>NC_136901.1:93830233-93935233 GCF_949606895.1 Notothenia rossii
GCGGCCATCTTTGTTTCCTCTGGTTGACAGCAGAGGACATCGGTCAGAGCAGAGAAATGAGCTTCACTATGTCAGAGTGCTTTCACTAGTCTGTTTACCTGTGTCTGCAGCAGTTATTATCGAGTGCCAAAACAAGTGCTTGCGGTTGAATTGTCAACAATATTAGGTGTTATGGCCTTTGTTTCATTCCACAGGCCATAAGACTATCACACTTTTTAAAGAACATCCATAAACATTCATCTGTTTGCATCTTGCTAATTATGTATTCATACATCATATTCCATTGACTTGTATGTAGACTCTTCTGTATTTACTTGCACATCTCAAAACATTCTCTTGCACTATTTTACCTGTTTTATTTGTTTTATGTCCTATAGCCTATATATTCATGTTGCTCTGTTGGAGGAGGACTTCAGTTTTTCACTGACATAAAATAAGATAAGATGAACCTTTATTAATCCCCGAGGGGAAATTCAGTTGTACAAAGCAGCAACAGGGTAAGCGTGAAAAAACAGGACAGCAAAGATTCACACAGATTAATAAAATCAAAAAAAATAAAATCAAGATTTTTTTTAAATGATAATATTAATAAAAGACTAGAAATAGGATATAAATATAATAACTGTAAAATAACTGTCAGCGTACATATTTGGTCATCTAAGTTATAAAGTACGGAATAAGTTCAAGTGAAAAGTGAAAATGAACATCTGTAGACATAGTGACATATCTATCTACATATTTGGTCTAATGAAGCTCAGCGCAAGTTCAGGCAGGAAGACCTATCACTTCGTATTGCGCGTCATGGCAATACTCGCTCCCTTCACTAAAGGATAGGGAGCGCCACTCCCCACTCCTCAGCTAACCTATCACTTCCCTCCATTCACAAGCCTAATCATCGCACCTGTTAATCCCTCTATATATGCTCTCCCCTTTTCCATCAGCTGTCTTCCAGGTGTCAACGCGCAAGCAGCAGCAGGGCTTCGTCCCAGCTCCGGGTATTAATTCATCAGCTCCGCAGTCTTGCGGATTAAGCTACAGGGGGCGTTCCCCAGTTGGCTAGCGGTTCTAGCCGGCCACCCCGCAAACCCGGATGCGGAAGAGAAAGACAAGGATACTGAGCTCCACGGAAGTTCCTCCGGCTTAATGGAAATGGGCTACTTCAGGCAAACAATTGACACACGCCTTCAGTCCCTCGAGAGGACATCACTGGCATCAGGGCCGCTCAAATGCGGCGCTTCCGGCCTTCACGCGGAACGGGCCCTCATCCCTTGCGAAGCTTCACCCACTTCCGGCTTCAACCACAACCCCTCTTGCAGGCAGGCAGGGCTCAAGCTACATCTCATCGAAGCTACTTCTCCTCCCGGCTCAGTAGCAGTACTGGTCTCGAAGTGCGTCTTAGGTGGCAAGCAAGTCGTGATGGCGAGATGAAGCCTTATGAAGCTTTGAAGCTTTCCAGCAATTGGTTCGCAAAGGGTTCATGTCATGAGGCTTCATCATGGGCTTCATTTGAACATAAACCCCTGTTGGTCAAAGCGTGTAAAACAGGCATATTGGAAATCTCAACAGTTGCGCTCTATCTCATACCGAGTTCCCAATGAGTAAAGCCTTAGAATAACTCTAAACAACGGACATAAAATCCTATTTTCATGTTAACAATATTGTTTTCATTCCAGTTGAACGAGTGTGATTGAAAAGCCTATAGGAGGCTGGTAAACATTGCAAAGAGGGATTCGTATTCCTTAATATTATTCATAAACTTAACCACGTTGTAGCCTGAGAAGGCTAAACCATATCAGGAATACATTTATTAACTGCATTATCTCATTTAGCTGTAGCTTCTATAAGCAAACCCTGCGGTCGTGGGTCGGCTGCTTTCCAGCGAGCCACAGCCCACACGCTGAATCTACCCAAAAAACACTGGATATATCTTATCTGCATTTATTCATTTATTTATTCATGTTTTATTCCTACATTTATTTATGCTTGTATCTATTTATACTTATGACATTTTCCGACCTCTATATAAGTGAGGGTCTGAGCTCTTTTAATTCCATCGTGTCACCAGCGGACCCGGGTACAGGAGGGGTAATATGGTTTTTGTTATACATCCATGGGCATTATGAGCGTTGTGGCTCAACGGTTCAAATGAATCGCTTCCCGAAGCAGTCACGTGGTATCGACAGGCAGCGAGGTTCGCTTGTCATCGATGACGTCACTGGCCCAAAATGATACAAGCCTCGATACATGCTTCACAAAAAGATTGGGGATTACCCGACACACGCTCCGAAGCCTCGGCGCAGTACGTAACATCACTACTAGCAGGTTCAGCGCACAGCAGGCTCCCCTCCTTTCCCTGCGCCTCACCGCTAAAACAGGTAAGAAAAGAGAAGAAAGAAAAGAGAGAAAGGAAAGAAGGAGAAAAGAAGAAGAAAGAGAAAAGCAAAAGAAGAGAAGAACGAAGAAGAAGAGAGAGAAAGAGAAGAAGAAAAAGGAGAGAGGAAAAAAGAGAGAATATCGTTGCTTTAGTTTAGGGTTAAGGTGAGTTCCAGGCAGTGTCGGGTGTAACGCGTTACAGCATGGAGTTATGCAGTTCGGGTAACTACTACCCGTCACAATGCTCAGTAAGTACCTCAGTAAGTACCGTAAGTACCGCAGAAACCCCCAAAATCCACGGATGCTGCCCATCCGTGGATTTTGGGGGTTTCTTTCAGGGAGAAAGAGATGTTCATGTAAGATGATAGAAGACAGTCTAATCACCCAACCAGCACATCAGCATCTACGTCTCACCGTGGCGTAATTAAACTGCTAATTAAGGTAGTCCCATACCAGGGCTCGATAGTAACGGTTGCCATTGGCAACCATTTGGAAACGTCAACCACTTCTTGGACTTTGGTTGCCATCAGTGGCAACCAGTTTTTAACATAAGAAATAAGGACAGCAAACGTGCACCCCAAAATAGATAAATGTTCATATTCGTTTTTAAGAGTGATATTTAATGTTGTGACCAGTCGGAACCTGATAGGCTACTTAAAATGCACGTGCATTGGCGTGATTACAGAGCCAGAAGCGATGCACGTTTACTCGCGTGCGCGGTGCGCCGTGTGTTTGTTTTACAACAAAATGGCGAAGCAAAAATAAGTTGCTTGACTGTGATAAAAGTTCAGCCAACACCTCAACTTCTCCAATGAATGTTCAAAGTGATTCAACTGATGGAGCGTAAGGTAAAACCCGAACGAAAAACAAAGAGGAATGTTTTCTATTCACTCCCGGTAAAAGTTCCTTCAAAATAATAAGAGTCCCGATCTTATTACTACAAAATAAAAGTGCAAAACGAAACTTTACCATAGAAAATGGTTGCATTAAATTATAATCACTCTATAAAAAGGTAACACATTTTAAATATAGTAAGACATATTAAAGGTAATTTACAGCATCAATAATTAATATCAAATGTTTAACTATGAATGGTTTTCATTTATTTAACATTAGAAATGTATTAGTCTGGCCAATCCAAGACTTCATGCTGAAGGGCAATGGGTCTATGGTGGGGATCAGCACAAAGGTCAAGAAAACCCACATTTGAAAGGGAGACAACGGATGATCAAGAAACTGGTGACTTGCTCAATTCATTTGTGAGGGATCTATGAAGACAGGACAACAGCAGCACTACTGGTATTTCGTATACCAGCAATCGAGGGTGGACAAGTTTACTACCACTTAGGTTCAAATAAGTGCGTTAATTACTTATTGTAAAGCATTCGAACATTCTCGTGTCACATGTTCATTATTAAGTGGATGTATAACTGTATAGCATCTTAATTATTTAACATGTAAGGTATCAAAAAGGGCAACCGTATTTTCAGTTGGCAACCAAAAGCGGATGCCTGGTTGCCAGCCTGGCAACCACTTTTAAAAGTTAGCGCTGAGCCCTGCCTATATCATGGGTCATGTCTCAGCATTTAACTAAGCAATATTATTTCATGCTGCTCATATTGCACTCATATATTTGGTTCATGCTCACATGGCTTATGTTAAGCAGGGTATGATATTCATGCATCATTGTACTCAAGCTAACAGCCGCATTACATTGTCTACATCTCCCTCTTCGCCGGGCATCGGCTCGTGCCGGCTATCCAAGATCTCTCCAGTTTACCTCTGGTAAACATGCATATAACTGGTGGTGGTGTCTTAAGAGCATTTCAGGGCTCGTTCAGGATAGGTGCAGCAAACCTGCCGCAATTAAGGTAATTGTTCCTCTTCCCTACAACAACCGCTTCTCATCCTACATTCGTCCGAACGCCAGTGCCGTGCTGGCTATCCAAAGGTCTCTCCAACCTTCAAATTGGTACGTATGCATATAACTGGTGGTGATTCTTAGCATGTCAGCACGTATATTCGCCCCGCGGCTCATGTTATCCTTGCATGTCTAACCCTGTACGTCCAGGTTGTAACCTTCGGGTCTGTATAAAATGTGTCCCTGCGAAGTCAGGTTGCCCCGTACGTCCGGGATGCCCTGTACGTCCAGGATGCCCCGTTCGTCCGGGATGCCCCGTACGTCCGGGAAGCCCTGTATGTCCAGGACGCCCTGTATGTCCAGGATGCCCCGTACGTCCGGGATGCCCCGTATGTCCGGGAAGCCCCGTATGTCCGGGACGCCCCGTATGTCCGGGATGCCCCGTACGTCCGGGAAGCCCCGTACGTCCGGGAAGCCCTGTATGTCCAGGACGCCCTGTATGTCCAGGATGCCCTGTACGTCCAGGAAGCCCTGTACGTCCAGGGAGGATGCCTAAATCCCCACATGTATTAACCTCTCTTTTCATCCATAGATTTCCACTGCATCCCACAAGGTAAGATTTCATCACGTTCAGTACTTCATACCTTCACTTCTTTTGGGGGTTCATCGGAAACGGTTCTTCCCTTCCCGAATGACATCCTACAAAACCTGGGCCTAATCGCCAAACACCATTTCATTCACTTGTTATAAACTGTCATCATTATGTTCATTTATATAATGTGACCCGATAATAAACATGTATTCCATACATCACGTCTCTCCTGAGTGAAATGAAGCTCAGCGCAAGTTCAGGCAGGAAGACCTATCACTTCGTATTGCGCGTCATGGCAATACTCGCTCCCTTCACTAAAGGATAGGGAGCGCCACTCCCCACTCCTCAGCTAACCTATCACTTCCCTCCATTCACAAGCCTAATCATCGCACCTGTTAATCCCTCTATATATCCTCTCCCCTTTTCCATCAGCTGTCTTCCAGGTGTCAACGCGCAACCCTCCTCCACCCCTTCGCCTCCTGCTTCCAACTCAGGGCCAAGCGCAACCTTCTCCCTTCCAACCGGACCTAACCACTTATCACCACCACCAGTGTCTAGACCCGGGGGGGTTCATCGGAAACGGTTCTTCCCTTCCCGAATGACATCCTACAAAACCTGGGCCTAATCGCCAAACACCATTTCATTCACTTGTTATAAACTGTCATCATTATGTTCATTTATATAATGTGACCCGATAATAAACATGTATTCCATACATCACGTCTCTCCTGAGTGAACTACTAATAAGATGTTAACATGGGTTGTGGAAACAGTGTATTTTTATGTCCAGTGATTTAATTGTATTTCTTTTTCATCATTAACCCCTTGTTGTGCAGCCTGATGGCTACAGGCACAAAGGACTGTCCGAGGGTTATGGCTAGAAAGGATCCGTCTAGTGTAAATATGACGTCACGTTCTCGTTGTAACTCTCGTTGTAATCGGAGCGGCTCGGAAACACATCTACAGCAGTAACATGATGCAACATACACATTAATGCAGCAGTAATATTAATAAAGAAACATCAGTTATAATAGTAAAACACTGCAAGGGAACATTTTATTGCACCAGGAGCTATCTTGGGACTTTTAGTGCGACAACGTTGACTTGCCAGTGAATAAAAAATAAACCATAGTGTTCGTGATCTACAGTGTTGTCATTCTTCTTTGAACACCAACAAGACCGCTAACACCCTATTTCAACAATCACACTCCCTGTCATTGACATAATTAATAGATAGTTTAGCTTCTCACCATCATTTGCTGTGGCCAACTGATGTTAACGATCGTAACTGAAAGGCTGCCTGCCAAACGTAAACATTCAGCCACGTGACATTCAGCCAAACTCTCGCGAGAGTTTTACACTAGACGGATCCTTTCTAGCCATAACCCTGTCCGAGGCGCTTGGTGCGTTGTCGTGGAGGGATGAGTCTGTGGCTGAACGTACTCCTCATCTTCACTAGCTCTGCGTGGAGTGGGTGGGAGGGGTTCTCTAGGATGCTGTCCAGCTTCCTCCTCGTCCTCCCCTCTGCCACCTCCTCCAGATTGTCCAGTTGTACTGTACTGTAGCTGCTGATGATAAAGCCTTGAATCCTAATGCCTTACCAAATTTGACGGCAAAGCGTCCAATACGTGTCAAAACTTTTCACTGAAAACGTCAGACGGACCTTAGTCGTTAGAAAATCATCCTCTAGTCACTCTGGATATCTAATGTTACAGCAAATTATCCAATATTTAGGTATTTCGCTACAAAAATGATGGAACAGACTTCTCCAGAAAACACCTCAACAAAGTCCTAATTCTTTAACCTGGAGTGATGGCAATAAAGCCTTGAATCTTTTTGCTCACAAATATTTCTTAACGTCAGTGGGAAACGTCATGGTTTTAAGGAAAGAGGTGAAGGAAGGACTTAAAGAGTCTGTTGTGGGGAAACTACAACTCTGTACTGAGGACTACAATACCCAGATCTAGATACTTCACCCAGTTGCCATGGTGTTGTTTCATGCAGCTTGATGAACGTGGACAACAGTGGGAAGTATATTCTTCATTACAAAGGGAGGGATTGAAACACAACAAGAGAGAGAAACCTAATGGTTGCTCACACTCTCCCTCCTGTCCACACGCATTGATCCACATGATCCCAACTACAGTCAGGTGAGATCATTGATAAAGCACATTTCAGACACAATGCAAAGTGCTATGGGCAATAACAAATCATATTTAAAGATGTTCAACTTGATTTAAAAGAACCCAGCAGCGACGTGCAGTCAGGGGCCTCCCCTGCCTCCCCTGCCATACTCCAATGTAACGGAAAAACAACTAAAGAAAAACTAAATAGGAATAATAATAAAATGTCTCCACTGATTCCAATCGCTTTTTAAAGTCAAAATCAGCAAATTTGCCGAGCTCCGCTACAACTACGGGTAGCGATGAGAAGTGAGGCAGGGACGAGCTCTGCCTCTCGTAAACCCACAGTAACTTGCTGGAGCGCGGGCACTAATTTAACTCGGGCACTTATTTTGTGAGCGCGCTCAACCCAGTTACTGTGGGGTGAGGTGAGGCACACCTCAGAATGTGTCACCCCACAGAAACTGGCTGGAAAGCGGGCCCTAAGCTCATGCCTGTTACCATCTCACTGTAGGTCACCAATGTAATGTTTGTAGATCCCTTTATTACATTTATCCTCGCCATCCATAGTCTCTAAATAACTTATTTAACGTATATATGATATTTAGGCTCGCTGGTCTCATCATACAACGGCAATGAAAAAAGCACCAGGAGAGGCAGCCATAACCTCTGCCGCACTGAAGGGGGCGCACGTGAGCCCACAGGTTCTTGTTGCTACTGTTATTCTACACAGAGACGGTAGAAACAAACGACAAACTAGACTTTTGAAACTACAGGAAGATAAGGAGGAGTTTTACAAAAAACGAATAGAGATTGTTGTCCAGAAGGAGAGCATGGACTTCATCTTCAAGTCAAGGTAAGACCACCATTGTAATGAAAATGGGATCTTACTAAGAAAGAACAATCCAATATTTAGATGTTGGGTATCCTTTTGTTGAACGGTCTGTTTAAAATGAATCGAAGCATCAGACTAAAAAAGCTTTTCAAAATAGCCGAATATTTTGATTACGGTCAAAATATAATATTTTGTAAATCTGTCTCTGAAAGAGTCAGTGCCTCACCAGCCATGAACCTCACCGCACGTCACTGGAACCCAGCTATAGTCAGATTGCATGAAAGAACGTCATTAAACTTTATGCAATATGTGTAAAGCTTTTTAGGCCTACACTTCTATCACTGACTTCATCACCATTCAAACATGTTGAGAAAGGTTTAAGAAACACCACAAGAGATATTTCATTTCGAAAACCAAACCCAGTCTTTATACACCCAGATATTGTTAGGATTGATCCCAGAGCGGTGTTAATTCACAATCAATGAATCCGTTAATTCAAATAAAGGGATTTCATTATCGGTGCGTCACTCAGAGGTCTCACTCTGCTGCTGATCCAGAAACCAAAATACAAAAGCGCGTTTGCTTAAATGATTGAATTTAATAGTTAAATATCAATAATATCACCATTCATGGGAATTAATTGTATGTATTTACAAGTCGAAGTGTCCTTGCTCAATACTGAACCCCAAATTGCTCCCAAGGCAGTGTAACGGTTGAACGTCTGCTAAAGAAATGACATGTTAGAAAATGTATAATTTGATAAAGAAATTGTGACTTTAAGGTTCAGCTATTTTTAACTCGTAATATATGTAAGTCTGATTCTGTTTGATGTCATGAAAACCCACTTTTGTGATTGCTTTTTGGAAACCTCACCACAGAATATTGCCTACATGTATTTTGTTCCCGTCTCCCTTCTCTACTTAACCAAACGGCGACACATGGGAGCTGAATATAAATGGCCTAATTTTGCTTAAATGCTGAGAAGTTGCTTTAGATAAATCGCCTCATGTTTTCTAAATGCTGCCTCGGGGACACGGAGAGAAGCAGCCCCACACACTGCTGAAAGGAGCTCCACATCTGAAATGTAAACAAAGTGTTGTTGACACAAACAAGTTGAATTCCTCTGCCGCACAACGATGAAACATGAATATATTAACAGCTCCACAGAGACTGTAAAGGTAAAAGGGATTAGATTCAGATTTATGAATGAAACTCCGAGTTAATTTAAAACCGGTATTACATCTTCCAACTTTTAATTTCATGTGCAATTTAAATGCCGACTACTACTCTTTAATTAATTCATGCCTGGGAATTACTTTCATTTCCTTCTCACACGCACCTGAACATCAGCAGGAGAGGACTCTTTAAAGTAGAGACACTACATACTGATATACACCTGGACATCAGCAGGAGAGGACTCTTTAAAGTAGAGACACTACATACTGATATACACCTGAACATCAGCAGGAGAGGACTCTTTAAAGTAGAGACACTACATACTGATATACACCTGGACATCAGCAGGAGAGGACTCTTTAAAGTAGAGACACTACATACTGATATACACCTGAACATCAGCAGGAGAGGACTCTTTAAAGTAGAGACACTACATACTGATATACACCTGAACATCAGCAGGAGAGGACTCTTTAAAGTAGAGACAATACATACTGATATACACCTGAACATCAGCAGGAGAGGACTCTTTAAAGTAGAGACACTACATACTGATATACACCTGAACATCAGCAGGAGAGGACTCTTTAAAGTAGAGACACTACATACTGATATACACCTGAACATCAGCAGGAGAGGACTCTTTAAAGTAGAGACACTACATACTGATATACACCTGAACATCAGCAGGAGAGGACTCTTTAAAGTAGAGACACTACATACTGATATACACCTGAACATCTGCAGGAGAGGACTCTTTAAAGTAGAGACACTACATACTGATATACACCTGAACATCTGCAGGAGAGGACTCTTTAAAGTAGAGACACTACATACTGATATACACCTGAACATCAGCAGGAGAGGACTCTTTAAAGTAGAGACACTACATACTGATATACACCTGAACATCAGCAGGAGAGGACTCTTTAAAGTAGAGACACTACACACTGATATACACCTGAACATCAGCAGGAGAGGACTCTTTAAAGTAGAGACACTACATACTGATATACACCTGAACATCAGCAGGAGAGGACTCTTTAAAGTAGAAAAAATACATACTGATATGCACCTGAACATCAGCAGGAGAGGACTCTTTAAAGTAGAGACACTATATACACCTGAACATCAGCAGGAGAGGACTCTTTAAAGTAGAGACACTATATAAACCTGAACATCAGCAGGAGAGGACTCTTTAAAGTAGAATAAATGTACTTTTTTAGATTCCACCACTGCTTAAAGTAAGGAACGATGATTTTTTGTATGAATTATTCACTTTGACCGAGTGGATGAATATTTTAACAGCCCTCTAAGGGGAAAGAGACAATTCTGTGTTTAAGAGATTATTGAAAGTGGCTTTATATCCAACACCTGTTCGACTCGTTTCTGACTGAACAAAACAACAGAGAGGAGAGCAGCTGTCCATCCTTTCTCTTTCCGTAAAATCTAACTGTTCCGTTTCCATTCCTGCAGAATCAGCTGGTTACGTTTTTATGGTAATTGAAGTGAGATAGATGTAAAAAAACACATCTGACGGCACATCCTCCTAAGTGTTCATACGGGATGAGCTTTCACAGATTTAACCAGTAAAAAAAGTCCTCTGAAGTTTGGAGTCGTGCCGCTCTCCTCGTAAAGCGTGTTTTTCTGTTATTTAAAATGAGGTGGGACATCTGGTGAGTTTCACTATGGAGTCGGTGAAGAGAGAGACACTGAACATATTTTTCACTCAGTTCAAGCAACAGATGGAAGCTCTTCATCACCTCTTCTTTACCACTTCGTAGACGTTACTCTCTGTTACCTTTTAGAGCCTTTTATATTAATATTATATAATAAACTTGATTACAGCTATTTGTTAAGTTAACACTGTAACTGCTGACCATTGACATTCTGATATAATCGAGGATGTATGTCAAAAACTTGTCATTTTGTGGTTTGTTGTTGATTTTAAACAAATAAAGTCTTGGCCTTTTTAGGATATCGAACATTTAACGGTTTTATGACGAGTGGTTAACGGAAGAACTTAACGAGAGAGGTGTGTGTGTGTGTGTGTGTGTGTGTGTGTGACGTGTGTGTGTGTGTGTGTGTGTGTGTGTGTGTGTGTGTGTGTGTGTGTGTGTGTGTGTGTGTGTGTGTGTGTGTGTGTGTGTGTGTGTGTGTGTGTGTGTGTGTGTGTGTGTGTGTGTGTGTGTGTGTGTGTGTGTGTGTGTGTGTGTGTGTGTGTGTGTGTGTGTGTGTGTGTGTGTGTGTGTGTGTGAAGGCAGGCCTTTTCTCTCAGAATCGTGTCTTGTAGAATTCATATTTTGCAGAATATTAAGAGAACAAACATTAAGTATCCTGATGGGGTGTTTTTAAACCTTCCACCTCAGCTACCCCAAATGTGTTGCTACTCTCTTACCCGTCATCCAGACTGAGGTACTGAAGGACAGTATTCACGAGCGTGACTTTACTCATTCGTACAAAAAAGTAGAGAACTTGAATTCTTTGTCCAATCTTTGTCAGTTCTATGAGGATGTATACATTTTGAAGAGCTTTGTTCATTTGAAAAATGATCCTGCTGGTTCAGGACTGACACCAACGCACTATCCACTGCGCCACACACCTCCCTAAATTCATAAATCTCATTTTAAGTAATTTGATGCTAAAAAGGTACCCTAGTTTTGAGCGATAATAGGCTTCTTTTGCATTAAATAGGCTTAACTAGATTGCTTGAAATGAGTCTTTTTAATCTTATTTCAAGATGTTATGTGCTATAATGACAGTCGGACAGCCTGACTTGTTTTAAGACATCTTACTTACTTACTGCACTGGCAGCCAAATGTGCTTGTTTTAAGTGCAAGCATGCTTATATCTAGAACGTTTGGCCTTACATTTGACAGGGCGTTTTTGCAGTGGTATATCATTGGAAAGCTAAGAATCTCCTCTTCCCAACAGTGTGTGTAACTCAAACTGTGCTTCAGGGACGATGGGACTGATTTTGATCGAGAAGGTCACATATCTTTTACACAAGTACATACAGAAGTTGCCTGTACGATGGCAGGTGAGGACATGTAATGGTTAACATACTGAGATCTCTTTTTACTTTCATATCAGCTATTATCATTAGACTTTGACAGCACTTCTCTGGTGCTAGTTCTTTCAATATAAAATGTTGTCTGCAGCTAATGAGCAGGTTTGTATTCAACTCTACATTAAAGAGAATAAGTGCCAGTGGTAAAGAGACAATACAATTCATCTTTATTCAAAAAGCACTTTCAAACCTGCAGACCAAAGAGCTGTACAGTCAAACAAACAAACAAACAAACAAATCACACAGCACAGCCACACCATAAAACAAGTACAAGTCAAAACAAGACCATTTAAAAGCAATGAAAGAGACATGTATGAAACCAGAAGAGAGAGGCGCTCTGCAACCCCTTCTCCTCTGGCTGTACCTGAGGCCGCTCACTATGAACAGCTCACAGGTGAACAGGTGAACCTAGCAGAGGCAACTTCCAAAGCTTCTGTTAATGACAATTCATTAAGTATGTAGGTCGATTTCAGGCAGGGAACTTTGAATGAAAACTACTTTTTTTGTATCTGGGTTATTTCGAAAAGAGATGCAAGTAAAGAGGAAACATTAAGACACTCCTTTTAATTAAAGCCATTCTCTTTATGCAGACTATTAGCATGTGTGCATTAACCAGAATAACACAATGAAAAGTCCACACATCCTTTACTCAGGTAGAAGTACAGATACTTGTATTTAAAAATACTCTGGTGAAAGTAGAAGTACTGACTAATCTTCTTTACTCAAGTAAAAGTAAAGAGGCTTTGAAATGTGCTTCAGTAAAAAGTACCCATAACTAGCAGCTGTTTTAAAGAGTACCTGACCTCCCTTTATATCAATAGAACAATAATGTCATTGTTAGCTAATGAATGTTTCCATGGTGACCAACGGCAACATGACAACGTTTCCATTGGTCCCTCTTCTTTAGAGAAGACCAGGAAATGATGGATACACGGATCGTGTTCAAATCAATAGGCACGCAATGACTCTAAATAATAATGATCACGCCACCAAACACACATTCAGACTAAAGGAACCAGCCTGTTTGGAAAATGAGAGAAGTAGAAAGTACAGGTATTTGAGTTCAACATGTAAGAAGTAGAAAGTACAGGTATTTGAGTTCAACATGTAAGAAGTAGAAAGTACAGGTATTTGTGTTCAACATGTAAGAAGTAGAAAGTACAGGTATTTGAGTTCAACATGTAAGAAGTAGAAAGTACAGGTATTTGAGTTCAACATGTAAGAAGTAGAAAGTACAGGTATTTGAGTTCAACATGTAAGAAGTAGAAAGTACAGGTATTTGTGTTCAACATGTAAGAAGTAGAAAGTACAGGTATTTGAGTTCAAAGTGTAAGAAGTAGAAAGTACAGGTATTTGAGTTCAACATGTAAGAAGTAGAAAGTACAGGTATTTGAGTTCAACATGTAAGAAGTAGAAAGTACAGGTATTTGAGTTCAACATGTAAGAAGTAGAAAGTACAGGTATTTGAGTTCAACATGTAAGAAGTAGAAAGTACAGGTATTTGAGTTCAACATGTAAGAAGTAGAAAGTACAGGTATTTGTGTTCAACATGTAAGAAGTAGAAAGTACAGGTATTTGAGTTCAACATGTAAGAAGTAGAAAGTACAGGTATTTGAGTTCAACATGTAAGAAGTAGAAAGTACAGGTATTTGAGTTCAACATGTAAGAAGTAGAAAGTACAGGTATTTGTGTTCAACATGTAAGAAGTAGAAAGTACAGGTATTTGGGTTCAACATGTAAGAAGTAGAAAGTACAGGTATTTGAGTTCAACATGTAAGAAGTAGAAAGTACAGGTATTTGTGTTCAACATGTAAGAAGTAGAAAGTACAGGTATTTGTGTTCAACATGTGAGAAGTAGAAAGTACAGGTATTTGAGTTCAAAATGTAAGAAGTAGAAAGTACAGGTATTTGTGTTCAACATGTAAGAAGTAGAAAATTCAGGTATTTGTGTTCAACATGTAAGAAGTAGAAAGTACAGGTATTTGAGTTCAACATGTAAAAAGTAGAAAGTACAGGTATTTGGGTTCAACATGTAAGAAGTAGAAAGTACAGGTATTTGTATTCAACATGTGAGAAGTAGAAAGTACAGGTATTTGAGTTCAACATGTAAGAAGTAGAAAGTACAGGTATTTGTGTTCAAAGTGTAAGAAGTAGAAAGTACAGGTATTTGTGTTCAACATGTGAGAAGTAGAAAGTACAGGTATTTGAGTTCAACATGTAAGAAGTAGAAAGTACAGGTATTTGAGTTCAAAGTGTAAGAAGTAGAAAGTACAGGTATTTGTGTTCAACATGTGAGAAGTAGAAAGTACAGGTATTTGAGTTCAACATGTAAGAAGTAGAAAGTACAGGTATTTGTATTCAACATGTAAGAAGTAGAAAGTACAGGTATTTGGGTTCAACATGTAAGAAGTAGAAAGTACAGGTATTTGTGTTCAACATGTAAGAAGTAGAAAGTACAGGTATTTGGGTTCAACATGTAAGAAGTAGAAAGTACAGGTATTTGAGTTCAACATGTAAAAAGTAGAAAGTACAGGTATTTGTGTTCAACATGTAAGAAGTAGAAAGTACAGGTATTTGAGTTCAACATGTAAGAAGTAGAAAGTACAGGTATTTGAGTTCAACATGTAAGAAGTAGAAAGTACAGGTATTTGAGTTCAACATGTAAGAAGTAGAAAGTACAGGTATTTGGGTTCAACATGTAAGAAGTAGAAAGTACAGGTATTTGAGTTCAACATGTAAGAAGTAGAAAGTACAGGTATTTGGGTTCAACATGTGAGAAGTAGAAAGTACAGGTATTTGTGTTCAACATGTAAGAAGTAGAAAGTACAGGTATTTGAGTTCAACATGTAAGAAGTAGAAAGTACAGGTATTTGAGTTCAACATGTAAGAAGTAGAAAGTACAGGTATTTGTGTTCAACATGTAAGAAGTAGAAAGTACAGGTATTTGTGTTCAACATGTAAGAAGTAGAAAGTACAGGTATTTGAGTTCAACATGTAAGAAGTAGAAAGTACAGGTATTTGGGTTCAACATGTGAGAAGTAGAAAGTACAGGTATTTGTGTTCAACATGTAAGAAGTAGAAAGTACAGGTATTTGAGTTCAAAGTGTAAGAAGTAGAAAGTACAGGTATTTGTGTTCAACATGTGAGAAGTAGAAAGTACAGGTATTTGAGTTCAACATGTAAGAAGTAGAAAGTACAGGTATTTGTGTTCAACATGTAAGAAGTAGAAAGTACAGGTATTTGTATTCAACATGTGAGAAGTAGAAAGTACAGGTATTTGTGTTCAACATGTAAGAAGTAGAAAGTACAGGTATTTGGGTTCAACATGTAAGAAGTAGAAAGTACAGGTATTTGAGTTCAACATGTAAGAAGTAGAAAGTACAGGTATTTGAGTTCAACATGTAAGAAGTCAAAGTAAAAAGTGGTCAGAAAAATAAGGACTAAAGTACTGATACCAGAAACATGTACTCAAGTACAGAAACAAAGTATTTGTACTCCACTTCTTCCCACCTCATAGAAAGGTAAAGCTTTTTGTGTATGAAATGAAAGGATGAAGTAGAAACCAAGCTGTTTCTGGACAGATGGACGGCGTCCGGGTTTTAGATCAGCTTTCTCTTTGATCTGTTTTATTGAAGGAGAGACTGGAGTTTATGAGGAGGTTCTGTCTATTAAACAGAGCTGGATGTCTTTGAGTCTCCTGACGTTAAAGAAGTTCTTCAGAGTTGGGATTTCAGGATAGTTTTTGCACTAACGCTGACACTATAGCAGTTCTACTCACTCACAAATTGTAAAATAAATACAATAGGTTGCCTGCCTTGGTACACATATTTAGATTTCCCTATATTTTGTAGATTTCTTTAAATATTAGCTACAGCCCATCATCAACGATCTGCTCAAATTCTGATGAATATTTCTTATGCTCAGTTTCTTGATAACAAATCAATTTGTCATTTTGGAGATGTATTAGATTATTTGAAAGGGACTGTGCACAAACATAGAGATATCTGTAAAAGCGTCAGTTAGCCAAGAGGGTCTTTTTGTTATCTAGTTTAGTTTATTTTGATATAGTCCCTGGACTGATGCTTTAAAGTCAACCAATACTTAATTGACAGATTTAGTTTGAATCCAAAATAAAACAACATCACAGACTCTTTTTACCATTCATGCAAATCAACGGTGATAGATAGATGGATAGATAGATGGATAGATAGATGGATAGATAGATAGATAGATAGATAGATAGATAGATGGATAAAAAGATGGATAGATAGATGGATAGATAGATGGATAGATAGATGGATAGATAGATAGATAGATAGATGGATAGATAGATGGATAGATAGATAGATAGATAGATAGATAGATAGATGGATAGATAGATGGATAGATAGATGGATAGATAGATGGATAGATAGATAGATAGATGGATAGATGGATGGATAGATAGATAGATAGATAGATGGATAAAAAGATGGATAGAAAGAAATACACAATAGGTGTATTTATTGACTTAAAAAAGGCATTTGACACCATAGAGCAGGGGTACTCAAATACAAATCTTAAAGGTCCAAACAAATGTTTTCAATAAGACAAAGGTCAGTTTATTACGGTCATTCAAACTTTTAAACAATTGCAACAAGATTCTTAACACGAGGTTGCAAAAACAAAAATAATCTGTATGCAGCAGTTTTCATTGTGTCTGTGCTCGATCCCTCAGGGTCGCAGTGTAAGAGCTGCAGTTATGAATAAAGGCAGCTGCACCCTCTTTCATTCAGCATTCCCATTAGTGCTTTATAAATGTCTTGCCCCCTTGTGTGTCCACTGAGGTTCGTCAGGCCAAACACATCTTCAGCAAACTCCCCCTTTGCCTCATCATAAAAACTCACAAACACCAGCAACTGAGCATTGTCAGTGGGGTCAGTGGACTCATCCACAGCTAAGGAAATGCACTGTGCATTTTGTATTCCATCACAAAGCTGATTCATCAAATCACCAGCCAGTGTTTATGTTCTTCTGGTTGCTGTGGAATCTGAGAGGGGGATTTGCTTGACCTGTTATTTCCTCTTTTAGTTTGCCTTCAAACATGGCCTCCATCACTTCAGTCAAGCATTCTTTATACTTCAGTTATGATCCAGTGGAAAGCCCTTACCTGCTGGCCTAGTTCAATCAAAGTGGTTACTTTGTTTTGGCTGGGCAGTGAAGTTTTACACACCGTCTTATTTGACTTTCTCAAGACTTCAAACTGTTTTTTGGGGGCAGACCCCACAAAGAAAAACATATATTTACACACGTAAGGTCATCATCTTAACAGTTTTGTATGCTCATCCGTGAGCAGAGCATCAAGTTGACATGTCTATTACAGCTGAATGCGGCGATTACCATCTTGTTCAGCAAAACGCCTCACAAACTGATTAAGATCAACAGCTTTAGTGCGTTTTGATTCAATGCTGAGTGCAGCCAACCTGACAGTCTCTTCTCTGTCATTGTAGACCGCACCTCATTCCTTCAGTATTTGGGTCCGAATGCTTCTCGTTTTGCTCCGTCCCGTTCAAATGAAATCGCTGCTAATCATATTTCAACGCTCGCGCCATGGCCGGGGGAGGGGTTACAAGACGTACGTCTAGTGCTGCATTCACTTGCACTCGGAAATTAGAGACGTTGTCTCATAAATGTCCGATGAGCCACAACTTTTCTTTCAAAACAAAGCTGCCAACTGGGGTGGCCGGTAGGTGAAACTGGGTAGGTGAAACTATAGGCTACTAGCTACAGTACAGATGCAACTAGATGAGCTGTTAACTCTCTGACTTTTTTTTTTAAACACACATTTTTCCCACCCGCATAACGCGAAGACCCGCCCTACTGTTCCTCTGATTCGCAGACTGTTGGTGGGGGGGAAAAAACGCTGGCGGGATGCTGAACGTGATTGGACCAATGCGTTGACAGACACACACAGACAGTGGAACAGTCGGACATGCAGAGCGCTGTTTGCAGTGGACATAGCGGAGAATTTTGACTCGTTGCGTTGTCTCAAAGATAACACAGATAATACAGATAACACATATGAAAAGTTGCTCAGAGTCCAGAGACGGTTGTGGTTCGGTCCGGATCTGGACCGGAGTCCGGACTTTGAGGATGCCTGCCATAGACCATTACCTATTCATTTTGAAATTACATACTGTAGATATGTTGTGAGAGGAGTAGTTCTAGATTGGTTAAAAAGTTGTTTAGATAAAAGACAACAATATGTAGAATTTGCTGTTAGTACATCGGAGTGTATGAACATAGAATGTGGCGTCCCGCAGGGCTCGGTTTTAGGGCCTAAACTTTTTATTTTGTACATCAATGACATATGTGAAACGTCAACATTATTGCAATTTGTGTTGTTTGCAGACGACACAAATTTATTTTGTTCAGGAGATGATTTAAACATTTTAGCAAAGTGTATTGGACATGAAATGGTCAAACTTAAAAGATGGTTTGATGAAAATAAGTTAACTCTAAATTTGAATAAAACGAAGTTTATGGTTTTTGCTAATAGAAAAAAAGATGAAAACATTTCACTGTCCATTGATGGAGTTTTTATTGAAAGGCTTTCTGAATTTCGATTCTTAGGTGTGACGCTGGATGAAAACCGGACATGGAAATCACACATAGCACATGTTAAAACCAAAGTGTCTCGGAATATTTCTGTTCTAAACAAGGCAAAGTGTTTGCTAGATTACAAGGCATTGAGGATGTTGAACTGTTCACTCATTTTGCCATTTTTCATTTATTGTATAGAAGTGTGGGGCAACACGTATATGAGCAATATACGAATAATTCATAAAGCTGACTCAAGAGAACACACCAACAGACTGTTTTGAAGTCAGGACTCTTGAGACTCAAAGACATAGCTGAGCTGCAGACATCAGTAATGCTCAGGGCAAAAAGCAGAATGTTACCAGCATATTTACAACAGCTGTTTGGTTTTGGATCAGACAAGGAAGACCACAGAAGGAAATTAAATGTTAAGCATCCATATGCAAGGACTACTCTTAAACAAATGTGTATTTCGGTGGTTGTGGAATTCTCAACAAAAGGATCTAAAGAATTGTATTTGTATTTTTCAGTTAAAGAAGTTATAAATGAAGAAAGATGGGACTATATGAAGCAGAATGTGAACAAGTCTATGTCCTCAGGTCCTTCATGTTTTTGATGTCTTTGATGTGATGTCTCTTCTGTATTTGCGGGTCCCATTGCCATTGTTATTGTTGTTATTGTTATTATTAGTAGGACTCAGATGAGGGTGTTGCACTTGTCTTTTCCTTATACATGTGATGTTTTGTTTTGTTTCTTTCCGTCAAGTGGGAAATAAGTTTTTTTTTTTTGTGTGTTTCTCTTAGTATCCTAAGACACTGTTCTGTTTGGCTGTGAAAAAAAATAAATATTATTATTATTATTATGAAGGGCAGACCATCTATTTGTATTTATTTAGTTTTCTTTAGAAAGGGGCGGGTCACATAAGATTAGATTCTTCTCCCTGCTCCTTTTCGCTCAATGGTGTTTTGGTAGAGTCATGTTTCGTGATAATTATTGTACATTTGGTTTTGCGTACCGAGAGCGGGACAAATACAAATGAAATGAAATGAAAGTGAAATAGATAGATGGATGGATGGATGGATGGATCGATAGAAAAGTACTTTATTGATCCCAATTTTGGAAATGTTTGCGTAGCTGCAGCATGAAAAAACAGGCAATCGAGCGTTGCAGGGATGACGTATTCACCCTGAAGGAAGCTGCTGGTTCCCTCGACATTAAAGCAACGGGACTTCTCCAGAGGGTTTTGGAAGAAAGCTCGAAATAAGATCCGTGGAAAACGAACCTGTTTGATAAATGCACGTTTTGTTCAGCCGGATAATCTCCAAATGTCTATCCTACTTTTATAATGTTCGAATCATAAATCTAATGTCCAGAAGCAAAATGCTAACATGATGCTATAAAGGAACTGCAGCCGAGTCCAGCAGCACGACTTCAACGTCACGCCAACTTCAGATCCATATTCAAACACACAGATTCTAAATGGTACGAGTTGAAGCATTTGTTTGAACAGTCTGCAGGAGGCAGGGACTTGCTTTCAAGCAGAACAGGGCAAACAAACTCAGAGGAGTGTTTACGTGTTCGGCGTGATGACGTACAACGACCTCCACGACTTCTGTAGTCCGATTCAGCCACTTGGTAACAACCATCGTTTTTCAGACACGTCAACTCTTCAGAAATCACCAGTGGGGTCACTGCTGATGGATTTAATGTGTAGAACAAAACGTGATTCGTGTTTTCAATGTGTCTCAACCACAGACCTTATTTCAGCTACTTTCCTAAATCTTATGGAGAGATCCCATTGGCTCTGAGACGAAGGAACAGGAAGTGGAGAAATGCTGACTCACTTCCGGGTTTTAGGACTCGTCACTGCACCCCTCTGTGTGCATAGAAATTAAGACACTAGAAATAAACAGTCCAAAAATATTTCTGAAATAAAATAGCATTAAAAAGTTATTATGACATGGATGTTGTAAACCACTTTTTACACTTTCTTGCCATCAGATTGCTAACATCGGAGTGTTTGAAATCCATGAATCATGCCCTCTTTTGTGCCTGAACTCTGATACTTCTTCCCATTCACACACACACAGTGAATCCTTCAGTCACCCAGCATTAGCTTGTGATGTTTGTTCCCTTTCAGTAATTACTGAGCGACACACGGCACATTGTTGTGTGTTCTTCCATCATCTCTTGACATGTGCCAACAGAACTCTGCTAGTGTTCGTTACTATGCACAGAATTAACTCTGAGCTGTTCACTGAAGGGTCCTGCTGGAGGACGCTGTGTTCTGAGTCGGCAGATGGCGACACACACACACACACACACACACACACACACACACACACACACACACACACACACACACACGCAGCCTCTTACATGCATGATGACCCCTCTGAGCCCCCAAACACTGCGCGCCGTCCACTGACTGGAAATTAACGGATCAGTGGATTAGCTGGGGATCTCTCTCTCTCTCTCTCTCTCTCTCTCTCTCTCTCTCTCTCTCTCACACACACACACACACACACACACACACACACACACACACACACACACACACACACACACACACACACACACACACACACACACACACACACCACATCAGAGAGTGTGTGTTATGGCGATGCCTGTGGACGATACTAACAGGCTTCAGTCACTGAACACACACCATCAGCAGCCAGAGAAAGTGTGTGTTGGTTTATTAAAGTGACACTTCATTTAGAAAGAGAGAGAGAGAGCATGTGACAGTAAAGACACCAGCGTTATTTGGTTATCGAGTCAATCATCATCATCATCATCATCAAGCACAATGATAAGACATAATGGAGACATGTGAAATTGGTAGAGTTCATGTATTATTCAGAAACCCAAAAACATACCCTAACCAAAAACCCTAAAAACTCAACTCCTCCGCAGTAGGACTACTTTTTATATTATTTTTAGTTTTCTTTGTATTGTTTCTGTTATGATTTTATGTAAAGCGCACTGTAAGCCCCAATAAGTAAACTTAACTCCAAAAAATTAGGGCAACTGATTGCCTCAAGTATTTTAAGTTAATCAACTCAAAAATTACAATTTTCAAGAACCTAAATAATTGGATTAAATGCTACATGTACCTATTGATTACAGTACAATTAAAATGGCTTATTAAGTCAACTCAAATATGTTCAGGTACTGTGACTTAAACATTTGAATTCACCTCTACTAATGGATTAAGTTACCAGAACTTAAAGACTCAGAGTTAACAGAACTCAATATTTATTATTTCAACCAAACCAAACACATTGACTTAGTCAACTCAAAATCACACAACTTAAAAATTAAAAACATTGACACAACTGATTGCCTCAATTGAATCGAGTGCGACTAACTTGAACAGCTTTACTACATTTCTTCTTTTCTAGCCCTTTAACATGCTGTCCTGTTAACATTTGACATATTGACAGTAAAAAAAAAATCAAATCAAATCAAAATGACAGTCTGGACCCTTTAACTGTAAAACTCTAAAATGTAAATGAATTACATTAACAAGTATCAAATCTTCATCTGGATGAGTTGAAGTGCAGCAACAACAACAAACAAACAAACAAACAAACAAACAAACGCATAAACACACATTCACATGATTAATGCCGGTTAATCCGAAATATTTGGTATTATTAAAGTGCAAACAGTCATCCCTCAAAATCAAAGATACTTTGATGTGAACAATGGTAAACATGTTACATGAATACAACATGTTCAAGTAAAAGGGAACGTTGAGCAGCTTGAACACCTGGCTGGAAACCTGCAGCAACTGGTACAGCAACTTCCTGAAGACATCTTTATTTCAGAAGGAAATCACTTTGAAGTAGAGGGGAAGTGCCTTAAAATGCCCCGCCCCACTCCACACCTGTTGTTCAGATGGATTTCTACACATGCATCATCAAGTCATTCTTGAGGGTCTGCAACTCGGGCGACAATTCACCATCTTCCAGACCAAGTCAAACCTTCTGAGGGAACTCGTGGGTCAGTCCTTTGGGATAGCTGAGGTGTAGTGCATAAATTAGTCCAAACATTAGCAGGAATGCATCTGCAAGTCTGGGGAGGCTGACCACAACAGAGATGGTCACAGGCTGATACTGCACTTGACTTGTGTCACTGGTGACAGTAAGGAGGGAAACTGCAACACCTCCAAGCTCTGGGTCGGACTCTTCCTAAATGAATGAAAGAGAGATAATAATCACAAACTGGGTGTTGGTCATGCATCACATTACATGTTGTTATATGTCAGATTCCTCCGCGTGCCATTTGTTTTAATTTCTAAAACAAATGGCCGGAACCAGATACTAAAGCTACATTACATTACATTACATGTTAGACGCTTTTTATCCAAAGCGACTCAGATACTCAATACTGTGGACAATCCCCACAGGAGCAATTTGGGGTGAAGTGTCTCAGGGACACAACGACATGCTGACTGCAGTGGGGTTTGAACCTGTGATCCGAACACCAATGCTCTATCCACTGCGCCACACGCGCCTCGCAGGAACATTTTAAAAAATCGTGATTTTCTGTGTGGCAATATCTTTTGACTCTTGGAGATGTTTTCTAAGTTGTTCATATTTTAGTTAGAACTATGTTTGAGAGAGTAGTTTTGTGCACAGACTACACATTTAAAGGTGAAAAACAGGTGTTCTCCACCAAAGAATCAGACGAGCTACCAGTGAACCCAAGTGCCAGGAGATAAAACATATCCAATAAATGTTTTACTTAACTTCAGTATCACTTCAAACCAAAAAAACGATTCAGTTCATTTGCATTTGGGTGAAGGAAAACAGACCCAAACCTCTGCAAATCACACAAACTATATAATGGATAGACAGAAACACGATAAGTGCAAACAAATATTTGTATTTTAATGAACTATTCACTGAATATAGAGTGGTACTGTTAACTAATTAAGGACACTCACTGTGCAGGTTCGGAGAGATCCAGAGGTGTCCTCTTGCAGATACACAGGAAGGGCATGGATACGCCTGGTGTTGATCTCATGTAATTCCTATAACGATAAAAATATAAGCGTACAAACTGTTGACTGTGAAGTTTCCTGAACGAACCTGTCAATCCAACAATCCAATCAGAACACATATCCACAGATAACCCGTTCACATCTTTAATGCAATCAGACAAATAGCAAAAACAAAGTGGGCTAATTGTAAAATTCAAAAGATATTTTTTGTATCTGTCGAACGTTAGATGTTCAACCTTTGAATTGTAAAATAATCTCTTTACCTGTTCATCGTGGATTTTGAAAATGTCAGCCAAAGCCTCAGCTGTCTTCCTAGATTTGGACGCCTTCTGTCTAAATATGGCCATCAGTCGAGGAAGATGGCGGTCGAAAGCAGCGTAGAACGTGTTGGGCAGATTCTGGTTGGTAACCCGTTGGAACTCTGCATACAACTATTTAAAAAACAGAGCAGAAGGACAATACAGCCATGTCAATTAGTCAGTTCAAAATAAATCAAACTAGGTTAAAGTGGTATCCTCCTTACTAATGTAATAGATCCTCCAAGTTTGACCAGTCAGTTCCTTCCCTGTGGCAAGAACGAGAACTTCCCCTGGACTGTTCTTTTCCTTGCATTACATTACACCACAGGGAAGGAGCTGGAACTTTGAAGATCTATGACACTCCTATATAAAGCAAGTAGCCACTATAAGAGTCACAGGATGTGCCATATGTTACTGTTAGAAATTAAAATCAATGTTTTATAGCATAATTTAGTTTAAACATGCCATCAGTTAAAATGCGGATTTATACTGAAAAAACCTGAAATTCTCGTGCACAACCAGTTAAGCTTTTATTCTGAAAATCCTTCATCTCCGGTTAGCATTTAGCATGTGGCTTATATACGATTTCCTAAAGAGGTGAATTGAGTAGCGAAATGACATGGAGTGGTGCAAACCGAAACCTACTGATTTAACACTACAACTATAGATGTCGAGATACTACCATGCTGAATATTAAATGAAGGTACAGTTTATTTTTGAATACATTATTGTTTACAGACGAGAGTAGCATGTGACAACATCCGGAATGACCGGAAACCAAACCAGCCGTGAAGTATTTTCTGTATTTTTTAGAGTATTGATTACAGCGTTTAGAATGTGTTACATGAAAAGTGATGAAAGAGGATATGAGGAGAAAAGGCTTGTTAAGCATATGTTGAAGGTGAAAAGTACCAATCCTCTGTTTAAATGAAACAACGGACATTAGAGACGAGGCGAGCCGGCTGGCGGGGAGGAGCCAGCAGAGGATATATATAACAGCACCGGACGAGGGATTCTCTCTCTCTTCTTGCTCATGAGAGCCAGATCACAGCTCTGTTTTCTGCCTGAACAATATTCTGTCTGTAACACTACCGCGCCTTTTTTAATTAAAGTATCCCATTTGAATCTTTTCAGAGACTCCATTTAGTCTCATTTTAAAGCTTCTCTCCTGGACGCAAGAATAAAGAACATATTTAACATTATCAACAAAGAAGAAAACAGGAAAACGAGAGCTAATCCATATTACCTCAGACTCCATTTTGAGAGCAGGCCAGAGGTCCATGAGCTCGTTCACTGGCGGGCATGTCCTCACTATGGTCGGTCGCCGCAGTGCACATGTGGTCTGCATCATCTTTTTAATGAGGGGTAGGTCCATCTCAGTCTTCTTGACTTCCTCAACAATTGTCTGCCTCAAGTGCTCAAGACTTGAGGGATCCTCTCCTTGGGGAAGGTTGAACAAATCGTATATTTAATGTAATGTAAGAGACTGCCTAATAACTTCTTAAACATCCATTGAGTTAATGTTAGTATGGTAAATTAATTCATGGACAACAAATGGACAAGCGTTCACTACCAAGCCTGTTAATAATCTGACATCTTTATATTCACTTTAACATTACCTTTCTCTGCTCTGCCCCATGTATGTGTGTGTGGCCTCGCGCTCGTTGAACCCGTATACAGAGGTTGAAACCCGGGTGAAGGAGAGTTTTAAACGTTAGCAGCGGCTCTCGTAATTCAGCAGCGAGGAAGGGAACACAAACATACACAACCCTCCGCGCCTCGTTCGGGTTTACAGTGCGTCTTTGAGCATTAGGAAAAGCACTATACAAATCCCATGTATTATTATTATTTAGGGCTGTCAAGTTAACGCGTTAATAAGAAAAATTAACGCCACTAATTATTTTAACGCGATTAACGCATGTGTGTTTGTTGTCCTCGGCCGTCTCGAAGTTTCAGAGCGCATCGAGTTTAAAATACCATCTTCAAGCTGATGCTGACAGCCCCGCTCCTGCCGCCCGCTTGTTGCAGACCACACTTCCACGCTCACCGGCAGGCCCGGACAAATAAAAAGATGGGTACTAGTCGAGGGCCGGACTGGTTCAATGTTTATTGCAGAACTTATTGAAATCAACTTATTGCACATATTAAACCTGGAACTAACAAAGCTTAAATGATTGCCTATAAAAACAACATTAAACATTAAATAATCAGTTCATTCATTTCTTATGGCTCTATCTGCAGCTTTTCCAGAGTCATTTCTTATGAGTAAATTTTCCCACAGGCCAACAACAGCTTCAACAAAACTATTTCCCTCAAAGAGAAACCAAACATGCCCTGTTGTCCTGAGAGAGAAAGTGCAGAAGGAAACATCCATTAAACTCAGTGTGCTGCTCTGTGATGCTAGCTCAGATACTTGGCATCTCATCTTGGGTGCAAGTTCATCAATGTTTGGGCTCAGGCTCTGAGCTGAGGAGACCCTCAGGATGGAGTGAAGGTGTGCATGCAATATACCGGCGAGCCAGATCTAATAGGAATTAGAAATTATCCTGAGGGCCGAAATTAAATCCACCAAGGGCCTGATTTGGGCCCCGGGCCTCGAGTTTGATAGTAGATCACAGTACTGTGAAACACTGTTTTAAATAAAATGCATTATTATTTTGAATATTTAAGAGACTTTACAGAGTGTGTGAATATTGATGTTAACACGTACATTACTTTCTTAGCATCTTAACCTGTCACACATTCAATCCTTGTTTGTATAACACAGAGTGTTTTAACCTCATTACATATTTTACACATCGTAACAGACCATTCACTGTCTATTATCCTTTAACCTCTAGCAGTGAGTTTGTCTTTAATATGAAACTACCTGTGAGACTAAACCTCCATTTTACTATCTGGAAAACAGACGCTTGAGATGTGTGGGCTGTATCTGAGAGACTTCAGGAAGACAGGGAGGGGATTGGAAGTGAGACAGAGGCGATGCAACTCTCTCTGACAGCAAACATCAGACGCCTGTTGAATTCTGAGTGAAAGATAGACGCGTCCTCTCTCAGAACATTAGGGTTTGATACGTCGGAAAGATATCCTCGGGATGACAAGCGCTCTCTCCGTCAGACTCTCCTTCTCTCTGTGTGGAAACGCAAACAAAGGAATGGAAGAAGAGAGGAGTGGAGACGGTTATGGGATGAAGCAGCTTCAGTCCACAGTTGAGTCTCCGTTTAGAAAATAGTTTGTGCTGAAGCCGCTCACTGAGAGTCGAATGCGTTGTTTGAAACATTAGACCTTAAAGTGTCCGAATTCATTCATATCAACCTGGTTAGAGACCTGGGGAGTGGGATTTGGAGAAGACGGAGAATTATCTCCCTGATACACACAGACAGGATGTAGTGTCTCTACTTTAAAGAGTCCTCTCCTGCTAATGTTCAGGTGTATATCAGTATGTAGTGTCTCTACTTTAAAGAGTCCTCTCCTGCTGATGTTCAGGTGTATATCAGTATGTAGTGTCTCTACTTTAAAGAGTCCTCTCCTGCTGATGTTCAGGTGTATATCAGTATGTAGTGTCTCTACTTTAAAGAGTCCTCTCCTGCTGATGTTCAGGTGTATATCAGTATGTAGTGTCTCTACTTTAAAGAGTTCTCTCCTGCTGATGTTCAGGTGTATATCAGTATGTAGCATCTCTACTTTAAAGAGTCCTCTCCTGCTGATGTTCAGGTGTATATCAGTATGTAGTGTCTCTACTTTAAAGAGTCCTCTCCTGCTGATGTTAAGGTGTATATCAGTATGTAGTGTCTCTACTTTAAAGAGTTCTCTCCTGCTGATGTTCAGGTGTATATCAGTATGTAGTGTCTCTACTTTAAAGAGTCCTCTCCTGCTGATGTTCAGGTGTATATCAGTATGTAGTGTCTCTGCTTTAAAGAGTCCTCTCCTGCTGATGTTCAGGTGTGTATCAGTATGTAGTGTATCTACTTTAAAGAGTCCTCTCCTGCTGATGTCCAGGTGTATATCTGTATGTAGTGTCTCTACTTTGAAGAGTCCTCTCCTGCTGATGTTCAGGTGTATATCAGTATGTAGTGTCTCTACTTTAAAGAGTCCTCTCCTGCTGATGTTCAGGTGTATATCAGTATGTAGTGTCTCTACTTTAAAGAGTCCTCTCCTGCTGATGTTCAGGTGTATATCTGTATGTAGTGTCTCTACTTTAAAGAGTCCTTATCATCTCTATTAAAGGTCGCTTGGGATTTGGTGAATATTAAAAGTTAGCAGGAAGTGAGATTGGGTTTTCTTCCTCCGTCCTCCAATCAGCTCAGGGGCCTCGTCCTGAAATAGTAATTTGTTGAGGCAACAAGGCGTGAAAGAAGATATAATCACCTCTGCTGTCCTCTCTTTACAGACTGAGGACACTCAGCAGAGTTTACAGTATACACAGCTTCTTTAATTATATCATCTTAAAGACAACAAGTCATGTGACATGTCTCCCCTAAAGGACTGCAATTGATCTCATGTCTTAAGCTTTTTTAAGAGCCTTATTCTGAATTATGTTGGAATGAATTGCTCTTTTTTATTCATCACAAACCTGGGAAGGTTTTTTGTGGTTATTGTTTTTATTTGTGTGTTCTTTCATTGGTTTGTGAAGCAGATGTTGTGGATGAAAGTGCTTTGTAAATAACATTTGATTTGATAAGACTTGTGTTTTCAGTGTGAACCCTTTTGGAAAGTCCTCGTCCTGAGGTTTGACATGAAGAGGGTTCTGACTGATAGTCTTCTCTCTGCCGCTTTTTCATATTTAACAAGGTATTGTCGAAAAAAGTGCAATTTATAATTATATTTAATAATGATCAACAGAACAGCACATAAGGGTTGAAGCAGTTTGTTTAAAATAAGGTTCTAATTTACTGAATCAAAACAGAAACAAGGTCCTCTTTCCGTGACATTAATGTTTGATATAAGAAAAGTCATCATCTGAATATATAATGATGTATATAGAAACAACGTCTCATATTTCCCATGACCTTTTATTAGTTCTCCTCATTCTCCTGAGCAATGCTGCCCCCTGGTGGCGAAACCAAGTCAGTGCTGTTGGTGTCTGACTGCAATATGCCAACACCATCTCAACCAGAGGCTATGCCGTGTCTGAATGTTTTAATATGAACTTCCTTTTGTGCATCACTTCTGTTTATTGACATGGTCTGAAAAAAAAATTCTGACTTTTTTCTTTGAATTCTGACTTTTCCAAAGATTCTGACTTTTTTCGTGAAAATCATTTTTTTCTCAAAATTAGGACTTTTTTCCAATTTCTTACTTTTTCCTAATATTATGACTTAAACATTTCTGAATTTTGAGACAACAATCTTTTTAAGAAAAGTTAGACTTTCTCCATTTTTTTCACAAAATTCTGCATTTCTCTAATTTTTTTCTCAACAATCAGAGAATATTTTTTTCAAAATGTTTTTTATTTATAAATGTAATAGTTATCAACAGAATAACTGAATCAAAACAGAAACAAGATCAAAACATAAAAGCTGCTCTTTCTCCGACATTAATGTTTCATATAAGAAAAGTCATCATCTGAATATAAGTACCGATATGTATATAGAAACCTACGGAGCCCCTAAAGGACAATGGAAAAAAAAATATGAGAAAAAAAATAAAGTCAGGAAAACGGATTAGTTTCTCGTGCGCACGAGAAACTAATCCGTTTTCCTGACTTTATTTTATTTTTTAGAGAAAGTTACCGATGCACCAAGAAGGAAGTGGAACACACAGGAGACAACCATTTCATTGCAGACTGTTATGTTTACGTGGGGAAATGAAAGTGCATACATTATTTGAGATATATTTCGAACTCAGACTTAATTTTATGGACATTTCGGCCGGGGTGTAGAGCTATTTGTTTAAGCACCGGATTGTCAAAACAGGAGAGTCTGTAAACCAGTCTGCTTTGATCTATGAATTAATGTCCGTGACTGTCAGAGAACCTGCTGCTCGGGCCACTAGGTCCACTAAGTCCACGCAGCGAGGCTCCCCCCATTGACAGAGTTCACAACCCCCCCCAACAAGTTAGTATCTCATGCGCACGCGAAGCTTTCTCGTGCGCACAAGATACAAACCCGTTATCCTGACTCTTTTTTTTTTTCTCTCAGTTTTTTTCCTTTTTTTTTCATGTCCCTTTAGGGGCTCCGTAGAAACCCATCTTATATTTCCCATTTTCTCCTCATTCTCCTGACCAATGCTGCCCCCTGGTTGTGAAACTAAGTCAGTGCTTTTGTTGTCTGTATGCAATATGCCAACCCCTAAACAAAAGGCTATACCGTGTCTGAAAGTTGTAATATGAACTCAACTTCCTCTTCCACTGACTTTTATTTTTTTCCCTCAAAATCTTGGGTTGTTCCAGCAGGATATGTCCTCTTCAAACAGTTGTTTTGATTGTAGAAGGTAAATCACAAACACAAAACTTCTGTCCTCACCTTGAGAGACAGGAGGTGGTTTTTATAAATCTCTCTCACCTTGAAACCAAACGGTGAAACTCGTCTCTCTGCTTTGTCCTCAGAGCACAAGTCTCCACAGGCCAAGGTCTTATCGTCCCTTTATTTTGTCTAAACAAAAAACACATAACTGCATGAGTCAGTTCAGGAGAGAACAGAAACACTAAGGCCCCTATACATTGGGAGCACAACTATTTTCTTTCATTGCTTTAGTCTGGGTCGTTTTTTTTTACCCATTTTAACTGTATTTTACTGCAAATACATGTTTTGGGCTGATGTTTGGTTCCTTCCTATAACTGAAAAAAGTGAAAATGAAGTTTCCACAGGACATTGTCTGCCTTATCACATGTATCTCATGAAATCAGAATCAAAGAATGACACCACATTCGATGTTCACAGAGAGAAATTTTTGAAACAACAAAGCATAGATTTCCCCAATACCTGTGTCCATCTTTGTAACATACGGTATACATTTAAACACACATGGATTATAGGTGGAAATGGAATAGAAAATAAACAATTCAAAATGTATAATTTTCTATCGTTAAGGAGGCCAGTGATGACGTGTTTTTGTAGGTCTACTCGGAGGTTAGTGTGATTTTTGATTTACTCGTTTTGTTCAGAAGGATAATCTCCACATATTAGCACCACTTAATGAATACCTAACGTTGGTCTATGCAGGAACTCCAGCACGGTCACATGACTTGTTAACCACAGACTTTATAACAACAACCAGAAACACGTTCAGAAAACCTTTTACCTCCAGACCAGGGGACAGGAAGTGCTAAAATGCTGACTCATTTCTTGCTTTTTGCATTCCTTCCTGCACTTTATTGCCTAAAAATGTAATTTATATATAGGCTACCATAGATTGTTATCTTACCATAAAAATAGGTTATTTCACTTCTCCTCTTCCCCTCTCTTGTCCCGTTACAGCCGTCTACTACAACTACAACGACACGTAGAATTGAGCTGTACAGCTTTTTCTTCATTTCTGCTCAATTAAAGCATTAGGGTTACTAAAAAAAGTTTGATTGCATCTCTTTACGTGTTGTATTTCTCAGGATAAAGCAGGACAGATAGTCTTTTTTATTTCCTCTGGATAGTGTTTTATTTGGGGTTTCAGAGACCCAGACTCGACTATCAACTGACCCCTGAAGGATTCTCGTTCTCCTTGAAACAGACGTTGACTTTTTATCTGCAGCCTGTGTTTCTGTCATCCAGAGAGTCTCAGTGGGAAGCAAAGGGCAAAAACAAGAGCACAACTCTCAAGGTTAGTCAAGTGAGGGAAAGTTAATAATGACACTGTTTTAAAAGCATGCAAAGACTAGCTACGATGCTTAAATTGGGTACATAGCAATACTACTAGTGTGTTCAAATAAATAATAATAATAGTTCCTTTATAGCCCAACATTAATAATAATAATTTAAATGTATATAGCGCCTTTCACGAAATCCAAGGACGCTTTACAATGGGAAGTAACAAAACAAAACAACAAGTAATAATAATCATACAGATACATAGGCTGAAGAGAACAAAACAGGAACAGGTTGCTGAGTCCTGTATATTAGTTGAGGCCAAAGGTCTGAGTGAACAGATGGTGTTTGAGGTGTTTTTTGAAGGTGTCCAGAGAGAATTCCAGAGGGAGGGGGCTGCGACACTGAAGGCTCTGCTGCCAAATGTTTTCAGCTTGGAGCGCTGGATGGAGAGCAGCCCTTTGTCGGAGGACCGCAGGTGACGAGAGGGGGTGTAGGGCTGAAGGAGGTCAGAGATGTATGGAGGGGCGAGGGAGTGGAGAGATTTGTAAGTTAGCAGGAGGAGTTTGTACTGGATGCGTGACTTGACTGGGAGCCAGTGAAGGTGGATGAGGGTAGGGGTGATGTGTTGCCAGGGCTTAGTTGGGGTGAGGAGCCTGGCTGCAGAGTTCTGGACGTACTGGAGCCTGTCCAGGGCTTTCCTGGTGACCCCGAACAGAACTCCATTGCAGCAGTCCAGACGAGAGGAGATGCAGGTATGGATTAGTGGTCGGGGAGAGAGGGCCGGAGTCTGTAGATGTTTCGTAGGTGAAAAAATGCAGTTTTGACAGTTGACCTGATGTGGAAGTTAAAGGTGGGGCTAGAGTCCAGAGTGACGCCCAGGCTGTGAACCTCGGGGGAAGGGTGGATGGAGCAGCCATCGATGGTGAGGAGCAGATCTCCAACCTTCTGGAGCAGTGTTTTTGGGGCCACAACCATGAGCTCTGTTTTGTTATTGTTGAGTTTAAGTAGATTTTTTGACATCCAGGCTTGGATGTCGCGGAGGCAGTTGACAAGTGACAGTGGGGGTAGCTGGGATGATGCATTGGTACTGATGTAGAGTTGGGTGTTGTCGGCATAGGAGTGGAAGTTGAGACCATGTTGGCGAATGATTTCACCGAGGGGGAGCATGTAGATGTTGAATAGAAGGGGGCCGAGCACCGAACCTTGCGGCACACCTTGGTTGACAGGGGCTGGGGGAGAGCTGGATTTTCCGATGGTCACAAACTGTTGCCTGTTGGAGAGGTAGGAATGGAACCAGGAGAGGGCTGTACCAGAGAGGCCAAGGTAGACGGATAGACGGTTGAGTAGGATAGTGTGGGAGACTGTGTCGAATGCAGCGGAGATGTCCAGGAGGATGAGGATACTGACGAGACCTGAATCGGCGGCTATGAGGAGGTCATTGGTTATTTTAATAAGGGCCGTCTCTGTGCTGTGGTTGGATCTGAAGCCTCCTTAGCCGCCTTTAGCTTAGCGGTGGTGGCGTGAAGTCATGTGACTGTGCTGTAGTTCCTTTATAGCCCAACATTAGCCTCCTTTAGCTTAGCGGTGGTGACGTGAAGTCATGTGACCGTGCTGTAGTTCCTTTATAGCCCAACATTAGCCTCCTTTAGCTTAGCGGTGGTGAGGTGAAGTCATGTGACCGTGCTGTAGTTCCTTTATAGCCCAACATTAGCCTCCTTTAGCTTAGCGGTGGTGACGTGAAGTCATGTGACCGTGCTGTAGTTCCTTTATAGCTCAACATTAGCCACCTTTAGCTTAGCGGTGGTGACGTGAAGTCATGTGACTGTGCTGTAGTTCCTTTATAGCCCAACATTAGCTTATTACCTCTGTAATCATAAAGTGGTGTTAATATGTGGAGATTATCCTGATGAACTACATTTGTAATGATCATAAACGTTTGTTGGACACAGAGATTATTTTCTGAAAGAAATAATCCAAAATATCAAATTTAACCAGGGAGATGCTGCCTTCAGGGTCCAACACAGAAATACGTCATTACATTACATTACATGTTACTTATTAGGCGCTTTTATCCAAAGCGATGTACATACTCAATACTGTGGCCAATCCCCACAGGAGCAATTTGGGGTGGAGTGTCTCAGAGACTCAACGGCAACAAGGCTCTATCCACTGCGCCACATGCCTCCATGTCATCACTGCACCTCTCTATTGCGATGGGAGTGACAGCTCCAGTTGTAATGGCTGTTATTTAACAGGGTGAGGCTTCACGGTTGTTCAAACAACAGAAATGCATGTTCCAAGATCACAGAACGGCATTCCTGCACGACAGATTGTAGGAAGCGATCTGCAAGCACTCAAAGCTGATGAAAGTATTTTATTAGGTTATTAGCATATTCTAAATGTAAGACATATACTTTTACAGTCAAGAGAAGAGCACACTGTTCTGGTATAAATTGGATATCTGTTAATGTACATTGGATAACTGATTACAGAGAGTAATAACAGAATGCAGTAAAGTCCAGTCAGACAGTGATATAAATATGTCAAGGAAAAGGTACAGAAATATAATCTGAAATCTGTTTTAGACCTTAAAGATACAAATAAACAACAAACAAATATCCTCAGATGTTATCCCTTTTTGTTTTTGTGTGAGCGGAAAGGAAAGGCAAGTTTATTTCTAAAGCACTTTTCAACAAGTGCAGTCCACTTTGCAGACCATTGACATGCACTAAAACCTATTGAACACACTACAGGAAAGTAAACCCCCCAAAAAGCAGAACAGGGCCTCTTTAAAATGTTTGAAAATAGTTTTTCTAGTTGTAATTTCCTTCCTCATAAGCCATTTACAATGTAATCATCATGTATTCTTGTATTACAAAAACTGAAATCAATGGACCTCCATCATTTAAATAACAATAATGTATTTAATAAAAAACTGCCTTGTAGTTTGATGATCTCTAACATAGAAGCTGTTCTGATTCATCTCTGATGGCAGTTTTTCTTTACCTCGATCTTTGCCCCCACGTTCATCACCGAGATGAGTCTTTTATTTACCAAGCGGTCATATTTGCATTGTGGTTCAATATAAAGTACTTTATCAAAGTGACACATTCACTGAAGGACTTTCAGGTTATATAACTACGCCTGAGATCTTGTTGCAGAAACAGGACTTGTTGTTTTTGGGCAATAACTGAGAAATAAGATATGTTAACGAGACATGAGAGCCCGATATAAATACATTCACAGTATATGTATTTGTACTTTAAAGCACTGTAGGTATTGCTTAAGGTACTGCAGTTTGGACAGAGGTGGATCAAAGTAGCATTAGCCTACTACAGTGTACAAATACTCAGTTACAAGTAATCATTATGCAGAAGAATGGCCATTTCAGATTTAACAAATACAACATTATTGTGTAATAAATATAAATGTCTTAACTTCAAATTGTCAAGGTGGGGTATATCTTTAATTATTGATATACTGCATTAGTTTAAGCTAATACATAAAGATTTACTAGTTGATTTAAATTCAGTTTTATTAATCTAAATCTACCAAATCTGCTAGTTAGCTGTAAAATAAGTGTAGCAGAGTAGAAGCATAAAGTAGAATAAAGTGAAGATACTCAAGTGAAATACAAGTGCACGTAGCACGTAGCATGTAGAAATTAGCGTGTAGCACTTAGCACGTAGCATGTAGCTACTGCAGTCAGAACCTGTTTGGTGTTGACATAGAATACAGTCAAAATAGTCAGGGGGAGGAAAAGTACATGTAGCACTTTGCACGTAGCAATTAGCACGTAGCACGTAGCACGTAGCATGTAGCAACTGCAGTCAGAACTTTAGTTTGGTGTTAACATAGAATAAAGTGGAAAATACTCAAGGGAAGTACAAGTAGCACTTTGTACGTAGCACTTAGCATGTAGCAATTAGCTTGTAGCACTAAGCATGTAGCAATTAGAACATAGCACATAGCACTTAGCACGTAGCATGTAGCACTAAGCATGTAGCACATAGCACTTAGCACGTAGCACTTAGCTTGTAGCACGTAGCACTTAGCTTGTAGCACTAAGCATGTAGCACATAGCACTTAGCACGTAGCACTTAGCATGTAGCACTAAGCATGTAGCACATAGCACTTAGCATGTAGCACTTAGCTTGTAGCACGTAGCACTTAGCTTGTAGCACTAAGCACGTAGCACTTAGCACTTGAATACATTTATTTTCCTTCAACCACTGCAGTTTGTTTACATAAAGGCTGCACATTGAAAAGTAAACAGAATTTCCGCTGGTGTTTATTTGGTTTTGTAAACATGAATAAATAAACACCAGCGGAAGAGAACAGATTCCCACCTGTTACAGAAAACAGTCATTAAGGACTTCTGTTAGCCACAGTACATCAATGAGGACAGTTTGTGGGATTGAGTCAGAAAAACCAGATGCATTTGATTCTAGAAAGAAGTCTTTTCACACAATAACTTGAACTGATTTGGAGCTCTAATACAGAGTTCAACAACAACAACAACAACAACAACAACAACAACAACAACAACACACCATCCGGGCTGATGAATCACAAGAGGATTGCACTTCATGGACAAGAGGTTATAGAATCAAACACTTTTAAATAACTGCTGTTAACATGTACTAAAAGCTAACGGACACTTTGCATGTGACTCGTATGAAGGGACGTCACTGTGTTTTACAGCAGATGGGATGGCAGTAAGAAAGTGATCAGATGAGATGTGACTCTTGAACCTGAGTATGTAGCTTTACTGGCTAACGCTGGTGTCTGTTCGCAGAACAAATACATATATATTTGGTTTAATTAAATAAAGGATTGTCTGCAATGGTATGTCAAAAAATACTTCAGCTTTTTGGTGTTAAGGCACAGAGGCAACAACTACCTTCTCTTTTGTGTTGTTTGAATTCTACAACATGTAAACAAAGATATCTGGATATTTTAGCATTTACTGTCATACTGTCAGTTTGACGCGGAGAGGCTTTGGACGACACAATATCACATTCAGATGAGATGTGAATCTAAATGAGAGCAGTTTTACTTACTAACGTGGGAGTCAGTTTGAAGGGACGTCTCTGTGTTTTACAGCAGATGGGATGGCAGTAATAAAGTGATCTTAGATGAACTACATCACTTTAGATGTACATTTTAAGAGTCTCAATTTAACATCCAGATGAGATGTGACTCTAAATAGTTCTGTGTATGTAGCTTTAGTCACTCATTTTGGTGTCTGTTCGCAGAAAATAAATATATATTTGGTTTAATTTCCATGAGGAAGACTTGTTTTAGCATTCAGCTAAAGGATTGTCTGCAATGGTATGTAAAAAAATACTTCAGCTTTTTGGTGTTAAGGCACAGAGGCAACAACTACCTTCTCTTTTGTGTTGTTTGAATTCTACAACATGTAAACAAAGATATCTGGATATTTTAGCATTTACTGTCATAATGTCAGTTTGACGCGGAGAGGCTTTGGACGACACAATTTCACATTCAGATGAGATGTGACTCTTTAACCTGTGTGTGTAGTTTTACTCTGTTGTCCGTTTGCAGAAAGAAAAAATATATGAATGAATTTCTATGCGTTTTTAGCATTTAGCATGCAGAAGGTGTATTAAATAAAGTTCTGTAAAAAGGATATATCCTGAGTATGTAGCTTTACTCGCTAACTTTGGTGTTTGTTTGCATACAAAATACACATAGTTGGATTAATTTCCATGAGGAAGACTTGTGCTGAACGTGTGTTAAATAAAGGATGGTCTGCAGCAGGTATGTAAAGTACATGTGATATACAGTCTCCTGAGTATGTTGTTCTTCTGGATAATTTTGGGATCAGTTTGCAGAAAAAAAATATATATTTGGTTTAGTAATATACTTCAGCTCTTTGGTTTTAAGGCACAGAGGCAACAACTCCCTTCTCTTTGTGTTGTTTGAATCATAAAAACTGCAAACATGTAAACAGATATTTGGATATTTGGACGTTTTGGATATTTGGACGTTTTTTAGCATTTGCTGTTATGATCTCCGTTTGCAGCGGAGAGGTTTTGGACGTAGTGGACGGCGTCTTCGATGGTGTAGAATATCACCGCTTCCTCTCCTCCACCACTCTCTGTTTTGGGGTAGTAGCCCCCTCTCTGCAGTGAGTCCAGTACGGAGGTGTTACACTGGGCCAGGACCACTTTCACCCCCAGTTCTGCGTAATCTTTGCGGATTTCTTTCAGCGCGTTCACTCCGGCCGTGTCCAGAAAGGAAATGGAGCTGCCGTCGATCACCACGCTGCGTAAGGATGTGTTCTCCATTAACGTCACTCCGGCTTCATCCTCTTTAAGATAAGATGAGATAAGATGGAGATGTATTAATCCCCGTGAGAACATTCAGTAGTTCAACAGCGTGAGAATGAAAAACAGGACAGCACAGATTAGAGATTCATAAAATCAAAGGTACAAATTAAATTATATGCACTTAAAGGTCCCCTATCATACTGTTGTTCATCAATATATCCCAGGGCTCAGATATATCCAGAGCCTGTCTCTGATTGGATGAAACACCAAACAGATCATTGCAGCATTACCCATAATCCCCTCTGTTTCAGCCCTGTTTCCAAAGTGCTGATTCTCTGTCTGTTACTTTAGATGAAAAAGATTTGGTTAAAAAGAACTCAATGGAGCTCTAGGAGGAGATTCAGGTGATAAGGGGGGGGGGGGGGGGGTTACCTTGTTGCTGATTGGCTAATGGTTACACAAGACAAAACATCGTTATGACATCATAAAGTGGCCAAAATCTGATCAGCTCATTTTCAGACAGGTTTTTATAGAAATGGATCCAAAAGAGAGAGAATCTTTGTTCCTGAAACTTTCAGAGTCTCTTTCCACAGAGGGGACACATGTTGATGTAGAAGAGACATGAAGAAGAGAGGACACATGTTGATGTGGAAGAGACATGAAGAAGAGGGGACACATGTTGATGTAGAAGAGACATGAAGAAGAGGGGACACATGTTGATGTAGAAGAGAAATGAAGAAGAGGGGACACATGTTGATGTAGAAGAGGGGACACATGTTGATGTAGAAGAGACATGAAGAAGAGGGGACACATGTTGATGTAGAAGAGACATGAAGAAGAGGGGACACATGTTGATGTAGCGGAGACATGAAGAAGAGGGGACACATGCTGATGTAGAGGAGACATGAAGAAGAGGGGACACGTGTTGATGTAGAAGAGACATGAAGAAGAGGGGATACATGTTGATGTAGAAGAGACATGAGGAAGAGGGGACACATGTTGATGTAGAAGAGGGGACACATGTTGATGTAGAAGAGACATGAAGAAGAGGGGACACATGTTGATGTAGAAGAGACATGAAGAAGAGGGGACACATGTTGATGTAGAAGAGGGGACACATGTTGATGTAGAAGAGACATGAAGAAGAGGGGACACATGTTGATGTAAAAGAGACATGGAGAAGAGGGGACACATGTTGATGTAGAAGAGACATGAAGAAGAGGGGACACATGTTGATGTAGAAGAGGGGACACATGTTGATGTAGAAGAGACATGAAGAAGAGGGGACACATGTTGATGTAGAAGAGACATGAAGAAGAGGGGACACATGTTGAAGTAGAAGAGACATGAAGAAGAGGGGACACATGTTGAAGTAGAAGAGACATGAAGAAGAGGGGACACATGTTGATGTAGAAGAGACATGAAGAAGAGGGGACACATGTTGATGTAGAAGAGACATGAAGAAGAGGGGACACATGTTGAAGTAGAAGAGACATGAAGAAGAGGGGACACATGTTGAAGTAGAAGAGACATGAAGAAGAGGGGACACATGTTGATGTAGAAGAGGGGACACATGTTGATGTAGAAGAGACATGAAGAAGAGGGGACACATGTTGATGTAAAAGAGACATGGAGAAGAGGGGACACATGTTGATGTAGAAGAGACATGAAGAAGAGGGGACACATGTTGATGTAGAAGAGGGGACACATGTTGATGTAGAAGAGACATGAAGAAGAGGGGACACATGTTGATGTAGAAGAGACATGAAGAAGAGGGGACACATGTTGAAGTAGAAGAGACATGAAGAAGAGGAGACACATGTTGAAGTAGAAGACACATGATAGGTGACCTTCTTTTGAACCAGGATAAGAAATGAATTCAAATGAGCATGTATAAATATGTGGGACATATAGATATTAAATATATTTGTTTTTATGTATTAGATGTATTTTTTATTTCGATATGAGATATGTTTACCGTGCGTTGGCTTCACATCCGGGACTTCCTGCTGCTTCTCCTTCTTCTTCTTGAACTTCATCACCCTGGATTTCTCCTTCAGAGGATCCAGCCCTGCACTTTTGTACAAAGATTTCTTAAACAAGCTCTGGTTAGCGTAGTATATCGGGGCGTCGTATCTGAAGACAGCGACTCCGGGGTGAGTTTGAAGGCCGCGGTACGACGAAACATCCTCGTAATATTCCCGGTTCGATGCCCGGCCGAGTTTCAGGACCTTTGCCTGTTGAGTTCTGGCCAGAACGCAGAGAGCCGACACCAGAACGCCCACCAGGAGACCCAGCTCGGTGTTCACCAGAGCAGACGTGGCCATGGTGATGAGCCAGGTGGAGGTGTCCACGCGGTTAACCCTCCACATGCTGGGGATGTCCAGGAACTTCCTTAAAGCGCCGCGGAGATTCACCAGGATGATGACAGCTAACACACACCTGAGAGGGAGGAGGAGAGGGAAGAGGAGGCAAGGAGACACACAGGAAGGTTAGAGAATCACTGAATCAAGGGGGGACAAGATCTCATTAAAGGTCTCCAAAAACTCGAAATCTTTGTATCTACCGTAATTTTCGGACTATAAGCCGCGCCTTTTTTCCCATTTTTCGACGCTGAGGCTTATATAACGGTGCGGCTAATCTATGGATTGTTACAGCTAACGGCCACTAGGGGACCTCCTAAATCTATGGATTTTACAGGTTACAGTCCACCCCCTTTAACTCTATGAGCTCTATGGCCGGTCCGCGGACCCCCACCTTTAAGCGGCGGGCTCCAGCAGGAAAAGCTGGAGGCCGGAAAAGAGTGAGACAGGTAGCGCGCAAAAGCAAAAGTGGAACCGAGAGTGGTACGAGAGACAGAACGAGAGCAAGACAGACAGACATTACGAGAGCGAGACAGTTTGTCCCCGTACCACTGGTTGAAAACCACTGCTGTAGATCACTGCCGGTACGTGCGCTGGGAGCGCACCGTTTAAGTTTGAAAGTTGAAAAGAATGTGTGTCTGAAACGCTATGTGATACAGTACAGTTTACACAGCACATGTTCTGTAGCTACTATTGCACTAAATGCTAACACTTGAATACGTTATGCAAATATGCAACTTGTTTGTTGAAATGTTAATAAATGGGAGCTTCCTCAAACAGCCATCTCTTTCCCGACAATCCCCTCTGTGCACGAACCCTTACATATGGTAATGAAACATTAAAACACCTGCGGCTTATAGTCCAGTGCGGCTTATATATGTACACATCATTCAATTCAGCTGCTGCGGCTTATATTCAGGTGCGCTTTATAGTCCGGAAATTACGGTAGTCAGAATGTGTCTCTACTCCTGATATTAGACATGATAACTTCAGAAGTAACACTGCAGTGAGATATCAGGTCTTGTTTTTAGACAAAGTATCACCTTGTTCAGTCAAAACATCGTATTTTGAGTTGGATCTCAGATGAAACTTGTTTCTTTTCACATATTTATTGAAAATCACCAACTAACATCAGAACACGGAACACTTTTAAGCATTTGCCTCTTATAATGTAACACAACATCTCCTGATTCTGGTGAAATATAGTTCAGAATGAGTTCTCCGTCTGATTACAAGATGTGATTTATCTAAATACCCCGTCTTAGTTCAACAGATCTTACCAAGCTCATTTCCACTTGTTCTAAAGGCAGATTTTTGAACTTATTTCAAGTGAAAACAACTTGTTTTCACTCGTTTTTGGAGCAACATTTTTTCCAGTGTATTATACTATTTTTAGGCATATATTATAGCTCTCAGATATTTAAGAAGCATGGCTTTAAGTGTTTTGCTCAAAATACCAAACAGATCATGCATACTTTCAGCTCCGTATTTTGAGATGTGGGTACGGAGAAAAAGAGAGAGGGTTTTATTTCCTGACACTTTGGAGTCTCCTGACACACCGGGGACACACCGGGGACACACCGGGGAGGACACACCGGGGAGGACACACCGGGGAGGACACACCGGGGAGGACACACCGGGGACACACCGGGGAGGACACACCGGGGACACACCGGGGAGGACACACCGGGGACACACCGGGGACACACCGGGGAGGACACACCGGGGACACACCGGGGAGGACACATAGTGGATAGGGGTCATTTAACGTTTCCAATAAGGAACATGCAGCTCTATTGAAGCTGCCAGGTCTTCCTGCCTCGCTATGCTCTCACTGCTGTGTTCACTGACTACTGCTACGTTCATGTTCCTGCTGCTGTGTTTCATGTTGCTGCTGCTTGCCTGCCCCACCAACACCCCAGCTTCCAGCTCCACCCCAGCTTCCACCCCAGCTTCCAGCTTCCACCCCAGCTTCCAGCTTCCACCCCAGCTTCCAGCTTCCACCCCAGCTTCCAGCTTCCACCCCAGCTTCCACCCCAGCTTCCAGCTTCCACCCCAGCTTCCACCCCAGCTTCCAGCTTCCACCCCAGCTTCCAGCTTCCACCCCAGCTCCCAGCTCCACCCCGGCTCCACCCCGGCTTCCACCCCGGCTTCCACCCCAGCTCCACCCCAGCTCCACCCCAGCTTCCACCCCAGCTCCACCCCAGCTCCACCCCAGCTTCCACCCCAGCTCCACCCCAGCTCCACCCCGGCTTCCACCCCAGCTCCACCCCAGCTCCACCCCGGCTCCACCCCGGCTTCCACCCCAGCTCCACCCCGGCTTCCACCCCAGCTCCACCCCAGCTCCACCCCAGCTCCACCCCAGCTCCACCCCAGCTTCTGCCACCAGCCTGTTTGGAAAATGTGAGAAGTAGAAAGTACAGGTATTTGTGTTCAACATGTAAGAAGTAGAAAGTACAGGTATTTGTGTTCAACATGTAAGAAGTAGAGAGTACAGGTATTTGAGTTCAACATGTAAGAAGTAGAAAGTACAGGTATTTGTGTTCAACATGTAAGAAGTAGAGAGTACAGGTATTTGTGTTCAACATGTAAGAAGTAGAAAGTACAGGTATTTGTGTTCAACATGTAAGAAGTAGAGAGTACAGGTATTTGTGTTCAACATGTAAGAAGTAGAGAGTACAGGTATTTGTGTTCAACATGTAAGAACCAGCACCTTACCGTGGTAGAGAGGTTTGTGTGCCCTGATGAACCTGGGGGCTGTGTTGTCTGGAACCTTGTGTTCCTGGTAGGGTCTCCCATGGCAAATTGGTCTCAGGCAAGGGGCCAGACTAAGATTGGTTCAAAAGACCTCATGAAAGACGACACACGAAGTGAGGATACCCGGCCCGGAGGAAGCAAGGGGTCCCCTTCTGGAGCCAGGCCCAGAAGGAGGACTCGTCGGCGAGCGTCTGGTGGCCGGGCTTGCCACGGAGCCCGGCCGGGCACAGCCCGAAAAGGCAACGTGGGCAACACCTCCGCTTCTCCGTCCCGCGGGCCCACCACCTACGGGAAACAGCAATGGGGTCGGGTGCGCTGCCAGAAGGGTGGCAGTGAAGGCAGAGGGTCTCGACGGACCAGACCCGGGCGACAGAAGCTGGCTTTGGGGACGTGGAACGTCACCTCTCTGGGGGGGAAGGAGTCGGAGCTTGTGCGGGAGGTGGAGCGTTACCAGTTGGATCTGGTTGGGCTCACCTCTACGCACAGCGTCGGCTCTGGAACCTTACTTCTGGATAGGGGTTGGACTCTATTCTTCTCCGGAGTTGCTCAAGGTGTGAGGCGCCGGGCGGGTGTGGGGATACTCACAAGTCCCCGGTTGGGTGCTTCGTTGTTGGAGTCTACCCCAGTGGACGAGAGGGTTGCCTCCCTACGCCTGCGGGTTATGGGGGGGAAAACTCTGACTGTTGTGTGTGCTTATGCACCCAACAGCAGTTCAGAGTATACGGCCTTCTTGGAGACCCTGGAAAGAGTCCTGTATGGGGCTCCTGAAGGGGACTCTTTAATCTTGCTGGGAGACTTCAACGCACATGTGGGCAATGATGGAGACACTTGGAGGGGAGTGATTGGGAGGAACGGCCCCCCTGATCTGAACCGGAGTGGTGGTTTGTTACTGGACTTCTGTGCTAGTCATGGATTGGCCATAACAAACACCATGTTCGAACATAAGGATGCTCATAAGTGTACGTGGTACCAGAGCACCCTAGGCAGAAGGTCCATGATCGATTTGGTTATCGTATCATCGGACCTGAGGCCGTATGTTTTGGACACTCGGGTAAAGAGAGGGGCGGAGTTGTCAACTGATCACCATCTGGTGGTGAGTTGGGTCGAGTGGCGGGGGAAGCCTTTGGATAGACCTGGTAAGCCCAAACGTGTAGTTCGGGTGAACTGGGAACGTCTGGAGGAGGCCCAAGTTCAGGAGGCCTTCAACTCACACCTCCGGCGGAGCTTTTCGGGCATTCCTGTGGAGGTTGGGGACATTGAACCAGAGTGGTCGGTGTTCAAAGCCTCTATTGCCGAAGCCGCGGCGGGGAGCTGTGGTCTCAAGGTCCTAGGTGCCTCAAGGGGCGGTAACCCTCGAACCTCCTGGTGGACACCGGTGGTCAGGGAAGCCGTCCGACTGAAGAAGGAGGCCTTCAGGGATTTGTTATCCCGGGGGACTCCCGAGGCAGTTGCAAGGTACCGACAGGCCCGAAGGGCAGCAGCCTCAGCCGTGGCCGAGGCAAAGCAGCGGGTGTGGGAGAAGTTCGGAGAAGACATGGAAAAAGACTTTCGGGCGGCACCAAAGTTGTTCTGGAAAACTGTCCGACACCTCAGGAGGGGGAAGCAGGGAACCATCCAAGCTGTGTACAGTAAGGATGGGACGTTGTTGACCTCAACTGATGGAGTGTTAGGGCGTTGGAAGGAGCACTTTGAGGAACTCCTGAACCCGACAACTCCGCCCTCTATGTTAGAGGCAGAGCTGGAGTATGAAGGGGGATCGACACCAATCTCCCGGGGGGAGGTCACTGAGGTCGTCAAACAACTTCACAGTGGCAAAGCCCCGGGGGTGGATGAGATCCGCCCAGAAATGCTGAAGGCTCTGGGTGTTGAGGGACTGTCATGGTTGACACGTCTCATCAACGTTGCGTGGAAGTCGGAAACAGTACCGAAGGAGTGGCAGACCGGAGTGGTGGTTCCCCTTTTCAAAAAGGGGGATCAGAGGGTGTGTGCCAATTACCGAGGCATCACACTACTCAGCCTCCCCGGGAAAGTTTACTCTAAGGTACTCGAAAGGAGGGTCAGGCCGATTGTCGAACCTCAGATTGAGGAGGAACAATGCGGATTCCGTCCTGGTCGTGGAACGACGGATCAGCTTTTTACTCTCGCAAGGATCCTGGAGGGTGCCTGGGAGTATGCTTATCCAGTCTACATGTGTTTTGTAGACTTGGAGAAGGCATATGACCGGGTTCCAAGGGAGTCACTGTGGGAGGTGCTGCGGGAGTATGGGGTGACGGGGTCTCTACTCAGGGCCATCCAATCTCTGTACTCCCAAAGCGAGAGCTGTGTCCGGGTCCTCGGCAGTAAGTCGGACCCATTTCAGGTGAGGGTTGGCCTCCGCCAGGGCTGCGCTTTGTCACCAATCCTGTTTGTAATATACATGGATCGGATTTCGAGGCGTAGTCGTGGGGGAGGGGGTCTGCAGTTCGGTGGACTAAGGATTGCACCACTGCTTTTTGCAGATGATGTGGTTCTGATGGCTTCATCGGTCTGCGACCTTCAGCACTCACTGGATCGGTTCGCAACCGAGTGTGAAGCGGCTGGGATGAGGATCAGCACCTCCAAATCTGAGGCCATGGTTCTCAGCAGGAAACCGATGGACTGTCCACTCCAAGTAGGGAATGAGTCCTTACCCCAAGTGAAGGAGTTCAAGTATCTCGGGGTCTTGTTCTCGAGTGAGGGAACAATGGAGCGTGAGATGGGTCGGAGAATCGGAGCAGCGGGAGCGGTACTGCAGTCTCTTTACCGCACCGTTGTGACGAAAAGGGAGCTGAGCCAAAAGGCAAAGCTCTCTGTCTACCGGGCCATTTTCGTTCCTACCCTCACCTATGGTCATGAAGGATGGGTCATGACCGAAAGAACGAGATCGCGGGTACAAGCGGCCGAGATGGGTTTTCTCCGCAGGGTGGCTGGTGTCTCCCTTAGGGATAAGGTGAGAAGTTCGGTCATCCGGGAGGGACTCGGAGTTGAACCGCTCCTCCTTCGCGTCGAAAGGAGCCAGTTGAGGTGGTTCGGGCACCTAGTTAGGATGCCACCTGGGCGCCTCCCTAGGGAGGTGTTCCAGGCACGTCCAGCTGGGAAGAGACCAAGGGGTAGACCTAGAACCAGATGGAGGGATTATATCTCTTCTCTGGCCTGGGAGCGCCTTGGGATCCCCCAGTCAGAGCTGGTTGATGTGGCCAGGGAAAAGAAAGTTTGGGGCTCTCTGCTGGAACTGCTACCTCCGCGACCCGACCACGGATAAGCGGGAGAAGATGGATGGATGGATGGATGTAAGAAGTAGAAAGTACAGGTATTTGTGTTCAACATGTAAGAAGTAGAAAGTACAGGTATTTGAGTTCAACATGTAAGAAGTAGAAAGTACAGGTATTTGTGTTCAACATGTGAGAAGTAGAAAGTACAGGTATTTGTGTTCAACATGTAAGAAGTAGAAAGTACAGGTATTTGTGTTCAACATGTAAGAAGTAGAAAGTACAGGTATTTGAGTTCAACATGTAAGAAGTAGAAAGTACAGGTATTTGTGTTCAACATGTAAGAAGTAGAAAGTACAGGTATTTGAGTTCAACATGTAAGAAGTAGAAAGTACAGGTATTTGTGTTCAACATGTAAGAAGTAGAAAGTACAGGTATTTGTGTTCAACATGTAAGAAGTAGAAAGTACAGGTATTTGAGTTCAACATGTAAGAAGTAGAAAGTACAGGTATTTGAGTTCAACATGTAAGAAGTAGAAAGTACAGGTATTTGTGTTCAACATGTAAGAAGTAGAAAGTACAGGTATTTGTGTTCAACATGTAAGAAGTAGAAAGTACAGGTATTTGAGTTCAACATGTAAGAAGTAGAAAGTACAGGTATTTGAGTTCAACATGTAAGAAGTAGAAAGTACAGGTATTTGAGTTCAACATGTAAGAAGTGGCATGTGGCGCAGAATAGTGCCTTGGTGCATTGGTGTTGGGATCAGGGGGGCACAGGTTCAAACCCCACTGCAGTCAGCATGTCGTTGTGTCCCTGAGACACTTCACCCCAAGTTGCTCCTGTGGGGATTGCCCACAGTATTGAGTATGTAAGTCTCTTTGGATAAAAGCAAGTGACATGTAATGTAAAAAAGTCAAAGTAAAAAGTCATCAGAAAAATAAGTAGTGGAGTAAAGTACTGGTACCAGAGAAATGTACTTAAGTACAGTAACAAAGTATTTTGTACTCCACTACTTCCAACCTATGTGGATAATAAACAATGATGAAACATAGCCGTGATTTCGGCTCAGAGCAACACGGGGAAAGTGTTGTTGAAGCTTCTCTAATGTCAGCATTAGCCCTGAACCACAGGTTATCTGTATGTATCCAAGCCTACCCTTTAAACCTTTTTATGGTAAAGCAGATAAGAACAAAGCAAATGAAGGTTCCGCTGTTCCCATTATCTAGAAGTAAAAACAACCTTGAACCAACTGCAACAAGTCGATAATATCCTGCTATATACTGTGTCAAAAGAAACCCTTCAATAGTTTATACATTTTTTATTATCCCGATCATCTATATATTTGTCTTACTCTAATGCTGGTTTATTTCAATTTCTAGATGTTTTTATTTTAGAATTGTTTATTTCTACTCTTTTCATTTGTTATTATGTGCAATGCCTTGTTTTGTTTTATGCTTCTGCAACAATTTTTTTTTTTTCCCAATTCGGGATCAATAAAGTACGTCTTATCTTATCTTATAACCCTATTGATGATAGCCTGCTGGTCGTCTTTCCATTATTCATACAATTCATTAGTTATTACATGGCTTAGTTGAATACTCGATTCTGATTGGTCAATTCAGAACACGTGACACGTTGTTAATCCAGAACAGACAGACCGCTGTCAAGAACTTATTGACCGTTGTTAAGAACTTATTGACCGTTGTTAAGGACTTATTGACCGTTGCTAAGGACTTATTGACCGTTGTTAAGGACTTATGGACCGTTGTTAAGGACTTATTGACCGTTGTTAAGGACTTATGGACCGTTGTTAAGGACGCTCACATCTGCAGAAAGAAGTCCGGTCCATTGAACTGTATACAGTTTGGAACTGGGACAAGAAAACAGCGGAGAAGTAACGGGGCAGAAACCCTCCTTTTCACGGTCCAGACATAGACATCAAACGGCCACACATATTCAGTGTTCAGTTCCTTTGGCGTTAGGGCAGGGATATCTAGATACTTCCCAAGGTTTGACATCATGAATTGTGCAACTTTTAAAGAAAGCAGCGAGGTTTTTTCTTAGCGGATGCATGTCATTTTAAATAAATAATAGCGTACTATTTTTTAAATCAATAAAAACATTTTCTTAATCTATAAAAGCATTTTGTAATAAGCGGGATAATGCACAGCAGGGATGGGGAACCTTTTTCCACTCAAGGGCCATTTCAATGTTTTGAACATCCTCAGAGGGCCGTACAAATGATTGACCTCTGCTTAAAAAAACTAAAATCACAGCCCATTCATTTGGCCTCTCTTTCAAAAAGCAACGTCTCAATCCAGATATCTCACCATGACTCGCGCATGCATTCACGTGCACGGTGTGGCATGACCACCACAGCAGAAAGATACGGACACAAGACGTGTGCAAATGTATTTAGTTTCCTATCCATATGGACGTGATTTAAGTTGGGAGCGGTCCTCACCTCCTCTAGGGGGGTCCGGGGGCTTGCTCTTCCGGGAAGATTAGTTTTTTAAATGTTGAAGTTAAAAGCATCAATCTGGTGCACTTTGAGAGCAACATGAAGAGATCTGTGGATACATCTCTCAACACCCAGATGAAACACAACTGTAAGCAGATGTTCTTTTTCTTTATGGATATTTTACAAATCACTCCCCTTTCAAACTGTATTCTTGTTTATTAACAACTTTTATTTACTTCATATTAGTATTTTATACTTGTTTACTTTATTCTCTTCTGTTTCTATAACTATAATGATCATTAGGGCCGGGACTTTAACGCGTTAATTAAGATTAATTAATTACACAAACATTAACGCGTTAAAAAAAATTAACACATTTTAATCGCACTTATTAAGCAATTCAAATTACCTCTGTGTGACGGCACACTTTATTGACATCTTTTCACTGTTCTCAGGTCAAATATTTATATGTGATTAAAAATGCGATTAATTTCGATTAATTAATTACAAAACCTCTAATTAATCAGATGAATTTTTTTAATCGAGTCCCGGCCCTAATGATCATATAAAGATGTGCCTTTACCTCACTGGTTGGAGAAAAAGCTTCTTATATTCGTTAGCATAGCTAGCTAACCAGATGCTAATAACAACAAAGTTATTGACTGTATGATCAGTATGACAGATGAACAGATCGCCACTGGGCTTTCAACTAAAGACACAGCCACGCAGAAACTGCTGCATGTGTACAGCTCCTTATGGGTACGTTCTGGTGCTCTCCGTTAGAACTGCACCCCTATCAGACGAGACATATACCACGTGATGACACTTTAGGCTTGTGTTGTGTTCAAGGACCCTGACCTTGGCCAGGAAAAACAGGCACTCACTTTTTTAATTATTTTGCGGTCTAAATTTCTTTAATCTTTTTTTTTCCGTGTGTTTATAAATTACCTCGAGGGCCGTATCAAATGCTCTCGCGGAGGGGGGGGGAGGTTCCCCACCTCTGGTGTACAGCAAAAGAACAGTCGACAGGCTGATCAGGAGCCCGAAGCGGATCTGGATCTGCATGAAGGGTGTAGGTGACCTTTAACTGATCGTTTGCTTACTTCTGCAGGGAGTAGAAGAGCGGTGCGATGACCAGCAGCACCAGCAGGAGGACGAGGGCGCTGATGATCCCTGAGATCTGCGTCTGGCATCCGGTCGACTCCTTCACCAGCGTCTTGGTCAGCGCTGCGCTGGTGGTGAAACAGCGGAAGAACGACGGCAGGATGTTGCAGAAACCAATGGCGTACATCTCCTGGTTGGCGTCCACCGTGTAGCCGTGCTTCTTGGCGAACATCTCGGACAGAGAGACGGTGATGGCGAATCCTACGATGGCGATGGAGAAAGCATCGACGGCCACATTCGGGATCAGAGACCAAAGAGGCATCTGAGGAGGGAGGAAACCAGTGGGGATCGTACCAGCAACTCCAGAACCTGTCAGGGGTCAGACGTTACACTCACAACATTAGAGAACAAGAGGAATCAATAAACACAGAGACGGGTAGAGTTAGAGGTGGGAAGTAGTGGAGTACAAATACTTTGTTACTGTACTTAAGTACATGTTTCTGGTATCAGTATTTTCTGACCACTTTTTACTTCTACTTCTTACATTTTGAACACAAATACCTGTACTTTCTACTTCTTACATGTTGAACACAAATACCTGTACTTTCTACTTCTTACATGTTGAACACAAATACCTGTACTTTCTACTTCTTACATGTTGAACTCAAATACCTGTACTTTCTACTTCTTACATGTTGAACACAAATACCTGTACTTTCTACTTCTTACATGTTGAACACAAATACCTGTACTTTCTACTTCTTACATGTTGAACACAAATACCTGTACTTTCTACTTCTTACATGTTGAACACAAATACCTGTACTTTCTACTTCTTACATGTTGAACACAAATACCTGAACTTTCTACTTCTTACATGTTGAACACAAATACCTGTACTTTCTACTTCTTACATGTTGAACTCAAATACCTGTACTTTCTACTTCTTACATGTTGAACTCAAATACCTGTACTTTCTACTTCTTACATGTTGAACACAAATACCTGTACTTTCTACTTCTTACATGTTGAACTCAAATACCTGTACTTTCTACTTCTTACATGTTGAACTCAAATACCTGTACTTTCTACTTCTTACATGTTGAACTCAAATACCTGTACTTTCTACTTCTTACATGTTGAACTCAAATACCTGTACTTTCTACTTCTTACATGTTGAACACAAATACCTGTACTTTCTACTTCTTACATGTTGAACTCAAATACCTGTACTTTCTACTTCTTACATGTTGAACCCAAATACCTGTACTTTCTACTTCTTACATGTTGAATACAAATACCTGTACTTTCTACTTCTCACATTTTCCATTTGCCATGATTGGTCGTGCTTTTTACAGTACCTCGGCTTCCACAGATGAAATTTGTTTATGTATTTATTGTCAAAGCATTTAATACATTCATTGCTATCGGGATGTTAAGAGCATTCCATGGAATATAACAACAAGTGTTTCTGAAATAAATTACATACTCTACCGTTAAGTACATTTCATAGCGTTCTTTACTTTGACTTGAGTAAAGAAGTTTAGTCAGTACTTCTACTTTCACCAGAGTATATTTAAACACGAGTATCTGTACTTCTACTTGAGTAAAGGATGTGTGGTCGTAGAAATAGATGGCCCTTTTTCCAGAAACTAAATAGCACGGCTTAAAACACATGATTATATAAAACAGATTCTACAAACCGTAGTCGATGTTGAAGTTTCCAAAATGAGAAGCCAGCGTCGCTATCACCACCACGAAGAGCTCGAAGGGGATAGGAGCCTGGGTGAGGAGAAAGAAAAGAGAATAAGGTAAGATAGGATAGGATGGAGCTTTATTAATCCTTGTGGGGAAATTCAGTACCGTAATTTCCGGACTATAAGGCTCACCTGAATATAAGCCGCAGCAGCTAAATTGAATGATGTGTACATATAGAAGCCGCACTGGACTATAAGCCGCAGGTGTTTTAATGTTGCATTACCATATGTAAGGGTTCGTGCACAGAGGGGATTGTCGGGAAAGAGATGGCTGTTTGAGGAAGCTCCCATTTATTAACATTTCAACAAACAAGTTGCATATTTGCATAACGTATTCAAGTGTTAGCATTTAGTGCAATAGTATCTACAGAACATGTGCTGTGTAAACTGTACTGTATCACATAGCGTTTCAGACACACACACTTTTCAACTTTCAAACTTAAACGGTGCGCTCCCAGCACACGTACCGGCAGTGATCTACAGCAGTGGTTTTCAACCAGTGGTACGGGGACAAACTGTCTCGCTCTCGTAATGTCTGTCTGTCTTGCTCTCGTTCTGTCTCTCGTACCACTCTCGGTTCCACTTTTGCTTTTGCGCGCTACCTGTCTCACTCTTTTCCGGCCTCCAGCTTTTCCTGCTGGAGCCCGCCGCTTAAGGGTGGGGGGCGCGGACCGGCCATAGAGCCCATAGAGTTAAAGGTGGTGGACTGTAACCTGTAAAATCCATAGATTTAGGAGGTTCCCTAGTGGCCGCTAGCTGTAACAATCCATAGATTTAGGAGGTCCCCTAGTGGCCGTTAGCTGGAACAATCCATAGATTTAGGAGGTCCCCTAGTGGCCGTTAGCTGGAACAATCCATAGATTAGCCGCACCGTTATATAAGCTGCAGCGTCGAAAAATGGGAAAAAAGGCGCGGCTTATAGTCCGAAAATTACGGTAGTTTAAACAGCAACTGGGTTAGATTGAAAAACAGGACAGCACAGATTCACACAGATGAATACTATTAAGGATAACATCAAAGACAACAATTTTAAATGAGAAAAAATAACTTTTGAAATGGACAAACACATTCAGTTGAATCATATAAGCTTTCCAGTAGGTAGTGTTGCAACTTATTTTATTGAAAGGTCTCCTATCATGCTATTTTTAGGCATATATTATGGGTCTCAGACATATACAAATATATAAAAAACGTGTCTCTGAAACAGGATGGAGCTCAAACTCTCTCTCTCTCAGGTTTACCACAAGGTGACTTCCTTTTGATTTCCTGCTTCTTCACACACACTCTCTCCAGTACAGGTTAGCTCTGAGTGTTAGCATGCTAATATAAACACAGACCATATTACGTCCAGAACACGTCTCATTGTTTCTGACAGCAACGTTTCTGATTGGCCCGTGGGGGTAAAGCCCGCCCACATTTGAGTAATGTGGTCATGACGCAGCAAATCTGGATCAGCTCCGTTGTTCCCCCGTTTTTAGAGATGTGGGTACGGAGAGAGGGGTTTATTTTCTGACGCTTTGAGAGTCTCCTGAGACACCGGAGACATACCGGGGACATACCGGGGACATACGGGGGACACACGGTGATGTAGAGAAGACATCAAAAAGTGCATTTTGCATAATAGGAATCCTTTAAGGCAGTACAATTATTTGTTTATTTGTTTCTTGACAAAGGTTAAGCGTAAAATGTTTGACAAGAATGCTTTTATTTTGAAGTGCAAGTATGTGTCCTGTTATGTTTTGAAATGAACACGAGTATGTCGAGAGCATTTTCCCCGTCTTCTAGCGTTCTTGTTGGACTCTGTTTTATTAATATAAAGTAAAGACGTTCAGTTTGGACTAGACTCGCTTTGTTCTTCATTCGGAGCTTCCATTACACATGAGGTCGAGGGGTGAAGATGATGGGAGGCTGGAGCAAACCATTCACTCCAGCACTTTGCTCTGTAGCGGCCAATGGGACAGAGCTGGACCCAGATACCCTGAACAAGACAAGCCTGTTGCCCTCCTGGCTCCAACATGTTAGAACAAGCTCCCCATTGATATCAGGCGACTGCAGGCTGAATGGCTACCTGTTTCCCTTCTGCTGTGGAACCCCCCCCACAATGCATCAGTTTGGCTTAATTGAAGCGAATATACCTGCAAGCTGTTTGTGTCTTTATGGTTTATTTCACTCATCGTTAGTCGCTTTGGATTAAAGCATCAGCTAAATGAATGTAAATTAAAAACGTTAATTAATTGTCCTTTCTAGTTCATCTTGGGCTCAGACTTACTCTTCTCAGTTGAATGTTATTCCTGCTTTAGCTGAGACTAGCTGAGACTGAGATGCAGTCATTGGCAGGTTCTCACACCTTCTTTAACCAAAGCAAACAACTACCTAACCCAGACTACTCTTATCTTAATCTAAAACTAGAGAGAGAGAGTTTCAAATATGTTAATAAGAACATTTGAATCTGAATTAGATGCACTTTAAATGTAAAGGACTGTTTGGGCAGGAAGGCGGACCCAAGAGCAGTACAATATGTGAAATCAAGTAGTCTTAACCAATAGCAAGCTTCAATTGACCAAAAAGCTGACTATAATCTTGGTCAACAAAGACTAACCCGGTCTGTTTACCTTCAGCTTGGCTTTGAAGCGGTCGTTGAGCTCCTTGGTCGGTAACAGGATCATCAAACACACCAGACTGGTCACCAGGTCGCAGACGTTGGTGTTCTGCAGGTTGGAGAGCACGCTGTACCACGTTTTGAAGAGCGTGAACCAGCCCTGAGGACGAGGGATCTTCAGACCCAGAAGGTATTTGAACTGGGAGGTGAGGATGGTCAGAGACGCTCCGGTAGCAAAGCCACTGAGCAGAGAGTCTGAGAGGTAGACGGAGACGAAGCCCACCTGGAAAATACCCATCAGCACCTGGGAGAAGAGAGCATGAATAAGAGGGGGTCAAGATTCAAGGCTTTTATTGTCCTTTATACATAGCTAGTGTAGTTAGTTAGACTTTAGGGTCATTTCACTCTGTAACGAAACCTTCCTAAACAAAATTGGCCATTCGTCCAAAACCTAGATCTGTTTTTCCCTGAGTCCCCAGATTGTCCGTTCTTGCATATATTAGGGCAGTACCCGAATATCCGAATATTTGGTCGTTTGCCTACTATTCGGTTTTCAATTTCGTTTTTCGGATATTCGTTTTTTTTTCCCCCGAAATGTAAGCTATCAATAAAGGCGAATTGCGACATTCTTATACTATATTTATACTTTTTAATTTCACTGTTAAAATGTGGAAATATATACAATCTCAGCTTGGGCGCCTGACATCGCTTTCACTCACAGCGTCACAAACGTCACGCTTCACTTGGCTTCACACACCTGAAAACAAAAGGCCGAAGACTTCAGCTGTGTTTAAATTTGACGACGATGAGACGAAGGCAGTGTGCCAAATATGCAATATGAAACTGGCCTACCACGGTGGCACAACAACTATGAAAAGTCACCTGCATGCTGTAAGTAGTAGCCTAGCTGTTGTCCAGTTGCCATGATGAAGCTGCTCTATCCGCCGTTCAGACAGTAACGTTAGACATGATAGAAACGTGCACGCGGGCCGAATACTCGCTACTGGCGGCCAAATGCGGCCCGCAGGCCATTTTTTATCGGCCCTCAACTAATTCAAAAAGTATATTGAAATATGGCCCAGAAATGAGCCTTGTGCTTTTTTTATATTGTACTTCTTAAATATACATGTACAAGTATATTAAACAGCAGTGTTTCCCCTATATACAAATATGCACGCCGCTGCTAGGGGGCGCTAGCCAGGTACCCAAAAAAAAAAATTGTTTTAACTTTTTTTTAAATTATTAAAATAATAATAAGTGGCGACCCTTTTTCATTTTTGATTGTTTGTTATGTGGATTTGTAGTATTTGTGTTATTGTATGTTCGATAAAGGTTTATTTTTGCTAAACCTTGAGACGTTGCCACTGTCTGTACTGGCAGGGCCGAACTAGGTCAAATAAGATATGAATGAGCAAAAAAAATAAAAATAAGTTACATTTATTTGTTATTGGCTATGGAAGGTTATTGGTTATGTTCAAATACTTATTTAATTATTCAAATGTAAACCAATCTTTTTCATATGGGTGTTTTAGAGTTGTAACCCCTAGATCTAGTCTCTAGTAATTCTGCTCAAAGTGCACCAGATTGAAGCATTTTACTTTAAAATGTTCAATTTAAGTTTCAGTTTTTTGTAGTGTATTTGTCTTTCGTAGAGATTTTTCATTTATTCTTTATATATAAAATCTCGCCTAGGGCAGCAAATTCTCTAGAACCGGCCCTGGCACTAGGCCTCAAGAGCCTTTCTTGTGCTGACAGACACATAGAAACAAATTGGCGGGGCGCACTTCGCACGTGCACACACTAAAAAATGTCACACGCTCCGCGCTCACATTAGGCTGGGCCCACGTGCCTTAGCACCGCAGCTATGACTCCATCCTCGGGGAAACACTGAACAGCATTCATGATTTCATTACAAAAAAAAAAAAATGAGAAAGAGCCCAATAACTTATTTACATTACAAGCTTCCTATTTCCTCTTATTATAAGCAATCTCAGGCTTCCATTTTAAGGAATGAACTGCCAACATAATAAAGGAAACCGTATGGAGAGCTATGATTTAAGTGTCAAGCATACTTTAGCTACATTTCATTGATTTTACCAACTTATAACTGACCTTATGAGGCGATAAACCTCTAGTGAGCGGCCCAGCCCTTCATATATATTTTTCTGTATGTGGCCCTCGGAGAAATACGTTTAGATCCCCCTTTGTGTTTACTCAAGTGACTCAAACTGCTACTCAGGGGCGAGGCTTATCTCCATTTGCTTTAGATACCAATATGTAGTCAGCCACAGACAAAATAAACACCACTGCTGCTTTGAGCACGCTGTGAACAGTCGGGGTAAAGTCAACCGCCATCGTGTCTAGGTTCACAAGCTCTATTTAATGTCTTTAGAAAGTCGGCTAATGCAATCTTTCTTAGTACAGTAGTACGAAACCACAATTTAACATTTCGATTTTTAATGGCAAAAACAGTATTAAAAGAAAGCCGAAATACCTACTTAATGATACCTGTACCTGAACCCAAATACCTGTACTTTCTACTTCTTACATGTTGAACTCAAATACCTGTACTTTCTACTTCTTACATGTTGAACACAAATACCTGTACTTTCTACTTCTTACATGTTGAACACAAATACCTGTACTTTCTACTTCTTACATGTTGAACTCAAATACCTGTACTTTCTACTTCTTACATGTTGAACTCAAATACCTGTACTTTCTACTTCTTACATGTTGAACTCAAATACCTGTACTTTCTACTTCTTACATGTTGAACTCAAATACCTGTACTTTCTACTTCTTACATGTTGAACTCAAATACCTGTACTTTCTACTTCTTACATGTTGAACACAAATACCTGTACTTTCTACTTCTTACATGTTGAACACTAATACCTGTACTTTCTACTTCTTACATGTTGAACTCAAATACCTGTACTTTCTACTTCTTACATGTTGAACTCAAATACCTGTACTTTCTACTTCTTACATGTTGAACACAAATACCTGTACTTTCTACTTCTTACATGTTGAACACAAATACCTGTACTTTCTACTTCTTACATGTTGAACTCAAATACCTGTACTTTCTACTTCTTACATGTTGAACACAAATACCTGTACTTTCTACTTCTTACATGTTGAACTCAAATACCTGTACTTTCTACTTCTTACATGTTGAACACAAATACCTGTACTTTCTACTTCTTACATGTTGAATACAAATACCTGTACTTTCTACTTCTTACATGTTGAACTCAAATACCTGTACTTTCTACTTCTTACATGTTGAACTCAAATACCTGTACTTTCTACTTCTTACATGTTGAACTCAAATACCTGTACTTTCTACTTCTTACATGTTGAACACAAATACCTGTACTTTCTACTTCTTACATGTTGAACACAAATACCTGTACTTTCTACTTCTTACATGTTGAACACAAATACCTGTACTTTCTACTTCTTACATGTTGAACCCAAATACCTGTACTTTCTACTTCTTACATGTTGAACTCAAATACCTGTACTTTCTACTTCTTACATGTTGAACTCAAATACCTGTACTTTCTACTTCTCTCATTTTCCAAACAGGCTGGTTCCTTTAGTCTGAATGTGTGTTTGGTGGCGTGATCATTATTTTTTAGAGTCATTGCGTGGCTATTGATTTGAACACGATCCGTGTATCCATCATTTCCTGGTCTTCTCTAAAGAAGAGGGACCAATGAAAACGTTGTCATGTTGCCGTTGGTCACCATGGAAACATTCATCAGCTAACAATGACATTATTGTTCTATTAATATAAAGGGAGGTCAGGTACTCTTTAAAACAGCTGCTAGTTATGGGTACTTTTTACTGAAGTACATTTCAAAGCCTCTTTACTTTGACTTGAGTTAAGAAGTTTAATCAGTACTTCTACTTTCACCAGAGTATTTTAAAACACGAGTATCTGTACTTCTACTTGAGTAAAGGATGTGTGTACTTTTGCCTCTCTGGAAGCAGCATTACCTGATAAACTCCAGCTGTGAAAGTAACTGTAGCTCCGACGGTGATAGCATAGCAGCTTCTGTCACAATCCATCCCAAAGCTGCTATTTCCCAGCACGATGGAGCTGTCGTTGCTACTTAAGATGCTGTTTTCTGGGAGGTATCCAGCCAACGCTAACTCCCTATCAACGACTTGACCCACGAGCAAACACAGGACCCCGAAGATCCCCACCGAAATGTGTCTGGAAGTGCCTAAAAGTGCGTAGATGATGGAGGCGAAAAAGGACGTATAAAGACCATAAATGGGGTCCTGACTGGCCAATAGGGAGTAAGCTATGGACTGAGGGACCAATAGGATTCCTACAATGAGTCCAGACATGACGTCGCCCAGAATCCATTCTTTCAGCTGGTAGCGAGGCAGCCATTTTACAATCGGGACGAAACCCAGTATTTTGGATTTAGCTTTCTTTGGAGTGCACGAGCAGTTCTTTTTGAGTCGGTTTGACACGACGGTTTGCCAGCTTTTGGGTTCTTCCTGGACTCTCTGGAGAATGAGAGGATGCTGCTGATCGCTCTCAGCTCCATCTTCTGCTGTCGGACAGAAGTCATCAGCATCTGTCATGATCGAGCCCTTATCTGAGGGATTTAAAGGAGAGAGAAGTTCATTTTAGCATTTTGTAGATTGTGAAGAAAAGGTAGAATTGCAAGGGTTCCCCCCACAAAAAAAGAAATTGGGATTTCCCCCGTTGGATTTCTCTTTACTGCAGAAAATAAACAAACAAACTTTTAGTTCAGCAGGATAATCTCCACAGCACTTTATGATCTCTGAAGCAAAAAGCTAACTTCAGGCTATAAAGGAACTACAGCACGGTCACATGACTTCACGTGACCACCGCTAAGCTAAAGGAGGCTAATGTTGGGCTATAAAGGAACTACAGCACGGTCACATGACTTCACGTGACCACCGCTAAGCTAAAGGTGGCTAATGTTGGGCTATAAAGGAACTACAGCACGGTCACATGACTTCACGTCACCACCGCTAAGCTAAAGGAGGCTAATGTTGGGCTATAAAGGAACTACAGCACGGTCACATGACTTCACGTCACCACCGCTAAGCTAAAGGTGGCTAATGTTGGGCTATAAAGGAACTACAGCACGGTCACATGACTTCACGTCACCACCGCTAAGCTAAAGGAGGCTAATGTTGGGCTATAAAGGAACTACAGCACGGTCACATGACTTCACATCACCACCGCTAAGCTAAAGGCGGCTAATGTTGGGCTATAAAGGAACTACAGCACGGTCACATGACTTCACGTCACCACCGCTAAGCTAAAGGAGGCTAATGTTGGGCTAAAGGAACTACAGCACGGTCACATGACTTCACGTCACCACCGCTAAGCTAAAGGAGGCTAATGTTGGGCTAAAGGAACTACAGCACGGTCACATGACTTCACGTCACCACCGCTAAGCTAAAGGTGGCTAATGTTGGGCTATAAAGGAACTACAGCACGGTCACATGACTTCACCTCACCACCGCTAAGCTAAAGGAGGCTAATGTTGGGCTATAAAGGAACTTCAGCACGGTCACATGACTTCACCTCACCACCGCTAAGCTAAAGGAGGCTAATGTTGGGCTATAAAGGAACTTCAGCACGGTCACATGACTTCACCTCACCACCGCTAAGCTAAAGGAGGCTAATGTTGGCCGTGATAGCGCTTAGTCGTCTCATGTAAACACGCAACCACAGTTTTTTAATTCACCAGTGGGGTATTTACTGACGTATTTTATGTCGTAGAACAAAACGTTCAAATATCTCTCTTAATTTCAGGCTTTTTAACCACAAACACACAAAAAATACCGTTGTCTTTCAAGACAAGGGAACTGGAAGTGCTAAAAATGCTGAGTCTTTAACAGCAAATAGATCTATACATCTCTTAATATGTGCAATAAAACCACGTATGACCCTTCACATGCAGAGTGAGGTGGAAGGTGAGCAGGAGCAGATATCAGATGTCGGGTCATTGAGTGTCGGCATATTTCTGACATTTAGCTGAGGCAGATAAATTCTCCTTCCTCTTGAAGTTGCATCACAATAGAGATATGAACACTTTCCCTCATGCATACACTCCAGTTTACCCATTAGTGTGACCCCTTAGACTGAATAATAACTGATAATCACCAGCACTGATATCTTCCAAACCAAGGGCAACGTTAACAACCCAGGAAATATGATAGGTGACTATCTCTGTACAGCCTTGACAAACAGAGGTCAAAAGGCTTGAGATACTTGTGACTTTGTGAATTTACCATTTAATGTTCTCATATGTTAAAAAGAGAATGTATGTAGTTAGCTTTGTTTGCAGCAGGTAAACAATTCTAGATAAAAAACAGGAACTATTTTGATTGAAAAGTACGTTTTAGGGCTAGTTTCCTGCTGTTTAAACAACATCAAAAGGACAATATTAACATGTAAGTGTTGGAGGAAGTATTCAGGTCCTTCAATCTGAAGTACTCTTACCATGTGGTAAAAATAAGTAAAAAATACTGCATTGAAAACTAAATGTAACCTAGTGAGTAAAAATTGAAAAATGTACCTAAATAATTCAATGTAAAAGTACAGAAAACAGAAAAGTTTCAAATAAAAAACCAAATAAATAATGTACATAAAAAAATATAAAAAAAACACCCAAAAATACGTTCTAAATCAGGGGTGTCAAACTCAAGGCCCGGGGCCAAATCCAGCCTGCGACTTCATTTTATGTGGCCCCACAAGAGCTTGCAAATAATATAATACGTTTATTATATGGTTGAGTGCCACTTTACAGTATATCTATATATGTTCATTTTAATTAATTTCTTATTTTATTTTTTATCTTTCATTTATCCTTAATTTTATTAATCTGTGTGAATCTGCTGTCCTGTTTTTCAATTTCACCCTGTTGCTGTTAAACTACTGAATTTCCGCACGGGGATTAATAAAGGTCCATCTTATCTTATCTTATTTTACAGAAGCACATTGTACATAAACTACATGTCCCACAATGCATCTCATTTTGTGACATGCACTGAAGAGACTTGCAATTATTTGCCCTAGACTTCTGCTTTCAGACGTAGTTAATTATGAAGTTATTACTATCCAATAATAATCCAATGCAGAGGCAATAATATAATATAATACATTATTTCATATATATTATGTATTTATATATGTATTTATATATATATATATATATATATATATACTTACAACCGGCCCTTTGAGTGCAACCATAATGCTAATGTGGCCCATGATGAAATTGAGTTTGACACCCCTGTTCTAAATAAATAAAAACTAAAATGTGTACAAAAAAGTGCCAATTAATTATCTTTCAATCTGTTAATTGATTAATCGTCCTTTTCTTGAATAAAGAGCTGACTTAATTAACAAACAAATCATACTTTTTAATGGAAAAATCGGAATTATTACCTAGTAAGCTTTGTAGTGGAGTAGCTGGGTAGAAGTAAAAAGGGGAATTTTAAATTAAATACTCAAGTAAAGTTCCTCAAATGTGCAGTACTACTTCTCTGTTTCATTGAACCACTTTTACTCAAGTACAAGATCTGAGTACTTCTACTTTTACTCAAGTACATGAACTGAGTACTTCTACTTTTACTCAAGTACAAGACCTGAGTATTTCAACTTTTACTCAAGTACAAGATCTGAGTACTTCTACTTTTACTCAAGTAAAAGATCTGAGTACTTCTACTTTTACTCAAGTTTGAGATGAGAGTACTTCTACTTTTACTCAAGAACAAGACCTGAGTAGTTCTACTTTTACTCAAGAACAAGAAGAGAGTACTTCTACTTTTACTCAAGTACAGAATCTGAGTACTTCAACTTTTACTCAAGTACAAGATCTGAGTACTTCTACTTTTACTCAAGTACAAGACCTGAGTACTTCTACTTTTACTCAAGTACAAGATGAGAGTACTTCTTCACCTCTGAAAACAGGAACCCCTGCTGAGAAGACACGTGGCACTTTCTCAAAATAATAACGTTAATAGGATTACAGTGACGTTACGACTGGTAGTGTGTAGTGGTGTTCATGGGATTACTGAGTATACAGGGTATTTAAATGCAGCTGTATTAGGGAAGCGTATATGCAAAAGTCAGAGATGTTATTAAGTGTTTACTAACTAGTTAAAACACGGCTGTTATAGTAGTTACTTTGTCAAATATATTTATAAATCGCCGGTTGTTTCCGACGTTTCCTTATGAATGAATGGACACCTTTGTAAACAAGTTTTCAACGTGGACACCAGTCTGAAACCAGAGCCAACCAAAGTGAATTTAACATGACATTCTGCTGTTTTTCTAAAAACAACAAGAGTAACTATTTAAATGTGTTGGTGTGTGAAGTTACTGACCTGAGCTCCAGTCAGTGAGCGGCGGTTTAAGAGGTCGTGATCAGGTTCAGGTCAGGGATGTCTTCTCACAGCCGAGAATCATTCCGCCTCAAATTCATCTTACACCGGAGCGCCGTGCGTCATGACGTCATGGAACCTCACGTGACCCACTGGGACAGAGATGGTCTATTTGAGAAGATGCATCCATTTGAAGCAAAAACATAATATTTAAAATACATTGAATATTAACATAATTATAATAACAGGTAATAAATACCAAGTAACACATAACTTTGTGATGAATAAAACACTTAAAACCAACAGAGGTCTATCAACAATTACAAGCTGAATTAAAAAGGTGAATCTTGAATTAGCCAACAAATAATACAAAATAAAATAAACACAAAATAATAATAATAATAATAATAATAATAATAATAATAATAATAATAATGATAATGAAAGGTATTAAATACGAACTAACACATACATTTTGTATTGGTGAAGACACTTAAAACCAGTCAATAAACACAGGACTCAAGCACTAAAACAATAATTACAAATACATTAAATAAAAATTAAATAAGATAAACACATACAAAGTACAATACAATTACAATAATACAAATACAATAATAAAATAATTATAATTATAATAATAGCAATAATATAAGGAAATCAATACCAAGTAAAAAATACATTTGTGAAACACACTTAAAACAAAACACAGGACTGAATAAAACATTTAAAAAACATACAAATACAATGCAATTTAAAATTAGAATAAAAAAAATTACAGATTAAAATAAGAATGAAAAAAATAATACAACTATAATAAATACAATTAAATTACAAGCCACATTTAAAAGGGTGAGTCTTGAGTCTTGAGCACGTAGCTGTCCTCCCATTTCCATCTGAAGCTCCAATTACTCATAAAACTCCTCTTACAGTTGGTGTCTGGGTTTCCAGGCTTAGTGAGCGCTCCTCCTGCTTCTCACCTCCCTGAACACGCCCTCTCTGATTGACACCTTGCCATTTCTACCAGCTGCTCAACAGTGAGGGGTTTGTTTTAGTGCTTCCCAGCTGCTGGGACTTCTGGTCTTGCTGTGTGTTATTCTGCCTCTCAGATTCCTGCAGGAGTTGTACAGGTCATCAAAGCAGGATTCATGATGAAATCTGAGCTGTTGGAGAAACAAACGTGTGTAACACTATGACATCACAACACTAAGTAGAAAGTACAGGTATTTGTGTTCAACATGTAAGAAGTAGAAAGTACACGTATTTGGGTTCAACATGTAAGAAGTAGAAAGTACAGGTATTTGTGTTCAACATGTAAGAAGTAGAAAGTACAGGTATTTGCGTTCAACATGTAAGAAGTAGAAAGTACAGGTATTTGCGTTCAACATGTAAGAAGTCAAAATAAAAAGTAAAGTACTGATACCAGAAACATGTGCTTAAGTACAGTAACAAAGTATTTGTACTCCAATACTTCCCACCTCTGCCGGTTAGTAGCTACTGATTTATTAAAAATATTTAGCACGTTTATGTGAAAGGCTTTAATCTATATTGCAAATGGATTCATATGAACAAACACATTATCTTATTGGCTGAAAATATCCAGTCCTCTAAACTCCACCGTAATCTGTCTCGTTTATCTGACTGTCTGCAGCTGTGATGGAAATTAGAATCTGAGATGAAAGCCTATTGACCTTTTTATATCAAAAATGTCATCCTCAGAAGTCACAGAAAATGAAATAATCTGTCTCCAGACTCTTTGCCAGCAATTTTTCAAATGTCAAAACTTTTTATTGATTTCTTTCCGTTTCTTCTTTTCCAGTTTTCAATCTTTAAGAGAAGAGTGTTTCAGGAATGGGTCCCACAACCCAGTAATGTGTCATAATTTTATCACTTCATGTCCCCTAGTCTGGAAGTCAATGGTTTTCTGAATGTGTTTTTGGTTGTTAGCCTGAAATAAGGTCTGTGGTTAACACAAGCTGAAGAGATTTTAATTCTAGGACATAAAATACATCAGTAAACATTTTAAAGATTGCGAACAAGTGTCTAAATGAGATGACTAAACATCATCACACCCAACATTAGCCACCTTTAGCTTAGCAGTGGTGACGTGAAGTCATGTGACCGTGCTGTAGTTCCTTTATAGCCCAACATTAGCCTCCTTTAGCTTAGCGGTTGTGACGTGACGTCATGTGACCGTGCTGTAGTTCCTTTATAGCCCAACATTAGCCTCCTTTAGCTTAGCGGTTGTGACGTGACGTCATGTGACCGTGCTGTAGTTCCTTTATAGCCCAACATTATCCGCCTTTAGTTTAGCAGTGGTGACGTGAAGTCATGTGACCGTGCTGTAGTTCCTTTATAGCCCCATTTTAGCCACCTTTAGCTTAGCGGTGGTGACGTCATGTGACCGTGCTGTAGTTCCTTTATAGCCCCATTTTAGCCACCTTTAGCTTAGCGGTTGTGACGTGACGTCATGTGACCGTGCTGTAGTTCCTTTATAGCCCAACATTAGCCTCCTTTAGCTTAGCGGTGGTGACGTCATGTGACCGTGCTGTAGTTCCTTTATAGCCCAACATTAGCCTCCTTTAGCTTAGTGGTGGTGACGTGAAGTCATGTGACCGTGCTGTAGTTCCTTTATAGCCCAACATTAGCCTCCTTTAGCTTAGCGGTGGTGACGTCATGTGACCGTGCTGTAGTTCCTTTATAGCCCAACATTAGCCTCCTTTAGCTTAGCGGTGGTGACGTGAAGTCATGTGACCGTGCTGTAGTTCCTTTATAGCCCAACATTAGCCTCCTTTAGCTTAGTGGTGGTGACGTGAAGTCATGTGACCGTGCTGTAGTTCCTTTATAGCCCAACATTAGCCACCTTTAGCTTAGTGGTGGTGACGTGAAGTCATGTGACCGTGCTGTAGTTCCTTTATAGCCCAACATTAGCCTCCTTTAGCTTAGCGGTGGTGACGTGAAGTCATGTGACCGTGCTGTAGTTCCTTTATAGCCCAACATTAGCCACCTTTAGCTTAGTGGTGGTGACGTGAAGTCATGTGACCGTGCTGTAGTTCCTTTATAGCCCAACATTAGCCTCCTTTAGCTTAGCGGTGGTGACGTGAAGTCATGTGACCGTGCTGTAGTTCCTTTATAGCCCAACATTAGCCACCTTTAGCTTAGTGGTGGTGACGTGAAGTCATGTGACCGTGCTGTAGTTCCTTTATAGCCCAACATTAGCCTCCTTTAGCTTAGCGGTGGTGACGTGAAGTCATGTGACCGTGCTGTAGTTCCTTTGAAGCCCAACATTAGCCTCCTTTAGCTTAGCGGTGGTGACGTGAAGTCATGTGACCGTGCTGTAGTTCCTTTATAGCCCAACATTAGCCACCTTTAGCTTAGCGGTGGTGACGTGAAGTCATGTGACCGTGCTTTAGTTCCTTTGAAGCCCAACATTAGCCACCTTTAGCTTAGCGGTGGTGAAGTGAAGTCTGTGACCGTGCTGTAGTTCCTTTATAGCCCAACATTAGCCACCTTTAGCTTAGAGGTGGTGACGTGAAGTCATGTGACCGTGCTGTAGTTCCTTTATAGCCCAACATTAGCCTCCTTTAGCTTAGCGGTGGTGACGTGAAGTCATGTGACCGTGCTGTAGTTCCTTTATAGCACAACATTAGCCTCCTTTAGCTTAGCGGTGGTGACGTGAAGTCATGTGACCGTGCTGTAGTTCCTTTATAGCCCAACATTATATTTTACTTTCCATTAATACTAATTTTTAAGACACTGAACCAGAACCCAGGCAGAGAAATGAACCCTGTGTAGTTTCATTAATCACTGGGAGGTTGATGATAATCCCAGAGTTGTAATTGGATGCAGGCTCACAGTATGTCCTCACATTTAAAGCATCCTGATAATCCTTTTGTTTTCCAACACCTGCACATTCAGTGATCAGGGCAGAGGGATTAGAGACTGCTGCACACAACACGAGGACTTCAACAGGTACATCTTTATTATATTATATTATTTTTGACAATATGTTCATCATGTGATCATTACTTTATTGATGAATTTCTTTGTGAATTACAATATACAGCGACAAGAAGTGACAGATGATACGGGAAAGTTTAAATGAACTAAAACTTGTCCTGTTGTGATAACATAATATACCGTACGAGCATGATTACCTATTGCCAGGAATACATTTACAGTAAGGGATGGTTTAAGGGGCAACCTTCGCTTTATTTTTAAAGATATCCTTAACGCCAATGCCTGTAAATAAGGTTGAAATTGAGCAGCCAATATGACAAGGAAAGTGGCAGTTAGTAGCATATCCTGACGAACCGAAATTAACTCCTTTTAATCTCTTTGGAAAGGTATAACGCAAATACAAAAACAATCGTTTCAGTGCATATCCACATATCAACAGAAAAATGCATATATACACCTACACATACATACATGCAATTCAAATGTGCATCTCTGAATTGATCAATTAATAAATAAATTAACTATTTATAACTGTACTAAATATGTGTTGATGATGACTTGTGGTGCAGTTGCAGTTTGTCTGTAACCGTGTTAGTGCTTGGTCAGGGTTTTGACTCTTGGACTAAAAACTGTTGAATGAAAAACGTTTTTTTAAAATAGCTTTTCCCAATAAGATGATTTCCACTTAAAATATTCCATCAAAGCAGAATGGGGTGAAAGGTCCTTGCTGCAGATCTGTTTAAATGTCTAGTAGCAGTTCCTGACTAATTGCTGAATGATGAAGGTTTTCTCCCTTAACTTTTAAAGAGGATTCCCCCTTCTGATTCAGTCAGCAGGCATCATGTTGTGATTGGTCAACCAGCTTAGAGATGTCCCGCCCCTTAGCCTATCACGAACAATGTGTTGGAGCGCTAGCCAATAGGAGCGTGAGTGTTCCATAGTGATGTCACAGCTAAATAGGATTTTGCTCGTAGCTGACCAAATGTTGACTTCAGAAGTTTTTTGATAATTCTGTTTCCCTCTTTTGTATCATTCTGGAGCGCTAGCCAATAGGAGCGGGAGTGTTACATAGTGATGTCATCATGTTCCGGAATGTTGTGATTTTAGCCCTTTGCAGACCATTTACATGCACTAATACCTACAACACACAAGAGGAGAGGGAAAACCTTGAAAAAGCAAAATACGTTGAAAGGGTTTTGATTGTTCTTGACCACATGTTGAATGATGAAGGTTTTTTGGTCATTATTTTTCCCTCTTTTGTTTCATTCTGTGTTAAAAATATTTCCCTGATCCCCAGCTTGAATCTCAGGATCCATGTATCTGTGATCCTCTCCAGAATGGAAGTAGTCATCACATACAGAGCATCAACTAGTTCCTGAACAGTGTCCTTCACATGCTCATATCCAAGAGAGGGAGTTACACAGTCACAAGATGGAGGAATAGAAAGCAGTACATCCTGTCACGTACACAATTCTTAACATTCTGACTTTTTATCCAAATCCTGACTTTTTCCTCAAAATCTCAAAATCCTGACTTTTTCAAAAAATTCTGGCCTTTTCTCAAAATTATGTCTTTTTCTCAAACTTTTCTAAAAATTCAGATTTTTTTTCTCAAATTTCTCTAAATATTCTGACTTTTTCTAAAAATTCTCTAAAAATTCTGACTTTTTCTCAAAATTCTGACTTTTTCCCAAAATTCTGGCTTTTTCCCAAAACCCAATAAAATCTGACTTTCTAAAAATCTCAAAATTCTGACCTTTTAAAAAAAAAATGACTTTTTCTAAAAAATCTAAAGAAAATGACTATTTCAAAAAATCTAAAAAATCTTACTTTTTCTCAGAAATCAAAAAAATATTATTTTTTCTAAAAAATCTGACTTTTTCTAAAAAATCTAAAAAATCTGACTTTTTCTAAAAAATCTAAAAAAATATGACTTTTTCTAAAAAATCTAAAAAAATATGACTTTTTCTAAAAAATATAACTTTTTCTAAAAAATACTTTAAAATGTCAATAATCCTTGGTCCCCGGTTTGAGCTTGAATCTCAGGATGTAAAATGGAGGAATAGAAAGCAGTATTCAATGTTTACTTCAGATTAGCTCCACGTCAGAAATGAGCATGCTTGTCATATGTCTCTCTCCATAGAGGCTGAATCATCATGTTAATCACATAGCTATCATATGCCTCAAACAGTCCTGATGCTCTTCTAGGTAATCACACATCCTGTCATGTTCACAGCTACAGTTGATACCTTTGTTAGCATGTTACTCTGATGTTGGAAGAGGACATTCAGGATTTTCTCTCATTTTGCCCCCCCTGTCAGCATCATGGTGGACGCAGCGGCAGCAGAGCTCTTCCTGGATGATAACCCAGAGTTTGCTAAGAGTTACTACGACCTGAACTTCAGACCGCAGCTGATCTCAGACCTGCTGGACGGCAGCCGGCGGATGCAGGTGGACGTCAGCCGGTTCCACGACCTCACCACGGTGGAAGAGAGCGAGGTTCTGTTCGATCTGATGCGAGACATCCAGGACAACCTGCAGATGGAGAGGTCCATGTTCAACCTGATGAAACACCTGAGCTTCATGCTGAGGGCCGACCGCATGAGCCTCTTCATGTACAGGCAGAGGAACGGAGTCGCAGAGCTGGCCACCAGGTGACACATTTCTCTGTTTCCTGTATCACAAAGAGGAGGTGGTCATTGAATCTATAAATCAGGGGTGTCAAACTCATGCTAAACGAACCCCCCTTTGGAACATTTGATGGATTTCATTTCATGTGGCCAGCAAGAGCTTGCAAAGAATATAATATGTGCAGCTTTACAGAAGCACGTTGCCCATAAACTACATGTCCCACAATGCAATCTCATGTTGTGACATGCACACTGGAGAGACTTGCAATGATTTGCCCTAGACTTCTGCTTTCAGACGTAATTAATGATGAAGTTATTACCCTATCGCATAATAATCCAATGCAGTGGCAATAATGTAATATAATACATTATTTTATATATATTATATATTTACATATGTATATTTATTTAGTCTTAAAGTTCCAACCGGCCCTTTGAGTAAAACGTAATGCTAATGTGGCCGCCATGAAATTGAGTTTGACACCCCTGCTGTAAATACATTTGTGGCAAAAACCGTGAAAAGCAAAAAGAGAATGGCACATCTACCTATTATAAAAAGATTACTTTACTATGTATTACAGCTTTGAAATCCTGCTATTAAACCACTTTTTCTTTAGGAATGTGCCAGTAATCTGACTACTTGTTTTTAATGTAACTGTAAGGGAATACAGTCACCTTGTTTTGGTATCCTGTTCACGTTATTCCCAGGTAAATACAGTATTCTTGCTTTAGTTGCACATTATAACTGACGGTGTTTTTGTGTACCTGCAGGTTGTTCAGCGTGACCAAGGACTCGTTGTTTGAGGAGTGTCTGATTCCTCCGGACAGTGAGATCGTTTATCCTCTGGATATGGGGGTCGTCGGACACGTGGCGTCGACCAAGAAGATGGTGAACATCGCTGACGTATCCGAGGTAACACACACACAAAAAATAGTCCACTGTGCTTTCTGATGGATGAAAACGAATGTGTGTTGTCCACAGCCGACGTTAAATTGACCGGAGTTCTTTCTGTGGATTGATATGTCCAAATTGACCAATCAGCATCGAGTGTTCTACTAAACCGTCCATTACCTGCAACTCAAAAAAATAAAACGTTAATCTTCATTAAGATAGATAGACTTCTTCCTGCGGATTGATATGACTGCACATAGTCCCTTGATCAAAAGCGTTCTCCTAGCAACAGTCTGTGTTTTTTAGCAACGGTCTGTTCTCCTTAGCAACGGTCTGTTCTTCTTAGCAATGGTATGTTCTCCTTAGCAACGGTCTGTTCTTCTTAGCAATGGTCTGTTCTCCTCAGCAACGGTCTGTTCTCCTTAGCAACGGTCTGTTCTCCTCAGCAACGGTCCGTTAAATTTGAACTAGGTTGTGTAATAGATATACTGTAGATTATAAAGTTCATGATTGACCACTTAAGATTTACAAATGAAACAGGTGAACTTAAAAGTGTAAAATATGACTGTAAATATACTTTAGTTAGATTTAAATCATATGATTTTACAATTGAGGCAAACATGTTTTAGTGGACATTTTCTAAAATGTTACTTCACTAAAAAGGTTCGATTTTTGTGACTATTTGTAATATGCTGAACCACAAGCATTTCACTTAATAGCCATTTGATTTAAAACAAAAATACGTCATGCTACTGTGAGTATTTGTTGTGATTTACAGACCATATATTTTGGAGTGAAATAAGGCTTTCTTCACCCTGACCTTTTCCATCATAAGCTTTATAAACTGCATTAATGTTTTGTGAATTGTTTCATATTCATTGTGAGGAACAAAATAGATAATATCCTTCTTATATTGTGTTAACAGAAAATGTTCCCTTCACCCGGGTTTTTATTTGTCAAAATTGACAGTTCATATATTTTTTTGTCATTTGTATATTTTTCTTATTCTCTAATACTAGTTTATTTCTATTTCTATTTTGAGATGTTTATATTTTATAATAGTTTATTTCTACTCTTTTCATTTGTTATTATATGCAATTCCGTGTTTTGTTTTCTGCTGCTGCAACCATTTTTTTCTCGCAAATTGGGATTAATAAAGTAATAATAATAGCTTGGATTTATATAGCGCCTTTCATGGGACCCAAGGTCGCAGGTTCCGGGGTGGGGCATGTGGGCGGAGGAGGTTCGATAAGTACTGGGGGGCACAGGCATAGAGGGACTTGTAGATGAGGAGGAGGACTTTGTAGGATATGCGGGACATGACCGGCAGCCAGTGGAGGTGGATGAGGGTGGGGGTGATGTGCTGCCACGGCTTTGTATGTGTGAGTACCCTAGCAGCACAGTTTTGAACATAGTGGAGCCTGTCCAGGGTTTTCTTTGGGACCCCAAACAGGGCACCATTGCATGTCCAAGCGGGAGGTGACGAAAGCATGGACTAGGGTTTCTGCAACCGACTCCGAGAGTGACGGTTGGAGTCTGGCAATGTTCTTTAGATGGAAAAAGGCGGATTTGGTGACAGACTTGACGTGGGAGTGGAAGGAAAGGGTGGAGTCAAAGATGACACTCAGGAGATGGGGAGGTGGAGCAGCCGTCAACCTCAAGGATGAAGTCACCAACCTTCTGGAGCAGCGCCTTGGGTGCCACAACCATGAGCTCTGTTTTCCTGCTATTGAGTTTGAGAAGATTGGAAGACATCCAGGTTTTTATGTCGTGCGGGCAGTTGACGAGACTGAGGGGGGAGCTGGGAGGATGGAGTAGTGATGAGATATCATTGGGTATCATCAGCGTAGCAGTGGAAGTTGAGTCCATGATGGCGGATGATCTGGCCGAGGGGGAGCATGTAAATGGTGAACAGGTGGGGGCTAAGCACAGAGCCCTGGGGTACACCGTGATTGACTGGGGCCGGGGGGGAATTTGAGCCATTAATGATTAAAAACTGTTCCATGTTATGGAGGTAGGATGTGAACCAGGACAGGGCTGTGCCAGTGACACCAAGGAGGTTAGGCGGGTGAGGAGAATGGTGTGGGAGATGGTGTCAAACGCTGCAGAGAGGTCCAGGAGGATGAGGATGATGAGGATGCTGAGGCGGCCAGAGTCAGCAGCAATGAGATGGTTGATGATCTTGATGAGGGCGGTCTCAGTGCTGTGTGGAAGTCTGAAGCCGGATTGGAAGGGCTTATAGAGCTCACAGAGCTGGACATGTACAGACGGAGTTGGCCGGCGACTACTCTTTCCAGAGTTTTACTTGGGAAGGGAAGGTTGGAGATCGGCCGGTGGTTGTGCAGGTCGTCGGGGTCCAGGCCAGGTTTTTTGAGGACGGGGGTGACTGAGTCAATTTTGAAGCTGGTGGGGACTATACCAGGAGCCAGAGAAGCGTTGATGATGACCACCATGTAGGGGCAGAGGGTGGGTAGGCAGTCCTTGACCAGGGCTGTGGGCATGGGGTCCAGGGAGCAGGTGGCGGTCTTGGCCGAGCTGACCAGTTTGGCCACTTGGGGAGCATCCACAGGGGAGAAGGAGGAGAGGCGCGGCGCTGGGGGTAGGTAGCCAGGTGGCTGAGGTGCAGGTAGGGGGGAGGGCCAGGCACCAGGAGCTGCTGATGGATGGTGTCGACTTTCACCTGGAAGATGTCAAGGAATTTGGAGCACAGATCGGGAGCCCCTGAGGGCTGGAGGGCGTCAGTACATCTCATCTTATCTTTATTTTATAAATAAATAGTAATCTAAGTTTTGTAAGGCAAAGCAATGCCAGTTTATTTATACAGCACTTTTCAACACAAGGCAATTCAAAGTGCTTCAAGATATTTGGAAATATCCCTAACCAAATTCTCACATTCCTCTACCCCTAGTCTTTCTGTGAAATTATAGTTATTTTTGACCGTTTTCTATCCTTTTTCTATTCCATTCATCCATTTTGCATCCGCAGACAACATATGTCCCTGTTTTACTTTTACCTGAAGCCATCTTTGACCTTTAAACCACTTTTCAAATGTCAGAATTAGGATATTTAGACCTGCTTTAAGATCGTCGCTTTTTCTCTTTCTGACCACCAGATGGCGACATGAAACCACAGTGTCTCTTTTCCTTTTAATCCCATTACTGCCACTACTGTGACATTTGACAAGTTTATTCTCACACACACTTCTTATTCCCACACACACTTCAGGTTTCTGCTGTCCACCCCCTCCTCCCAGCTGTCAGAGTGACATTTACACAGCAGGTCCTCCAGTACCAGTAATGTAATGCCACTGTAGGGAATAAAGTGGGAATATAATCCGTTCCTCCCATAGCTCTCCGACACAGACACATGAAGCATGCTGGGAACTGGAAGGGTTTCAAAGCCTCCCAGCAGAGAGAGGAGATGTGATGTTTCTATCATTGCTCTTCTTTATGATGTTAATGCACTGAGCACGGCCTCTCAGAGTGATGCACGGCCTCTCAGAGTGATGCACGGTTCAGGAAGCGTTTGGGTTTTATTTCCATTATTCCCAGTCCATCCAGAGCCTGCCTCCTGTAGGTGGGATTATGTCTTTCTGGGATTATGTAGCAACAACAGCTGGCCTCATTCCTCCCCTTCTCCTTCAGATTTAATAACCAAACGATATAGGAGCTAATGTGTCCTGCTGTTATTTAAAGGTGTGGTTGAGGTGGGGGGGGGGGGGGGGGGGTTCAGATGAAGCAGGTTAATCTGTCCTGAATTACAGCCATCCCAGATTACTCCCAGAGGCCAAAGCGCTCTGAGCCTTTTTCACAGACTCAGCAAATCTCTCACCTTCATCTGAAGCTCTGAGCGGATTCAATTTGTCTGTTAGTATCTGGTGGGGTTGCTTTATTTTTAAAATATTTATATTTTATTAATTATTTTTGCTCAATCAAAATCCTTATTTAACATTTGCCGACTTTTTTAATTTTAATTTTTTATTTAACCAGATAAAAGCATTGAGATACAATCTAATTTTCATGCTGACCTGGCCAAGAAGGCAGCAACGTTACACATAACACAAACATATAAAATACAGAGAACATATCCAAGAAAAGAAAAGAGGAAAAAGCAGTCACTACATTGAGCACATTAGGAAAGTAAGAAAGGTGCTACTTATTACTGCAAGAGCAGCTGGAGGTAAGGACTTCAGACAACTTCAATTTAAAACATGCTATAGAAACAAGTGCCCTCAGTTTGAGGCGTGATTGAAGGTCATCCCAAGACCAAGGACAATAGGACTTGAAGTTTCAAAGTGCAATTGTATTTGTATTGTTATTATTATTGTTATTTACAATTGTTATATATATACACACATATTTTATTCACGTATTTATTTATTATTCCCATGGAAAATTCCACCTTAATTCCAGCCTAGAGCCACATTGAAATTCATGTCACGTGACTTGAATTTTGAATTGAGCCATCCCTTATAGATACTATCTCTTTACATATTAGTGATGGGGATCATTTGGCTCGGCTCACTAAGAAGAGCCGGCTCTTTCGGCTCCTAAACGGATCTTCATGTTACCAGTTTACCACGGAGCCTCCAGGAACACGCTTTGCTGGCAGCCAAAATACGAAAATAATCCCACCAGACTCCTTTGCCCCTCCAACAGAGGGATGTCCTTGTCCTTTTTCCTTTTCATAATTTCAAACTATTAAAACACGAATTATTTATCGGCTCGAGTTCAGGGCGTCGCGAGCTGAATAAGGGCGTCAAATGGCGGCAAGACGCCCCCTGGCGGAAACGCTGCTTACGTTAAAGCATGCCTATTTAAATGAATGCTTAACTATTTAAATATGTATCTATTCAACCAGGAGAAGTCTCATTGAGATTAAACATGTCTTTTACGAGAGGGCCTAGGCCAAATGACAGACACCAAATGAAAAACAATAACAGATCAGACACGTTGTCCCACAGACTGAGTCATTAAAATCCATCCTACATTTAGATTATGTCACTAAAGCTGCTGAATGTAGGTTGAGGTGAAGCTGAGGATAGCGAGCAGGATGAAGACTCCTCGGGCTTTAAGGGGTCAAAGGTCACCCAATAACCAGCTGTCCACCAAACAGGTTTATTTGTAAACTGCCAATCAGATGAGGAAGGGGGCGGGTCCACCGTCAGTGTGAACCTCCAATATCTTAAATACTGGGAAATGTTGCTTTTGAGGATGTTGAGTCAATTTCTGACATATTTGGCCATATTTGTACTCCCAGTGGGTCGATTTTGTCGTTTTAGGGGACTCAAAACTACGATTTTGTATCATACTTTCTGGTTGAAACTGTCATTTATGATCCTGAAAATGTCAGAAATGGACTCAGCATCCTCAATAACCTCCAAAAACACTCCAAAGTTGTCCAAATCAACCAAGCCATTTCTTAACTAATTTTGCAACATATGCACATTAGCATCCAGCAGTTTCTATGTGCTGGAGACCTGTACTTTACATATCTATCATAAAACTCTGGGCCCCTCTGTCTAAAACAATGTGAAATTTGCTTATTGGGGATGTTGTATTAATTTCTGACATATTTTGGATCAGAAATGGCAGTTTCAGTCACCTAAAACTACAAGAACAACCCAAAATGCAAGTAACTCAGTCCACAGGGACACACATATGGCCACTGTCTGGGTAAAGCTGCTACTTTTGATCCTGAACGTGTCAGAAATGTCCTCAATAACCTCCAAAACCTATTGTCTGCAAATGCTAATTAACACAATTTATGCTAATATGCAAATTGCCCAACATGCAAGTTAGCATCCGGGAGACCCTGACTATACATTTCTATCATAAAACGTTGGGGTCTCAACATCTCCGGGTTCACAGCAGGACTCTGGGAAACAGCTTTAAATTGTATCTGGATTCCTCTTTTCCTTAACGAGCCGTTAACGAGCCGTCCTCCTCAGCTTCACCCTGAAGGGACTCAATGGATGACCCTCTGTACGTGAGGGTCAGAAACAGCTGGGGATTGTGGGTAATGGAGAGTCTTTGCTGGCAGCGTTTATGGAGGAAAGTTAATCAAAGACCAGCCAGTTTTGAAGGATGCAGGAGAGGAGAGGGGCAAAGAGCAAGAAATTCAATCTGATCAGAGGTGGGGAGTGGTGGAGTACAAATACTTCGTTACTGTAATTTAAAAAAGTCTGAATGTCCTCTTCCAACATGAGAGTAACATGCTAACAAAGGTATCCCAACTGTAGCTGTGAACATGACAGGATGTGTGATTACCTAGAAGAGCATCAGGACTGTTTGAGGCATATGATAGCTATGTGATTAACATGATGATTCAGCCTCTATGGAGAGAGACATATGACAAGCATGATCATTTCTGACGTGGAGCTAATCTGAAGTAAACATTGAATACTGCTTTCTATTCCTCCATCTTGTGACTGTGGAACTCCCTCTCTTGGATATCAGCATGTGAAGGACACTGTTCAGGAACTAGTTGATGCTCTGTGTTTGATGACTCCTTCTATTTTTCAAAGTCAGAATTTTGAGTTTTTGAGAAAAAGTCAGAATTCTTGGAGATTGTGAGAAAATTCATAATGTTTAGAAAAAGTAATGATTTGGAGATTTTGAATGTATCCTTATATTGAAGCTCAAGCCGGTGACGAGTGATATTTTTCTAACAGTCAGTAATCTAATGTCTCCTCACAGAGCCCTCATTACAGCGACTTTGTGGACGAACTGACCGAATATAAGACGAAGAGCGTCCTCGCCACTCCGATAATGAACGGGAAAGACATGGTGGCCGTCATGATGGCCGTCAACAAGCTGGAAGAACCCTGCTTCACCGCCAAGGATGAAGAGGTAACGCTGTTCACTGGGAACAAATCAAGTCTCATCAAGTTTGTTTTATTCTTGTATATAAATGTATAGGAACCAGGAGAGGTTATCACTTCAATTTCTCTCTCTGTGTGTGTGTGTGTGTGTGTGTGTGTGTGTGTGTGTGTGTGTGTGTGTGTGTGTGTGTGTGTGTGTGTGTGTGTGTGTGTGTGTGTGTGTGTGTGTGTGTGTGTGTGTGTGTGTGTGTGTGTGTGTGTGTGTGTGTGTGTGTCCTTTCTTTCAGACCCTCAACAAGTACCTGTACTTCGCCAACCTGCTGCTGAGGGTCTACCACCTGAGCTACCTGCACAACTGTGAGACCCGCAAAGGACAGGTGAGGCACTTCAAAAAAACGTCAACTTCTCATGGCCGTACGCAGGACTTGTTCTTTCTGATTGGTCCCCTGTGATCAGGTGCTGCTGTGGTCGGCCAGCAAGGTGTTTGAGGAGCTGACGGACATCGAGAGGATGTTCCACAAAGCGCTGTACACGGTCAGAGCGTTCCTGAACTGTGACCGCTACTCTGTGGGTCTGCTGGACATGACCAAGACCAAGGTGGGTCTCTCTACTTTAAAGAGTCCTCTCCTGCTGATGTTCAGGTGCATATCAGTATGTAGTGTCTCTACTTTAAAGAGTCCTCTCCTGCTGATGTTCAGGTGTATATCAGTATGTAGTGTCTCTACTTTAAAGAGTCCTCTCCTGCTGATGTTCAGGTGTATATCAGTATATAGTGTCTCTACTTTAAAGAGTCCTCTCCTGCTGATGTTCAGGTGCATATCAGTATGTAGTGTCTCTACTTTAAAGAGTCCTCTCCTGCTGATGTTCAGGTGTATATCAGTATGTAGTGTCTCTACTTTAAAGAGTCCTCTCATGCTGATGTTCAGGTGTATATCAGTATGTAGTGTCTCTACTTTAAAGAGTCCTCTCCTGCTGATGTTCAGGTGTATATCAGTATGTAGTGTCTCTACTTTAAAGAGTCCTCTCATGCTGATGTTCAGGTGTATATCAGTATGTAGTGTCTCTACTTTAAAGAGTCCTCTCTTGCTGATGTTCAGGTGTATATCAGTATGTAGTGTCTCTACTTTAAAGAGTTCTCTCCTGCTGATGTTCAGGTGGATATCAGTATGTAGTGTCTCTACTTTAAAGAGTCCTCTCCTGCTGATGTTCAGGTGTATATCAGTATGTAGTGTCTCTACTTTAAAGAGTCCTCTCCTGCTGATGTTCAGGTGTATATCAGTATGTGGTGTCTCTACTTTAAAGAGTCCTCTCCTGCTGATGTTCAGGTGTATACAGTATCAGTATGTAGTGTCTCTACTTTAAAGAGTCCTCTCCTGCTGATGTTCAGGTGTATATCAGTATGTAGTGTCTCTGCTTTAAAGAGTCCTCTCCTGCTGATGTTCAGGTGTATATCAGTGTGTAGTGTCTCTACTTTAAAGAGTCCTCTCCTGCTGATGTTCAGGTGTATATCAGTATGTAGTGTCTCTACTTTAAAGAGTCCTCTCCTGCTGATGTTCAGGTGTATATCAGTATGTAGTGTCTCTACTTTAAAGAGTCCTCTCCTGCTGATGTTCAGGTGTATATCAGTGTGTAGTGTCTCTACTTTAAAGAGTCCTCTCCTGCTGATGTTCAGGTGTATATCAGTGTGTAGTGTCTCTACTTTAAAGAGTCCTCTCCTGCTGATGTTCAGGTGCATATCAGTATGTAGTGTCTCTGCTTTAAAGAGTCCTCTCCTGCTGATGTTCAGGTGTATATCAGTATGTAGTGTCTCTACTTTAAAGAGTACTCTCCTGCTGATGTTCAGGTGTATATCAGTATGTAGTGTCTCTACTTTAAAGAGTCCTCTCCTGCTGATGTTCAGGTGTATATCAGTATGTAGTGTCTCTACTTTAAAGAGTCCTCTCCTGCTGATGTTCAGGTGTATATCAGTATGTAGTGTCTCTACTTTAAAGAGTCCTCTCCTGCTGATGTTGAGGTGTATATCAGTATGTAGTGTCTCTACTTTAAAGAGTCCTCTCCTGCTGATGTTCAGGTGCATATCAGTATGTAGTGTCTCTACTTTAAAGAGTCCTCTCTTGCTGATGTTCAGGTGCATATCAGTATGTAGTGTCTCTGCTTTAAAGAGTCCTCTCCTGCTGATGTTCAGGTGTATATCAGTATGTAGTGTCTCTACTTTAAAGAGTCCTCTCCTGCTGATGTATCAGGGAATGGAAAACCCCAACAAGCTGAACGTGGCCTCTTTAACTAAATGCACTGATTGCTTATGAGCTTTTCTTTAAAATATATTTTCTGAAGCTCCTTTGGGGTTTCTTTGATGAACCTGCCCTACTTTCTTCCGCTGTAATCCCTCACAGTAACACTTTATATCTACAGATCAAAGTGGAACTATCCCCATTTATGTTTACTACCGTGTTGTTGTAAATTCGACTTATTGTCTGCCTGTCTCTTGATTACGAGCAGCTGCTTTAGATTCCTAACACCTGCTCTCTGAGAACAAACACATGTTGTCTGCACACACAGATGGCTGTCCGCGGTTCATCAATAACGCTCTTAAAAACCAAACAAAACTGGCAACTACGCTTATGGAAACTGTACACGATAAAAACGTGTGTGTGTGTGTGTGTGTGTGTGTGAGTGTGTGTGTGTGTGTGTGTGTGTGTGTGTGTGTGTGTGTGTGTGTGTGTGTGTGTGTGTGTGTGTGTGTGTGTGTGTGTGTGTGTGTGTGTGTGTGTGTGTGTGTGTGTGTGTGTGTGTGTGTGTGTGTGTGTGTGTGTGTGTGTGTGTGTGTGTGTGTTTGTGTGTGTGTAGGAGTTCTTTGACCTGTGGCCTGTTCTTATGGGAGAAGTTCCCCCGTATGATGGACCCAAGACTCCTGATGGCAGGGTGAGAATAATCTGTTATTACTTTGTTGTTTTTGCTACTGATGTTTTGTTTACCCTTCTACCATCATTGTTTAAAAAGAGTCCCCTTGATTATAACATATCCATGAGAAAGACACACTTCAATTCCCATGAAATGTGCAGGTAGGAAATGACACACTTCAGATGTTCCTGCTGGCTAATCTCTATAGGAAATATATTTTTGCCAGAATTCTGACTTTAAGATTTGTTTTAGTTTTTTTTACAATTTTCTCTCAGCAAAAAAAAGTTAGATACAACATTTTTTTTTTATAGGATGTATTTATTTGACTTTTTGTTACTTTTCCTCAGAACTCTCATTTTATAGGGATAATGAATTATTAGGAACAAAAAAAAAATCCAAGAAAATAAATATTTATTCGAAAAACTTTTTTATTTACATTTTTCTCGGAATTCTGACTTTAATCTCAGAAAGAGAAAAAAAAATATATAGAAAAAAAATATTTTTTTTCTATATATTTTTTTGACTTTCCCCAAAATCTAAATCACAGAAAAGAAATTGTGAGAAGAAAAAAAATCAAATATTTATTTTATTGACTTTTTGTGACTTTTCCCTCAGATTTCTTAATCTTATCTCAGATTCGGCAGAAATATATCATTTTTTATCATATATTTTTTTCTTCTGACTTTTTTTCTCAGAATTCTGACTAAGAAATAAAAGTGGTTTGAAAAAAAAAATATTTTTCTAATTGTGAGACCTTTTCTCATAATTCTGACTTTAATGACTGAACTATAAAAAATAAATCCCTTTTAGTCAGAATTCTAAAATAATTTCAGAAGTGGCCCTAATTCTCTTTTGGGACTATGGGAGTCCCAACAGTTTTATTATTTTTTGCAAAAATATTTTCAAATGTTTTCAAAAGCTGGCTACTGCTATATTTTCACTACAGCTGCTGCAACTAACTGTAAGTACCATTCCTTCACCTCCGCTCTCGGTTGTTTTGTTCGTCTCTAAAGGAAATTATCTTCTACAAACTGATCGACTACATCCTCCACGGCAAAGAGGACATCAAAGTCATCGCGTGAGTCACAACGGAGATCCAGTTAAAGAGTTTTTGACCACTAGGGGAAAAGCCGTGGGGCTTTTTTGTTTGTTCTGTGCCCGACACATACTTGATGTATTTTGTGTTGTAGCTTGACCACAGACCTTATTTCAGACTAACAACAAAAAACACTTTCAGAAAACCATTGACCTCCAGACCAGGACAAAGACATTTTGACTCATTTCGGGGTTTCAGGACTCGTCCCTCCTCCACTCTATTCCACTGATATACAGGAGGTTTATGAAAACGTTTTTATAACAGAGATAAGAGCAGGATATTAATGATGTTTTTCCTTTCTCACAAAACCATTCTTGATGTTTTAATACCTAATAATACAAGGAACAAAATAAGTCATTCATCTTCAGCATTTGTTTTGTTTCTATGATCCAGCGCTGCTGCTTTTGTAAACAGTATTATCTCACAGTGTTAATGGAAAGTGCTGCATTATTTAATATGAATGATTCTACATAGCGTTTCATACAAACACAGAGTAGGAAATTAATCTCCATGTTTGTTGTGTTTCAGTTTGTTGGAGATGATTATCATAACATTTTCCATTAACGTGTGTTGGTCCTCAGGACTCCTGCAGCCGATCACTGGGCGCTGTTGAGCGGGTTACCAACATACGTGGCAGAAACTGGACTGGTGCGTATTTCTCTTCCTCTAGTTCGGTTGCTTTAAGATCAAACTGTTCTGAAATGAGCATCCACTCTTTAGTGTGTGATGCAAACATAAAGACACTATGTGAAAAGGTGTGACCATTTTCAATAACAGTTATTATATATATTATTTTGTGACTAACCAGAGGTGGGAGAATTACTCAGGTCTTGTACTTCAGTAAAAGTAGAAGTACTCAGATCTTGTACTTCAGTAAAAGTAGAAGTACTCAGATCTTGTACTTCAGTAAAAGTAGAAGTACTCAGATCTTGTACTTCAGTAAAAGTAGAAGTACTCATGTCTTGTGGTAAAAGTAGAAGTACTCAGATCTTGTACTCAAGTAAAAGTAAAAGTATTAGCATCAACATACTTAAAGTACCAAAAGGAAAAGTAGTTATTGTGCAGATTGGTCCATTTCAGAATAAATTAAAATAGATGTTGTCCTTTGACACTTCGCTGTCTGTTTCTGTGTTATTCTCCATCGCTGGAGACGATAGCTTCTAACGCGCTAACGTTAGCATCCAGTGCTACCCATCCCAACTTCCTACAGGAGAACTTTCTTTATACCTCTCCTTACTCGACATACAGTATTTGCATCCTCCATCGACAGGGATGATTTGCCAGGAAGAGTTTCCACTGTTACATTACTGCATGTTTTAATGGGAGCAATGTTCTCAGCTGGCAGTGATGCAGTGTACATCTTTAACGCTCTTATTTTGAAATGGAGATCTTGACCCTGAAGCAGGCAGAAGGCAATGCTGCCCAAATGATGATGGAGTCATTATTTTTGCAGACATCAAGCAGCTAAAGCAAAAAGGAAAAGTTCTCTATAGACACTTTAAACTTATAGGAGGAACAAAACTCCACTTTGTAAACTTATCGTTTGTTGGATTCTCCTCAGGGCGCTGTACATCAGACGTAATGGACATTAGCACAGCAGCAGGGGGACAGACACTAAGTCGATAAAAGAGGCCAAACCGTTCATCTGCCAGAAATATTTTCAAAGTCTACAAGAACATTTTAAATTCAATGCATTTCACTTTCACATCTACTTTATTGCAACGAGTTATTAGCAGGGGTTCAGTCAGTAGGGGCTTGGACTGTGAGCCGTGGGGTCGCCGGTTCAAGTCCCCGACCAGACCTAAATATGCAGCGTGTTCACCTCCTGCCCTGCCGTGGTGCACTTGAGCAAGGCACCAGACATCCCCCTTCCCCCCTCACTCCCATTGTTCCCCGGGCGCTGTCCAATAGCTGCCCACTGCTCCTGGTGACTCCTGGTGCTAGACTCCTGGTGCTAGACTCCTGGTGCTAGATTCCTGGCGCTGGACTCCTGGTGCTAGACTCCTGGTGCTAGACTCCTGGTGCTAGATTCCTGGCGCTAGACTCCTGGCTCTAGACTCCTGGTGCTAGACTCCTGCTACTAGACTCCTAGTACTAGACTCCTAGTACTAGACTCCTGGCGCTGGACTCCTGCTGCTAGACTCCTGGCTCTAGACTACTGGTGCTAGACTCCTGCTACTAGACTCCTAGTACTAGACTCCTAGTACTAGACTCCTGGCGCAGGACTCCTGCTGCTAGACACCTGGCTCTAGACTACTGGTGCTAGACTCCTGGCACTAGACTCCTTGTGCTAGACTTCTACTCCTAGTACTAGACTCCTAGTACTAGACTCCTGGTTCTAGACTCCTGGTGCTAGACTCCTAGTGCTAGACTCCTGGTACTAGACTCCTAGTACTAGGCTCCTAGTGCGAGACTCCTGGTGCTGGACTCCTGGTGCTAGACTCCTGGTGCTAGACTCCTAGTGCTAGACTCCTGGTACTAGACTCCTAGTACTAGGCTCCTAGTGCGAGACTCCTGGTGCTGGACTCCTGGTGCTAGACTACTGATGCTAGACTCCTAGTGCTAGACTCCTGGTGCTAGACTCCTGGTGCTAGACTCCTAATTCTAGACTCCTGGTGCTAGACTCCTGGTGCTAGACTCCTGGTTCTAGACTCCTGGTGCTGGACTCCTGGTTCTAGACTCCTGGTGCTAGACTCGAGGTGCTAGACTCCTAGTTCTAGACTCCTGGTACTAGACTCCTGGTGCTGGACTCCTGGTGCTAGACTCCTGGCGCTAGACTCCTGGTACTAGACTCCTGGTGCTAGACTCCTGGTGCTAGACTCCTAGTCCTAGATTCCTGGTACTAGACTCCTAGTACTAGACTCCTGGTGATAGACTCCTGGTGCTAGACTCCTGGTGCTAGACTTGGTGCTAGACTTGGTGCTAGACTCCTAGTGCTAGACTCCTGGTACTAGACTCCTGGTACTAGACTCCTGGTGCTAGACTCCTGGTGCTAGACTCCTGGGGCTAAACTGCTGGTACTAGACTCCTGGTGCTAGACTCCTGGTGCTAGACTTGGTGCTAGACTCCTAGTGCTAGACTCCTGGTACTAGACTCCTGGTGCTAGACTCCTGGTGCTAGACTCCTGGGGCTAAACTGGTGGTACTAGACTCCTGGTGCTAGACTGCTGGTACTAGACTCCTGGCGCTAGGATGGGTTATAAGCAGAGACTACATGTCACTGTGTGCTGCATGCGATGCATGTGAGACCATTAAAGAGGGTTTCATCCCTCCCATTCTATTCTATTAAAAGACACTGAGGGATTTTACTTTTTGACAAGTTTCCTGCCATCGTGGAGCCCAAAGTGCATGAAATAAACAACAGAGACACTTTTCCTGGAAACTGAGGGCAAAATAAATGTCAGTCGGACAGAAAGGCTTTGGGATTTCACACGAGGGGTTTTCGATTGATTCGACGCGCTGCAATACAACTGTTCCACTCCTGAATTGACTGTAACTGTAACAAGAACATTTGGTCCCTAAAAAAGGCCAAGAGCAGTTTTTCTTATGATAACATTATAGCACAAAGATGCGGTTCCTCTACACATTTTATATATTGTAATATAATGTGCATATTCTTACTTTAACTTCTTACGTTCTTGTAAATATCTTACATTAATTGTATTGTATATTTTTATTGCACATTCATTCATACTTTAACTTGTTATGTTTATATATATTTGATTATTCACATCTCTCATCGGATGTCCTTCTGCTTTGTTATATCTTTCTCTACAGATTTGTAACATCATGAACGCAGGTCAGGACGATTTCTTCAAATTCCAGGTGAGACGTCCTTTAACTTTTGTCCAGTTTGGAGTAACTTAACACCAAAGCATCAGTTTGTCATGAAGTCTGCGTTATGATCTTCAGAACATTCAAATGTTCTGCCTGGAGAGTTAAAACATAACTTCATCCAATAGCCATGTTTAATCTCCAGCTTTCTAAACTAATCCTTAATGTCTCCTGCTCAGTGGATGTCATTAGGTAATAATATTTCAATCAGGAGAGACGGTTTTGATGTAAGAATACATATTTATTGCCAGGAATACACAAATGAATGGAATGGTGATTTTGGCGATTAGGCCCCGTTGTACGGGAGTATTATTCGGGAGGGGAGAACCGATCCGATGAAACCCCCGGGGTCTAGACACTGGTGGTGGTGAGTTGGGGTCGGTCTGAATCGGAGTGGCTTAGCCAGACCCTGGATTCAGAGGGAGGGGAGGTTTAGCGGGGCGCTATGATAGGCTTGTGAGAATAGAGCGAAGTGATTGGTTAAGCTGGAGAGTGACGGCCCCAATCCCTTATTGAGAGGAGAGAGAATAGTTACATGGGAATAGTAAATAGAATAAAGACGGTCTTCCTGGTTGAACTTGCGCTGAGCTTCATTTATCTGTTATTCACCTCATGTTGATTGCTAATAATAACTCTTGACGCAAAAGGGTAGACAAAAGTCCACAGTATTAAAATGTATAAAAACAGGTTAACATAGAGAATCATATAACCTGTCAGTGTGCTGTTTAGCTAGCGAACATTAGCGACCTTTAGCTATCTATCGCACAAGCTAACATTAGCTGTAAACTTAACAATCTAGTTAGCTCACGTTAGCTTTCTAATTTATAAGCAAGCTAACATTTACTATCTATCTAACCAATTACCTAGCTTACTGTGTGTAAAATATATCTATATAATATCTCTCTCTATCAAACAACTAGCATTAGCTGTAAACTTAACAATCTAATTAGCTCACGTTAGCTTTCTAATTTACAAGCTAACGTTTGCTATCTATCTAAGCAATTAGCTAGCTTATGTTAGCAACCTATTTAAGAAGATAGCTAGTTGCTGGCTCTCATAATTAACAATCTAGATAACATGAGCTTGCTAGTTTACAAGTTAGCTAAGGTTTACTATCTATCTAACCAATTACCTATTTTATGTACAATCTATATATATAATCTCTCTCTCTATCTAACAAGCTAGCTACTGAATATGGCTAAATTGGTGGCTCTCATTGTTTGAATTGGATTTATTATTTAAACCCCTATATGGTTAAACTTGCAGTGTGGACCTGTGTCTTTGTTCAGGCAGTGAGAGTAATTATAAAAACATGTTGATGTGTTTTGCTTTAAGCTAACCGTCTCCTCTCATACAGCAGCAGCTCCTCACAGCTCCAAACATCAAAGTAGATTCATAAATATGCGTTATTTGGATAAACTAATCACATCTTGGTAATCTAAATGGTTTGTTTCTCACCTTAAATAGTGTTATAACTCAATAACAGTGCATTCAAAAGCCTAAAAACTGTTTTCTTTGTTCGAGTAAAGATGAATAAAGCTGGCGACACTATGCAAAGGAATAGCAATTATGTTCTCTGGAAATAACAACACAAAATACAACAATGTCACCTTAGCAGAGGTGGTTACAGCACTACCAGTTTGTTTCCACATGTAATTAATATACAGATAAATGAAAATGTAGTCATTATCAACTCTAACACATTTACATTAGTTGCCTTGGCACACGCGTCTTCGAAGCATGTGAAAATCATCCTTCAGATCCAGTCTATCGTTCATTTGCTTTGTTACTATTTGTTCTCTTACATGTAGAATACACTCCGTACATCTTTACGTGTTATCAGCGCTTCCTGCTGTTTTAACTCAGTATCTGTAATCAGATTATGATGTAAATATTAGTTGATATTAGCATATCACAGATTAGCCTACAGTCATTGCATTATGTGTTGAGTGATGTGAATGAAACAGATCTCAGAGTATATTTTGGAATATTGTATTAAAAAAGTAATTAAGCTGTATAATGGTGTCTCATGAAAGAGCACCAGGGACCAATCGGAGCGATTCTGCCTATTTAAAATAGATGATACTTTCCCCCTGCTCTCTTTACTGTAAATTGGTTTCCTGAGGGCTATAAAGCGACCATTATATTCATCCTTATTATGCAGAGGCTCTGAAAGCCATTGTCCTCGTTCATACGTCTCAAAGTGAATCTGAATGTTGAGGAAAATGCTTCACAGGTCGATCTCACTACTCCATACAAGATACTTAGTATTTCCTGTTTATAAAACATACTTATTATCATAGCGAGTTCTTCGTGTCACGGAGCAACATCCGTGCATTTCACATTAATTGCTGACGTGCAGATGAGCGTGAATTGGGCTAAAATCGGTCCAAGCATCGGTGCATCCCTAACAGGTGATGATACAAAACGTGAAACATCTGATTTAAATCAACTCCCACCGCTAAGCTAAAGGAGGCTAATGTTGGGCTAGAAAGGAACTACAGCACGGTCACATGACTTCACGTCACCACCGCTAAGCTAAAGGAGGCTAATGTTGGGCTATAAAGGAACTACAGCACGGTCACATGACTTCACGTCACCACCGCTAAGCTAAAGGAGGCTCATGTTGGGCTATAAAGGAACTACAGCACGGTCACATGACTTCACGTCACCACCGCAAAGCTAAAGGAGGCTAATGTTGGGCTATAAAGGAACTACAGCACGGTCACATGACTTCACCTCACCACCGCTAAGCTAAAGGTGGCTAATGTTGGGCTATAAAGGAACTACAGCACGGTCACATGACTTCACGTCACCACCGCTAAGCTAAAGATGGCTAATGTTGGGCTATAAAGGAACTACAGCACGATCACATGACTTCACGTCACCACCGCTAAGCTAAAGGAGGCTAATGTTGGGCTATAAAGGAACTACAGCACGGTCACATGACTTCACGTCACCACCGCTAAGCTAAAGGAGGCTAATGTTGGGCTATAAAGGAACTACAGCACGGTCACATGACTTCACATCACCACCGCTAAGCTAAAGGAGGCTCATGTTGGGCTATAAAGGAACTACAGCACGGTCACATGACTTCACGTCACCACCGCTAAGCTAAAGGAGGCTCATGTTGGGCTATAAAGGAACTACAGCACGGTCACATGAGTTCACGTCACCACCGCAAAGCTAAAGGAGGCTAATGTTGGGCTATAAAGGAACTACAGCACGGTCACATGACTTCACCTCACCACCGCTAAGCTAAAGGTGGCTAATGTTGGGCTATAAAGGAACTACAGCACGGTCACATGACTTCACGTCACCACCGCTAAGCTAAAGATGGCTAATGTTGGGCTATAAAGGAACTACAGCACGATCACATGACTTCACGTCACCACCGCTAAGCTAAAGGAGGCTAATGTTGGGCTATAAAGGAACTACAGCACGGTCACATGACTTCACGTCACCACCGCTAAGCTAAAGGAGGCTAATGTTGGGCTATAAAGGAACTACGGTCACATGACTTCACGTCACCACCGCTAAGCTAAAGGAGGCTAATGTTGGGCTATAAAGGAAACACAGCACGGTCACATGACTTCACGTCACCACCGCTAAGCTAAAGGTGGCTAATGTTGGGCTATAAAGGAACTACAGCACGGTCACATGACTTCACGTCACCACCGCTAAGCTAAAGGTGGCTAATGTTGGGCTATAAAGGAACTACAGCACGGTCACATGACTTCACGTCACCACCGCTAAGCTAAAGGTGACTAATATTGGGCTATAAAGGAACTACAGCACGGTCACATGACTTCACGTCACCACCGCTAAGCTAAAGGTTGCTAATGTTGGGCATTATGACGTTTAGCAGTCTCTTCTAGTAATAGTCTATGTTATGTCATGGAACAAAACGTTAAAGTCTCTTCAGCTTCCCCTTATTTCAGGCTAACAACCAAAAATAGATCCAGAAACCATTGACTTCCAGACCAGGGAACAGGAAGTGGTAAAATGCTGACTCATATCTGGGTTTAGGACTCATTCCTGCACAATTATATAGTTTAAAGTGTCTGTTCTTGCTGTACGTGTTAGTTTTTCTTTCTTTAAAGTGCATTTTTATGAAATAGGGTAACTTAAATTGACTTCATCTTAAGTAGAAAGTTTAATATAGCTGGGTATAAAATAACTGTTGTTAATAACTCTACTTACCAAACATGAAGCACCTCTGAAGTTGTTATTTATCCACATAATGATCCTTTAGCTACACAGTATTTCATGTAGTTCTTTCTCCTTTAAAATCCAAGCTACACATCCAAATATTTAACCCGTGTGATAACTTTAGAGAGCAGCCAATTAATTTCAGCAACTGCTGCTGTTACACGATCTGTTCATATTTAGGGTCAGTTTGTGAATTATTGATTATCTCATATTCCCTCAGAATGTAGAAGGCCACGCCACGAGCCGTCCTCCTCAGCTTCACCCTGAAGGGACTCAATGGATGACCCTCTGTACAGGAGGGTCAGAAACAGCCGGGGATTGTGGGTAATGGAGAGTCTTTGCTTGAAGCGTTTATGGAGGAAAGTTAATCAAAGACGAGCCAGTTTTGAAGGATGCAGGAGAGGAGAGGGGCAAAGAGCAAGAAATTCAATCTGATCAGAGATGGGAAGTAGTGGAGTACAAATACTTTGTGTGTGTGTGTGTGTGTGTGTGTGTGTGTGTGTGTGTGTGTGTGTGTGTGTGTGTGTGTGTGTGTGTGTGTGTGTGTGTGTGTGTGTGTGTGTGTGTGTGTGTGTGTGTGTGTGTGTGTGTGTGTGTGTGTGTGTGTGTGTGTGTGTGTGTGTGTGTGTGTGCAGAAAGAGCCTCTGGACGAGTCGGGCTGGACCATTAAGAACGTCTTGTCTCTGCCCATCGTCAACAAGAAAGAGGAGATAGTGGGCGTGGCAACGTTCTATAACCGGAAAGATGGGAAACCCTTTGATGAGCAGGATGAAACACTGATGGAGGTGCGTTTATATATGTGTGTGTGTGTGTGTGTGTGTGTGTGTGTGTGTGTGTGTGTGTGTGTGTGTGTGTGTGTGTGTGTGTGTGTGTGTGTGTGTGTGTGTGTGTGTGTGTGTGTGTGTGTGTGTGTGTGTGTGTGTGTGTGTGTGTGTGTGTGTGTGTGTGTGTGTGTGTGTGTGTGTGTGTGTGTGTGTGTGTGTGTGTGTGTGTGTGTGTGTGTGTGTTTGTGTGAGTCATTGGTTTATAAATACACTGGGTCCATTCAGAGCGTCTGCATTATTTATCTCTGCGCCCCGAGGCTCTCTGCTCAAGTCCCTCAGCTCAGGATTAAAACACACAACACGACAGTTTCAAATGCTCCCAGAAAAACAGAGGAACGATTTTTTTATCTTGTCACTAAAATATAACCAGGGTTTTAATTTTAGGAAAGAAAAAAACAAGATATTTAGGATCAGAAATGATTTTATTTATATGAAAACCTGCCTTTCATGAAGCAGATTCACGCAGTAACACTGAAACACATGAGCACAGACTACAGTTTAAAAAAAACAAGAAAGCTCACACACTATTTGATGAACATATAGGTTCACCTGCTGAATTAAAAACAGAACATATGAAGGAAAGGAAGTGAAAACAGGAAGTAGGCGTATAGATTCACACTTAGAGTATTATCCCACAGAACAGAACAGCTTACAGAGAAGAGAAAGCATCTGATCCTTTTACAACAAACACAATATGATCTTTTTAGGGTTTTAATAACACTGTGATCCTGCTCATGATGTAATCTGATTACTTCTCCTGTAATGTCCCCAGTCTCTGACTCAGTTCCTGGGCTGGTCGGTGCTGAACACCGATACGTACGACAAACTGAACAAACTGGAGAACAGGAAGGACATCTTCCAGGACATGGTGCTGTACCACGTCAAGTGCCGCAAGGACGAGATCCAACACGTCCTGGTCAGTAAAGAAATACATCGATACGTAAATAATAAATGAATGCTTCCACCAAATCTTCTCCTCAGACACACTCAATGGCATTACTTCAACTTCCCATCTTTACATTACACAGATGCTTTTAGCTGAGAATACAAACTGATGTTTTTGACAAAAAAGTAAAAGAAACAAATCCACACAAACATAAACATTATCATATTTAAAGTTCGTCATTTATACAAGACATGGTGCTGTACCACGTCAAGTGCCGCACGGACGAGATCCAACACGTCCTGGTCGGTAAATAAATACAAAATAAAAACATCAATAAATAAATAATAAATCAGAAACAGGTTTATTTCCAGGCAGGTTGACACGTACGAGGAATCTGACCTGATGTCATGGTGCTTACAAATATAGCAGTATTTATAAAAATAGATTGAAATAAAATGGAATAATAAATTAATGCTTCCACCAAACACTCAAAGGCTGATATAAAGAAACCGTCTGCACCGGCTGCATCACTTGAACTTTCCAAACATTTCCTTTTTCTGTACTTTTTAGCCTTGAATACAAACTGATGTTTTGACGAAAAAGTAAATCACAACAAGGAAACAAATCCACACAAACATAAACATTATCATATTTAAAGTTGATCATTTGTACAAATCATACTCTGTTACAGTAAGTGTTGAAAATATAATAGGATGGTTTTAAGTTGACAACGGGGCATAAAATATAGCTTTTAATTGTTGTTATGTTGAAATGTAATTCTAATTAAAGATTTCTATTTGCAACTAGTGAATTATTTGTATTACATTTTATATTCAATTTTTAAATGTTAGCGGTTCCTTTAATACTTTATACAGGCAATACAAATACTGTACATTTTCTTTACTTCTTGAGGGTCTACTTGTTTGTTTTTGCTTATTTGTTTATATATATTTTAATAACTTGCCTTTTTGATTTTATATATAAATGTACTCTTTCTCCTTTGCCTTTTATATTGCACTGTACCAGCCAGAGGTTGCGCAGAGGTTGTAACAACCCGTCGGCCTTCCCACGACTCTGACGATGGGGGGGGGGGGGGAGAGAGAGCACGCTCGTGAACTGTCAACAGGGGTGGGGGTCGCGCCCTCATGAGCTGTTAGTGCCGTGTTATGCATGCCCACTGCACCTCGCGGGAGCACGTAGAGCGTAAGGCTCACAGACATTTCACTGATTTGTTCGGCAAAGTTAGGTTTGGAAATAATATCATTTCCTTTTTGGAGGGCATGCATAACACGGCATAACCACGGAGCCTCGCTGCGGGGAAACTTTGGCGCTGATCCGAGTTTGTTCTAATCTGTCAAAATGATGGACTGCTTTCAGATTTTTCCGTCATTGTTAAAAGAAATCTGTCATAGACGGAAAATATTCGGTTAACGCGACCTCTGGTACACCAGCTGCTGCAGCGCCGTACATTTCCTTATTCTGAAATAAGGATCATCAGGTTTTTGATTTTAAAGTAAAAAACGCTTTATCCAGTGATAAGACAGAAGAACACCGGTCTGTTCCACGTGTCGGTTGATATGATACAAACAGGAGATGAGCTTCATTTATAAAGTGAAATAAGCTGTCAGATTTTCTAAAGGGTGATTCGTCAGCGGAGACGGAGAGACAGAGAGGGACGACCTTCTGTGACCTCAGATCAGCTGATTGATGCCAAACCATTTCATCCAAGGTCATATTGCTGTGTTTCTGCAGAACACCAGAGAGAGATGGGCGAAGGAACCGGACGAGTGTCAGGAGGAGGAGCTGCAGGAGATCCTGGTAAACAACAACAAACACTGAGATCCTGGTAAACAACAAACAGGGAAGAGGTTTGATGTTAAACCCTACAAAGGGTTCATGAATTAAAATAGCAAGCATTGAAGTAAAAAGGCTATAAAGGAACTACAGCACGGTCACATGACTTCACGTCACCACCGCTAAGCTAAAGGTGGCTAATGTTGAGCTATAAAGGAACTACAGCACGGTCACATGACTTCACGTCACCACCGCTAAGCTACGGGTGGCTAATGTTGGGCTATAAAGGAACTACAGCACGGTCACATGACTTCACGTCACCACCGCTAAGCTAAAGGCTGCTAATGTTGGGCTATAAAGGAACTACAGCACGGTCACATGACTTCACGTCACCACCGCTAAGCTAAAGGCTGCTAATGTTGGGCTATAAAGGAACTACAGCACGGTCACATGACTTCACGTCACCACCGCTAAGCTAAAGGCTGCTAATGTTGGCCGCGATGGCGTTTAGTCGTCTCATTTAGACAATTGTTAGCAACCACCATTTTTTTAATCCACCAGTGGGGTATTTACTGACGTATTTTAAGTCGTGGAATAAAAATCTCTTCAGCTTGTGTTACCAACCACAGGTCTTATTTCAGGCTAACAACCAAAAACACATTCAGAAAACCATTGACCTCCAGTCCAGGGGGCAGGAAGTGCTACAATGTCAGGATTTAGGACTCATTCTTGCACCACTCCAAAAGTTACAGACAGATCATAGTCCAACAAGTAAATCCACAAAAACTCTTTCCAGGTATCATCAAATAAACTCTCAAACAAAATCAATTATCCACAGTACTCTTCGTTAGATCCGAATAACGGCCTTCTTTTCGGGTTCTCACGGGTTTCATGCTTTAATATTAATTTCTCCATTTCTATTATTTGTCCTCAGTCGGAGGTCCTGCCTGACTCTAAGAAGGTGGAGCTGTTTGAGTTCCACTTCTACGATTATCACCACACTGAACTGGAGCTGGTGAAGTGTGGAATCAAGATGTACTACGAACTCAAAGTGGTGGACAAGTTCCACATTCCCAGAGAGGTGAGTGCATGTTTCATTTGTCGCTTAGGTTTTTTGCACAATGAAACTCTGTGATGAACCTGTTCAAGGGTTGCAATGGCAAACGAGTTCTAATTTATGAAGTTGGAATCTCCTTTCAGACATTTTGCAACCATTATGGGATGAAATTGGAGCTGGAACACAAGTAGGAGATCTTTGAATTGATGTCAGACACTGAGGACTTATTGGAGGTTATGGCAGGAGCAACTAACTCTTGAGTTTATCTCCTCGATATTTAAGTTTTATTAGGAGAATAATCAACATTTTACGACAAGATACTGCCAGTTCTGTCCCTAGCAGAGAGTGATGCGCTCCAGGGAGATACAGTGTCCACCTGATAAGATGAACAAACTGCTTTCTGACTCTCTGCGTCCAGTCTGTCCTGTTATTACCCAAGGAAAATATGGTTTTATGGCTGTTTTTTCGGAAAAGCAGTCACCCATCTGGGTTAGGGTTAGGTTAAGTTAGGGTTAGGTTAGGTTAGGGTAGGGTTAGGTTAGGTTAGGTTAGGTTAGGTTAGGGTCAGGTTAGGGTAGGGTTAGGTTAGGTTAGGGTAGGGTTAGGTTAGGGTTAGGTTAGGTTAGGTTAGGTTAGGTTAGGTTAGGTTAGGTTAGGGTCAGGTTAGGGTAGGGTAGGGTTAGGTTAGGTTAGGGTCAGGTTAGGGTTAGGTTAGGGTTAGGTTAGGGTTAGGTTAGGGTTAGGTTAGGTTAGGTTAGGGTCAGGTTAGGTTAGGTTAGGGTCAGGTTAGGGTAGGGTTAGGTTAGGTTAGGTTAGGTTAGGGTCAGGTTAGGTTAGGTTAGGGTCAGGTTAGGGTAGGGTTAGGTTAGGTTAGGTTAGGGTAGGGTTAGGTTAGGGTAGGGTTAGGTTAGGTTAGGTTAGGGTTAGGTTAGGTTAGGGTCAGGTTAAGTGCAAGGGAACGGCCTAGGGAACGCCGGCATTTCCGACTCAAAAGGCCTGATTTTCCACAACTCATTCCGGCCTCTCCAAACATTTTTGGAAAGTTGGTTATTTCCCATTCACGTCTGGGGAACTTTCGTAAGATGGGGGGATTTAGGAACATGGTTAGGTCCGGGCAACTTGCGATTATTAAAACATTTAAAATTCCACATGGTGGTGCTATTCAGATCATTTTGAATTCATCAATATGTACTAGTTAAAATTACGGATTTGAATTATGGGTTAGGGTTAGGGTCATATCTGCAGTGGTTGAAACCGCAACACAACGAAAGGGCCTGCCTCTTCACACCAGGAGTCACGTCTCTCACAAGGCTATAAACTCTCAAATATAATTTAAACGGAGTACAGGGCCGAATAAATAATTCCCTATCACATTAAACGGATGGTTGGAGCCATAACAACAGTAGATTTATGAGTTTTTCAAACTGCATGTTCTTAAAGGTGAGCTATGTTATCTTTAGCCCTTGGGTAAGAGTTGACCCTGGGAACATGTAGCCCCCTCTCACACATTGTTAACCCAGGGCCATGAGATGCACACTGCCCTTCTTATTGCCCTAAAAATGTGTTTAATTTCTTATAAAGGCGATGCACATTCAGCAGCAGCTTTCAGCCCAGTGTTGGTTTTACTCTCGGGGGATTTAGCCTCGGACTCAGCCTCATCATCTGCTGTCATATTTTCCAGGGTTTTGCCGGTTTGAAATTTCCCTTAGCTCTTTTAGCCTGGGGGTAGTATTTATAAAGCAATGAGTTAGCATCGCAGGCTAACTCAACTATTCTGTGTTGCAAAGCTTGATAGAGATGGCCTTCAGCCTCCAGCGCTAATGAGCAAAACAAGGCTATAAGGGAAGGAGCCTTCACAGCTTTTATTGTTACACATATATCATTACAGGGTACAGTAGTTATTTTACTTTCAGTGTTTTTTCTTAAAGTCTGAGTCCTTATGCGTTTTACTAGTATAGTTGTATCACTATTGCTGTGTTTGACTTCACTTCCATGTTTCTTTATGTTTTTGGGTATATTGTATGTTGGCAGGAAGGACTTCAGATGTTCATTGCTAGCTTTTAAGCTTAATTTAATGTCAACATGACAAATAAGACATTTGAGTCTTGAGTCTAGCAAGCCACGAACATAAGCTACCCACTTAATAAGAAAGGGAAAGTTAGCTTTTTATTGCACATTACATTTTCAAACCTTTATTTATCCAAATTGTCCCTTGAGATCAGGAGACCTGCAGACCTACATTACATATCATTTAGCTGACGTGTTTGTCCAAAGTGACAGCAATCATACAGATTAAAACTCTGAACAAGGAAAGTGCAGATATATTCACTTCAAGCTAGATCATACCATTAATAACTGCTGGTGAATTAGTTACAAGGTATTACGTTCCCTTCTGGGCTAGGGGAATCAGAGGGAAGCAACACAACCAGATTGGAATTGGTATAATTATAAGCGGCTTATTTTAAACAGCTGGTCAACAAAATGGCAGGCAAGCAGCCTGAAACAAACAAATTGCCAAAACAACGGTTTACATAAACAAAAGAGGACACAAGGGCGCAAGTTTAAATGGGCAACCAAACTAAGGGAGGACTCTAAACAGTGAGTGTAAACGCATAGGCTACAGGGAAACTAAATACTCACACACTAAATAAAGAAGGAAACAAAACCTCAATATAAAAGTGGTACAACTAGGAAAGGAAGGCTGTAAGAAAACACAGCTAGGACAACAGTCAAACAATACTAAACTAATCTAAGCACATCTAATCACAACAATACTGCTTATCACAATAACACGGTCCACACAAGTTAACCCCCAGCACGAAGAGCAAATAGCGAGAGGCGTCTGTTCCTCAACAGAGCCTCCAGAATGTCAGTTGTCCCCAGCCTTTGTACTCCTCCCCAGCAGGTGTGCTCCGGCTGTGCACTGCGATTGGATGACGTCAATCCAATCACCATCTTCAGAGGCGGACCAGGAGATGACAGCCAATGACGTCGGGGCAACCACACAGCTCATTTACATATCACACGCACACAGCTGCAAACAATCCCAGAATGATTAACGAGCAGACAGAAACAGCAGCCGTAACACAAGGCCTAAATGAACATTAACATTTTAGAGCCTAGCTATGTTGCTTTCTCCCTATTTAGCAAGATTAGATTAGCTCTACCCATCTATTCATCGCCAATCATTGAAGGCTTAAAGCTGTTTCTTTGGGAAGTAAAGGTTGATAAAGCTGGCGACACGAAGTCATAGCAGTAATGGTCTAACCAGAAGTTCCAACAAGTGATCAGAAGCTTGAACAACAGCACACTCAAAATGACGACGTGAGAGAACTAAGAACTGCAGAATAATAACCAGAAACCAAATCACAGTACAATTTGTCTGGAAGTCAATCCAACGGCCTGAGGACACAAAAGGAATTCAAATGAAGCGTGATCTTGTTTTCATATGAATTCTGTTAATAAAGCAGTTTGTATCCAGTGTCTTCAGGATTCTAGGGATACAGTTAGTGAAGTGAGGGTTATTGGTGTGGCTGAGAAACGATACATCTTTCCCTCATATTAACGTAAACATAAATGTGTGTGTGTGCAGGCGCTGGTGAGGTTCATCTACTCCCTGAGTAAAGGCTACAGGAAGATCACCTACCACAACTGGAGACACGGCTTCAACGTGGGACAGACCATGTTCACCCTGCTGATGGTGAGGCAGATCAGTCACTACCTCTCACTACATCCTTACATCCTTACCTCCTTACCTCCTTACATCCTTAACACCTTACATCTTTACATCTTTACATCTTTACATCCTAACATCCTTACATCCTTACCTCCTTACATCCTTACATCCTTACATCCTTACATCCTTACATCCTTACATCCTAACATCCTTACCTCCTTACATCCTTACATCCTAACATCCTTACCTCCTTACATCCTTACCTCCTTACATCTTTACATCTTTACATCCTAACATCCTTACCTCCTTACATCCTTACCTCTCACTACATCCTTACATCCTTACATCCTAACATCCTAAAATCCTAGCATCCTAACATCCTTACATCCTAACATCCTAACATCATAACATCCCAACATCCTAACATCCTTACATCCTAACATCCTAACCTCCTAACATCCTAACCTCCTTACATCCTAACATCCTAACATCCTAACATCCCTTACATCCTAACATCCTTACCTCCTTACATCCTTACATCCTAACATCCTTACCTCCTTACATCCTAACATCCTTACATCCTAACATCCTAACATCCTTACATCCTTACCTCCTTACATATTTACATCCTTACATCCTTACATCCTAACATCCTAACATCCTAACATCCTAACATCCTTACATCCTTACATCCTAACATCCTAACATCCTTACATCCTAACATCCTAACATCCTAACATCCTTCTCCCTAAACCCTCATCAATCCTCACAACCGACACGTCCTTCTCTAGTTCAAAGTGATAACCCTGATTTCTCCTCGTCCTCCCTCTGTAAGGAGATAATGAAGTGTGTCAAAGAGAAGTGAGTCAGTGTTGCCTGTAACATCCTACAGTAACATCCTAACATCCTTACCTCCTCCCTCCCTCTGTAAGGAGATAATGAAGTGTGTAAAAGAGAAGTGAGTCAGTGTTGCCTGTAACATCCTACAGTAACATCCTAACATCCTTACCTCCTCCCTCCCTCTGTAAGGAGATAATGAAGTGTGTCAAAGAGAAGTGAGTCAGTGTTGCCTGTAACATCCTACAGTAACATCCTAACATCCTTACCTCCTCCCTCCCTCTGTAAGGAGATAATGAAGTGTGTAAAAGAGAAGTGAGTCAGTGTTGCCTGTAACATCCTACAGTAACATCCTAACATCCTTACCTCCTCCCTCCCTCTGTAAGGAGATAATGAAGTGTGTCAAAGAGAAGTGAGTCAGTGTTGCCTGTAACATCCTACAGTAACATCCTAACATCCTTACCTCCTCCCTCCCTCTGTAGTGAGATAATGAAGTGTGTAAAAGAGAAGTGAGTCAGTGTTGCCTGTAACATCCTACAGTAACATCCTAACATCCTTACCTCCTCCCTCCCTCTGTAGTGAGATAATGAAGTGTGTAAAAGAGAAGTGAGTCAGTGTTGCCTGTAACATCCTACAGTAACATCCTAACATCCTTACCTCCTCCCTCCCTCTGTAAGGAGACAATGAAGTGTGTAAAAGAGAAGTGAGTCAGTGTTGCCTGTAACATCCTACAGTAACATCCTAACATCCTTACCTCCTCCCTCCCTCTGTAAGGAGATAATGAAGTGTGTCAAAGAGAAGTGAGTCAGTGTTGCCTGTAACTGCTCATCAATAAGGAAAGCAGTGATTATGATTTTAATGTCAGGAGCAGAGATTTGTCCAACAGCGTGGAAATGTACATTGTTATCAGCAAATGAAACAGTGCAAAATAAAGTGAGCGTATTCATTTTCACCGCCATGCCACGGCTAGGGCGTTCGATGTGGGGTAAAGATTGAGTTAGCTTTTGATCTTCAAGATCTTTAGATGGTACTGACCAATTTTAAAGTTGATCCGATGAGAACTGTTGGAGGAGTTTGTTCAAATAGGACAGGTGGAAATTATTGAATATGTTAGAAACTAAACAAACGATATTTATAATTCTAATAATAATTATAACAAAGAGAAGCAAAATAAAAAAAACTTTCAATGTATAAAAACATTTATTAAAAAAATCTAAAATGTTGTTGTTGTTGTTGTTGTTGTTGACAGACGGGCGATCTGAAGCGGTACTTCACAGATCTGGAGTGTATGGCCATGGTGACGGCCGGCCTCTGCCACGACATCGACCACCGAGGAACCAACAACCTCTACCAGATGAAGTGAGGGGGGGGGGGGGGGGGGGGGTTATTGTTATAAAGAGCTCACTGGCCCCCGGCTTGTTCTCCAATATCAGGATCCAACTATTCAGACTTTCTCATAACAATCCAAAATTCAGACTTTTTCTGAATAAAATCTCCAAATACTGAATTGTTTTCAAAATCAACATTTTTTCTCAAAATTAAGACTTTTCTCAAAATCTAAAAATTCAGACTTTTTCCTCAAAATTCAGATTTTTTTTTTAAATGTCAAAATACTGATTTTTTCCTCAAAATACTGACTTTTTCTCAAAATCTCAAAATTCAGACTTTTTCCTCAAAATACCGATTTTTTTTCTCAAAATGTCAAAATACTGACTTTTTCTCAGAATCTCAAAGTGTAGACTTTTTCCTCAAAATTCAGACTTTTCTGAATAAAATCTCAAACTTTTTCTGAATAAATCTCAAAATTCAGACTTTTTCCTCAAAATTCAGACTTTTTCTCAAAATACTGTTTTTTTCTCAAAATACTGACTTTTTCTCAAAATACTGACTTTTTCTCAAAATTTCAAATAGGGACTTTTTCTCAATATTTTAAAATGCAGACTTTTTCCTCAAAGTTAAGACTTTTTCTCAAAATACTGACTTTTTCTCATAATTTCAAAATTCTGACTTTTTCTGAATACTTATTTTTAATAATCATTCGTTCCCTGCTTGATCTTTGTTGTCAGGTCACTCTGATATTGGAAGAGGACATTCAGGATTTCCCCAACATTTATCATCAGAGACTTCAAGCTCCAGAATCAGACAGGAGACATTTGAGACGGTTCAGATAAAACACAAAAATTACTCGACTTACTTTTTAAATAAAGCACATTTCAATAACATCAAATCAAATAAGTACACATTCAAGGTATTGAATAAGAAGGCAGTGATAACATTAATGAATAGATTGTTACTGTCTCAAGCCGACCGCCTGTGGTAATGTGGAAACCCCGTTAGCAGGCGGACCATACTGTGAATACATTAATCAACAACAACAAACCTCACGAGACAGCTACTATAAATAACAACATCATGCTTTTATAGATTTCCCCCCCCCCCCCTCCTTTGACAAATAAAACCTTTGAATCTCGAGTCTAGCTAGCACGACACAACAAACGCAAGCTAGCCACTTAACAAGCAAGGGACAGTTAGCTTTCATTGTACATTACATTACATTTAGCGGAAGCTTTCATCCAGAGACCAAAACCGTAAAGATTCAAACTCAAAACAACGAGGACATTGCAGAAATATTCACTTCAAGCTAGATATTAAATACTAGCTTTTATTCATTTGTTTTCGCCCTGCTTTGACCCCGTTTCTTGGACAGTTTGGTTATATTCTTGGATAGCGTTTAATGGCCTCCAGCTGACAGCAGCCCCTCCTCCTGACCTCAGATCAGTGTGTGGAGGTAACGTCGCTCACTGAGAACATCAAGGAGCAGATTCCAGATCCTCCTCCAGCTGATGGATGAGATAATGAGAGCCAGGCCCCCCATGTGTGAAACACGCAAGATTTATCACAGTGTAACCTCCCCATTGTGTGTGTGTGTGTGTGTGTGTGTGTGTGTGTGTGTGTGTGTGTGTGTGTGTGTGTGTGTGTGTGTGTGTGTGTGTGTGTGTGTGTGTGTGTGTGTGTGTGTGTGTGTGTGTGTGTGTGTGTGTGTGTGTGTGTGTGTGTGTGTGTGTGTGTCAGGTCTGGTAATCCCCTGGCGAAGCTTCACGGCTCCTCCATCTTGGAAAGACACCACCTGGAGTTTGGAAAGACTCTGCTGAGAGATGAAGTACGCTGCGATTAAATTCAATTATAAGCATGCATCATCGTATGCACATTAGCTATAAGTGTAGATATGGCAATGAACATATTAAGTCCAAGGCTCATGCAACAATGCAACACACACATGACATAAAACAATGAAAATATAAGAAATAGTGAAAGACTGATGTGCCTAAGTAATGCAGGAGATGTTACCTATAGTAAAATAGAATAAGATGCACATTCATAATGACAGGACACATTAACACCTGTACGATGTAAAGCTATGCACTTTAACATTTCTAAATACAGTCCAGTACAGAAGTGCATGTCCTCAGTTTTGAAAAACGACACACGATTCAGAAACATGTTTTTAGCATTCCGTACTTATTCGTCAATTCACAATCAATCAATCAATCAATCAATCAATCAATCAACCAATCAACAAATCAATCAATCAACCAATCAATCAACCAATCAACAAATCAATCAACCAATCAATCACCCAATCAACCAATCAATCAAACAATCAATCAATCAAACAATCAATCAATCAAACAATCAATCAATCAATCAATCAATCAAAGTGTATTTGTAAGGCCCAACACAGTTTTTACAGAATATCAGAATGACAATACGACACCCTCTGTCCTTAGACCCTCTGTCCTTAGACCCTCTGTCCTTAGACCCTCACATCGTACAAGGAAACACTTCCAGAGAAAACCCACAGTTTAAAGGGGAACATGGGAGAAACCTCAGGGAGAGCAACAGAGGAGGGATCCCTCCCCCAGGACGGACAGACGTGCAGTAGATGCCGTGTGTAAATCAAAGAGATAATACATTTTACAGCGTATAGACCGAATGTTAGGAAATCCATGTTTCTGTAATAAGAAGATGAATCCACGAGGATGTCAACAATCCTGTGGGAGCCATCAGGGAAGTAGTATGATGAGAGTCAGGCAGAGACAGGTTCAGCCACGACTCAGGATCCCGGCGTAGATAGACACCAAAAATAAATTTGGGGGAAGCTGGGTTATTGGGAACATGAGAGAACACAGGTACAGACAGAGAGAAGGAAGAAGGAAGGTGTCCCCCGACAGTCTCAGCCTATAGCAGCTAAACTAACGTGTCAATCAATCAAAGTTGAAGGCCTGTTTGAGACTTCTCTTGCCTTCCTCTCATAAGAGAAGATAAGATGTACTTTATTGATCCCAATTTGGGAAATGTTTGCGTTGCAGCAGCATGGAAGACGAGGCATTGCACATTATGTAGAAATGAAAAGAGTGAAAATAAACAATTCCAAAATGTGAACATCTCAAATAGAAATAAAACAGCCTTTAAAAAGTAGAAAGATATACAAGAAATAACAATTTACAGTAAACTAAACATAAAGCAAGGCAAGTTTATTTATTTATATTGCACCTTTCAACACAAGAGGCACGTTCACACCGGAGTACTTTTACCGTTTAGTTCTGATAGTTCTTGAAATGTTGCGTTCACACCAAAAAAATACGGAACTAGAACTTAGTTCATGAGAACCTTTTCCCCCCTTTTCACTTTCCTGGGAGAAAAAGGTTCCCATTTCTGATTGGCTGGGCGGATTGCAAACCACGCCCCGTAAAACTCGAAAAAGTTTTATGAAGCCGCCATTTTATTTGCTGGCATTAGCATTATTAGCATTAGCATTATTAGCATTAGCATTATTAGCATTAGCATTATTAGCATTAGCCCAGCGCACCAACGCAGAGAGACTAACTTATGGCAACACAAAAAACAAAACATGGGAGCGGTGGAGATGAGGAGGTGTCGGCGTTCTGGCGATTTACTCGGAAGGCTTCAGTAGAAGCTGCTGGGAGTCCCAGCAGCTTCTACTGAAGCCAGTCCCCAACTCCGGGGACTTCCAGCCGGGGACTCCGGGTGGCAGTATACGCCGTGAAGTTGTTTGCAGCCTGCCAGTAAACCCAAAGCAGAAGAAGAAGAAGTGACGTCAGCGGCTCATTTGCCTAATCCACCCCCAGGGACTTATTCCGGTGTGAACGCGATCAGTACTGATGAACTAAGTACTGGGAACTAAGTTTGGCAATTCAAAGTGCTTTACAAAAATGAAAGACATTAAGAGCATTAAGAAACATATTATAACATGGCTTTTAAAAGCAAAGGTAATAAAACATGAATAACAAAGGTACATGAATTAAAGTTACAGTTCAAATACATTGAAAGGTGTGCACCCCTTGCAGCCAGCACCTATCCTCTCCTCAGATACCTGCTATCCTAGTTCCTGTTTTTTATCTTTCTGACCTCCTCTCGTGTTTCAGTCGCTGAACATCTATCAGAATCTGAGCCGCCGGCAGCACGACACGGTGATCCACCTGATGGACATCGCCATCATCGCCACCGACCTGGCCCTCTACTTCAAGTGAGTTCAGCTAAAACATTAACACCGTTTTTTTAAAGGTCTCCTATCATGCAAAACCCTCTTTCCATGTCTCTTCTACATCAACATGTGTCCCCTCTTCTCCATGTCTCTTCTTCATCAATATGTGTCCCCTCTTCTTCATGTCTCTTCTTCATCAACATGTGTCCCCTCTTCTCCATGTCTCTCCTACATCAACATGTGTCCCCTCTTCTCCATGTCTCTTCTACATCAACATGTGTCCCCTCTTCTACATGTCTCTTCTTCATCAACATGTGTCCCCTCTTCTTCATGTCTCTTCTACATCAACATGTGTCCCCTCTTCTCCATGTCTCTTCTACATCAACATGTGTCCCCTCTTCTACATGTCTCTTCTACATCAACATGTGTCCCCTCTTCTTCATGTCTCTTCTACATCAACATGTGTCCCCTCTTCTCCATGTCTCTTCTACATCAACATGTGTCCCCTCTTCTTCATGTCTCTCCTACATCAACATGTATCCCCTCTTCTCCATGTCTCTTCTACATCAACATGTTTCCCCTCTTCTTCATGTCTCTTCTACATCAACATGTGTCCCCTCTTCTTCATGTCTCTACATCAACATGTGTCCCCTCTTCTCCATGTCTCTTCTTCATCAACATGTGTCCCCTCTTCTTCATGTCTCTACATCAACATGTGTCCCCTCTTCTCCATGTCTCTTCTACATCAACATGTTTCCCCTCTTCTTCATGTCTCTTCTTCATCAACACGTGTCCCCTCTTCTCCATGTCTCTTCTACATCAACATGTGTCCCCTCTTCTTCATGTCTCTTCTACATCAACATGTGTCCCCTCTTCTTCATGTCTCTTCTACATCAACATGTATCCCCTCTTCTCCATGTCTCTTCTACATCAACATGTGTCCCCTCTTCTTCATGTCTCTCCTACATCAACATGTGTCCCCTCTTCTTCATGTCTCTCCTACATCAACACGTGTCCCCTCTTCTCCATGTCTCTTCTACATCAACATGTGTCCCCTCTTCTTCATGTCTCTTCTACATCAACATGTATCCCCTCTTCTCCATGTCTCTTCTACATCAACATGTGTCCCCTCTTCTTCATGTCTCTCCTACATCAACATGTGTCCCCTCTTCTTCATGTCTCTTCTACATCAACATGTGTCCCCTCTTCTTCATGTCTCTCCTACATCAACATGTGTCCCCTCTTCTTCATGTCTCTTCTACATCAACATGTGTCCCCTCTTCCTCATGTCTCTTCTACATCAACATGTGTCCCCTCTTCCTCATGTCTCTTCTACATCAACATGTGTCCCCTCTTCTTCATGTCTCTTCTACATCAACATGTGTCCCCTCTTCTTCATGTCTCTTCTACATCACCATGTGTCCCCTCTTCTTCATGTCTCTTCTACAT
>NC_136901.1:93940233-93960233 GCF_949606895.1 Notothenia rossii
ATAATGCTTCAATGAACTGGCTATTCTTTATAATATGCTCAGATCAATAGAGACAGAGATTTTAAGTTATAAATCAAGGGTTTTTATTATTATTTACAGCAGGGGTGGGGAACCTTTTTTCTTTCAATTTTTACAACATCCTCCGAGGGTCGTACAAATTATTGAACTCAATCTCTGCTTAAAAAAACTAAAATCAGAGCCAATTCATTTTGCCTTTCTTTCATGCTGTGCAAAGAAAAAGAAACCTCTTAATCCAGATATCCAAGCATGTGCACAGTGTGGCATGACCACCAAAGCAGAAAGATATGGACACAAGATGTGTGCAAATGTATTTAGTATCCATGTGAACATGATTTTAGTGGGGGGGACCTACCCTCCTCTAAAAGCATCGATCTGGTGCACTTTGAGGGCAACATGAGGAGATCTATGGATACATCTCTCAACACCCATTTGAAACAGAACTGTAAGCAGATTTTTCTTTTTGGATGTTTTACAAATCACTCCCCTTTTAAACTCTATTCTTGTTATTTTTAACAACTTTTTTGTTACTGTCATATAGTATTTTATACCTGTTTTTCATTTAGTCTCTAATGTCTCATTAATAACTATAATGATCATATCAAGGTGTGCCTTAACCTCACTGAGCTGAGGTTATTTGAGCCTCTCAGGAGAGAGCTCTCTTCCACCTGGTTGTAGAAAAGATCTTTAAATTCGTTAGCATAGCTAGCTAACCAGATGCTAATAACAACAGATCGCCACTGTGCTTACAACTAAAGACACAGCAAACACTGCGGCATGTGTACGGCTCCTTATGGGTACTGCAATATTTGAAGAGCTGGAGCGGTGTTCCGATGCTCTCCGTTACTCCTTTCAGACGAGAAATAACCACATGAAGACCCTATGGTGAAGACACGTTACGCTCGTGTTGTGTTTAAGGAACCTGTCCTTGGCCAGGAAAAACAGGCACTCGCTTGTTTAATTATTTTACGATCTAGATTTCTTCTTCTTTTTTGAAGTGAGAAGTTTTCCGTCAGTTGGACGGACTAACGGACGGACTAACGGACGGACTAACGGACGGACCCCCCCCCCCCCCAAAACGAAAACTCTTCGGTTCTCCACGAATTACACAAGTCACCCAAAGCAGCGTTAAAAAAGCGGGAGGCGCCGAAAAGCGACTAATTTGCATCACTGACACTTCATTCTGCTTCACTCTTTCACCAAACAACCGCGGATGTCTTGAAAGACTCTTTCGCTAAAGATTTTGAAGATATCCGCGTTCTTGTGACTCGTAAATACTACGCTTCCTATGTTTTAATGCGGACTGCGTTCACACCAGCGATGAACCGCTCCAGAGTTTCCAAGCAAGCGCTCCGAGACCACCTATTTTAGCGGACCAGAGTCCGGTTGTTTAGTTCACTTAAGAGGTCTCGGACTGCGTTCACACCGACCCAAATGAACCGCACCAAGCGGCTAAACGCACCAGGGTTCGATTCAACCGGACTACACAAGGCTGGTGTGAATGCACCAAGGATAATCTGGTGTTTTTGAGTTGATGAGTAGTGCAGATATCACTGTCAAATCAATCGACATTAGAGAGAATACTTACTTCCGGATGTGACATTCTCTATACTAAGCAACTACTGTGACAATAAATGACAAATATATGTAGAAAATAAACGTATTTGAGTTACGTCCAAAACAAACGTAATGTGGGAGCAAATAAATGTCTAGCTTAACTTAATCGAGAATGCAGTTTAGTTCAGTGGGAACGTAATTTTGAGGAAACAGGGTTGCAGTCGATGGATTATGTAAAATAATTTGGTAAAATCTCCATTAAAATGTGTGAAAGAAGGCGGGAAAAAACTAGAGATGTCCCGATCCGATCACGTGATCGGGGATCGGAGCCGATCACGTGATTTTCAAAAGATCGGAATCGGGAGAAAAAAATCGGGGATCAGGATTTTTTTTTTTTTTTTTAAATACTTTTTTTACATTTTTTATTCAATGTTACAAAACAAAAATGACCATGTTCAAGTCTTAAAGTCATCCTGAGGCCTTAGTTTTGGTTTCAAATGACACAACATCATGTATGTGTTGCTTCTTTGGGGCTTGTTTTCATAGACCTGCTTATTTCTCTCAAATCTGGCAACAGAGTGGGCGCAGTGTCTAACTGTAGCAGTAAGCTAACGAGTACTGATAAGCTTTATTTTGTTTTGATCCAATGCTGCACAACTGAACTGATCCAATGCTGCTGTGAAAGAAAGAAGCTATATCCATGTTGGATAAAATATCCAATTTAAATAAAAAAATAACCTTAAGGGACAACTTGAATGCTTTTTTTTCTCTTAATGCATTGCATAAAGATCGGATCGGGAAAAATCGGTATCGGCAAATTGTCAAAATCAAATGATCGGAATCGGATCGGGAGCAAAAAAAGGTGATCGGGACATCCCTAGAAAAAACCCAACATTTAGGGCAAATGCATGAATTATACTTCACTTGTTGTATTATTCCATGATACCTTTCTATTTCTAGATCAGTGGTGTCTGTTGTTCGCAAGCATCATTAAAAGAGACTGTCTGCTTGTTCCTTCCTTCCTTCCAGATAGAAACAGAACAGAAAGTAGCTCCACTCGGTGACAGTAATTACTGTGAATGAGGAACACTGAACTTTGACAACATCTAATCACCTCGAAACCTCAGCCATGCTTCACTTGATGGGGGTTTTATTTAAAATAGGGCAGTGACTTCTTCAAAAAACTATTCAATCTTAAGTTTGGTTTGTTCAGTTTCAATTGCAGGGTGCAAGACTTTATATATAAATAACATCCACTTTATGTAGGCCGTGCCTCACAGGAAGAAGGTAATCTACCCTCTAACTCTTAGACTGTGTGGCCAGCCGTTCACCTCATGTTTCCACATTGTCCACAGGTCAGCACTGTAAGTTAAACAAATAATAATGCTAATTTAAATTATGTTAACCACCTATTTGGGAATAGAAGCTACCTAGATAGCAAACATGTGCTAGAGAACTATAGATCGATAGCCACGTTACATCAAAACAAATACAGCCGTACACCAACAACCCAAAATCAGTTATTCTGCAACATCCACTTCTTCATGTCTCTTCTACATCAACATGTGTCCCCTCTTCTCCATGTCTCTTCTACATGAACATGTGTCCCCTCTTCTTCATGTCTCTTCTACATCAACATGTGTCCCCACTTCTTCATGTCTCTTCTACATCAGCACGTGTCCCCTCTTCTTCATGTCTCTTCTACATCAACATGTGTCCCCTCTTCTTCATGTCTCTTCTACATCAACATGTGTCCCCACTTCTTCATGTCTCTTCTACATCAGCACGTGTCCCCTCTTCTTCATGTCTCTTCTACATCAACATGTGTCCCCTCTTCTCCATGTCTCTTCTACATCAACATGTGTCCCCTCTTCTCCATGTCTCTTCTACATCAACATGTGTCCCCTCTTCTTCATGTCTCTTCTACATCAACATGTGTCCCCTCTTCTTCATGTCTCTTCTACATCAACATGTGTCCCCTCTTCTTCATGTCTCTTCTACATCAACATGTGTCCCCTCTTCCTCATGTCTCTTCTACATCAACATGTGTCCCCTCTTCTTCATGTCTCTTCTACATCAACATGTGTCCCCTCTTCTTCATGTCTCTTCTACATCAACATGTGTCCCCTCTTCTCCATGTCTCTTCTACATCAACATGTGTCCCCTCTTCTTCATGTCTCTTCTACATCAACATGTGTCCCCTCTTCTTCATGTCTCTTCTACATCAACATGTGTCCCCTCTTCTCCATGTCTCTTCTACATCAACATGTGTCCCCTCTTCTTCCTGTCTCTTCTACATCAACATGTGTCCCCTCTTCCTCATGTCTCTTCTACATCAACATGTGTCCCCTCTTCTCCATGTCTCTTCTACATCAACATGTGTCCCCTCTTCTTCACGTCTCTTCTACATCAACATGTGTCCCCTCTTCTTCATGTCTCCTCTACATCAACATGTGTCCCCTTTTCTTCATGTCTCTTCTACATCAACATGTGTCCCCTCTGTGGAAAGAGACTCTGAAAGTTTCAGGAACAAAGATTCTCTCTCTTTTTGATCCATTTCTATAAAAACCTGTCTAAAAAGGAGTTGATCTGATTGGTCGTAAGCTCGCACTTTGCCCGTCCACACAGCGGCGTGCGTTATCGCTTGCCGGCGGGCGTGTCTGAAGCCCGACCAACAACCAATCACCTAAATCTCCCGCCCCGAACACACAAGCAGCGGTTTGATTGGCTAGAGTTTGTACTGGCATATGATTCGATTGGCTGACGCTTCCGTCGAAGCTTCAAAAGTTGAACATTGCTACGCTTTGCTCCCACAATGCAGTTCGGCAAAGCGTGACGTCACCCCATTCAAAGTGAATGGGCAGAAGCGTTGAAGCTTCAACGCACGCCGCTGTGTGGACGGGCCGTTACCTGCTTCTGAGCTTGTTTACACAGGCCTACAAAATAGTCCGTGTTCTTATTTTTAAAGTGCAGTGTTTCATTTGGAGACGTTAAAGCTTGTTGGATTTTATTTGCAGTTACTTAATTATATTTTTGGATTGATTAAGTGAAACTGGAATTCAGTCTTTAGGTTAACTTGTCTTTGTACATTTCTACACTGGACTTTTGTTTCCCATCCTGTCAGTTAGAGCAGTGGTTCCTAACCTGGGGGGCGCGCCAAAGATCGCAGGGGGTGTGCCAGGCCTCAGGTGATTTGAGGCCAAATATCATATTTAGACTTTTTTTTTTTTTTTACATATAATTGTAACAAGATTGTCACTAAAAGCCTTGTCTCTACATTGCAATAAAATATTTTTAAAAATCTATTAATTAATTTTAATAAAAAGTCAAGCTAGTAGCTAATAAAGGCATAAAAAGACAGAAATGTATAATTCTTTCTTTAATAGAAATGTTTCTTCTGCCCGTAAAGTGTCCAAACCAGGCTGTCTGGATAAGCGCATTTTTAAAACATAGTCATGGTCCATGCCGGTTCCAGTTTATTTGTCTCAGTCGCTCCGATCAGATCGTTCTCCTCCATTTTGTAGATTATTTACGACTTTTGAATCCACATAAACACATCGGCAAAATCCAGCTTACTTTGAGCATGTGTTTTAAACAGTTTAATCCCTTTGTGAATTGTTTCCACTTCCGCCGTCCTTTAATTTCTTCATGCAGCGGGAATCCAAATGAATGAATCCTGAGTCCAATAACCATCAAAGTCACTCCAATAGTGCTTTCATCCTCCTTTATAAAATACTTCACAGTAGTTGTAGCATTTTTGAGACTTTTAAACTTTAATTACCGCTGTCGCACCCCCCCCCCCCCCCCCCCGTGTGCGTGTGGGTGGGGGGGGCGCAACTTCCAACAGGAGTCATTTGGGGGGGCTCTTGGGAAAAAAGGTTGGGAACCCCTGAGTTAGAGTTATTATAAGCATGAGCTGAGGTCTCTTGAAGTAGAGGTTTATAGTTGCAGTATGAGATGACGCATCCTTTTCAAAGCTTATACAGCTTTTTAAAGTTCATTTTCTCTTCTCTGACTTTTGGAATTATTTTGAGGCTTTTCCTCACAAACCTCCCTCACCTCCAGGCTCTTAATGATGAGAATATTCAGACGTTACAGATGTTCGTCAGAGGCTGATAGATATATAACAGAAGATCACATCAAACTGAAACACAAATCATTTCCATACTGCCAACACGTGTTAGAAACCAAGCTTTAAAAGATGTTCTGTTCTGTTCCTCCTCCTGGATGGCACAATCCCTGCCTTTAGGTTATTCCACTTTATTTTTATATTTTCTGGTTGTATTTCAGCCTCTGAGCACCTGTGAGTCAGCTCGGCCTCCCACACTCTGTCAGCACATCTATCTCCAGCGTCTCCTGCGGATTGGGCTCTAAAAGTAGTTTGATGACTAACTCTAACGCTAACATCCAGAGAGTAGCTGTCACGTGAAACCCTGCAAACACTTTGGGCCAGAGTTGGGAAGAAGTGGAGTACAAATACTTTGTTGCTGTACTTAAAGGTCCCATGACACGGCCATTTCTACTGATCATAGTTCCATTGAGGTCGACTAGAATAGATTCACATTGTTCAATGTTCCAAACTCACATTGGTTTCTCAAACAGCATCTCTGTATAGTATGTGTATTCACTCTCTGTCCTACACGGCTTGTTGGAGCTCCTGCCCGGCCCCCCTCCCTGTGAGCCCAGTGGCCGTCTGCGAGACACAGCGAAACCCAGCCCGAAACCAGCCCGAACACACACCCGCAGCCTGGCTGGGATTTTGTGTGTGTGCTCACACACCGACTAACAGTGTGTGTGTGTGAGGAATTGGTCGCGGATTGGTCCAACGTAACGGCTCCGCAGATTGGTCCATTTGGACCAATGGGTCCATTTGGGTATGGGCACGTCACTGCACCCAGGAAGAAAAAGAGAAATGTCCAACGAGGCGTTCTGGGGCAGCATAGACAGGTCTTTCTGTGTTAGAGTTTTACTCGCTACAGGGTGTACTTTGAGGGTTTTGACTCTGCAGACCGTTTACATGCAGAACAACCTTCATAACACACAAGGGGACGGGTGATAACCAGGAAAGCACGACATGTGACCTTTAAGATTATTTTTCTGGACTTTCCTCCACTACTTATTTTTCTGACGACTTTTTACTTTGACTTCTCACATGTTGAACACAAATACCTGTACTTTCTACTTCTTACATGTTGAACACAAATACCTGTACTTTCTACTTCTTACATGTTGAACTCAAATACCTGTACTTTCTACTTCTTACATGTTGAATACAAATACCTGTACTTTCTACTTCTTACATGTTGAACACAAATACCTGTACTTTCTACTTCTTACATGTTGAACTCAAATACCTGTACTTTCTACTTCTTACATGTTGAACACAAATACCTGTACTTTCTACTTCTTACATGTTGAATACAAATACCTGTACTTTCTACTTCTCACATGTTGAACACAAATACCTGTACTTTCTACTTCTTACATGTTGAACTCAAATACCTGTACTTTCTACTTCTCACATGTTGAACACAAATACCTGTACTTTCTACTTCTTACATGTTGAACTCAAATACCTGTACTTTCTACTTCTCACATGTTGAACACAAATACCTGTACTTTCTACTTCTCACATGTTGAACACAAATACCTGTACTTTCTACTTCTCTCATTTTCCAAACAGGCTGGTTCCTTTAGTCTGAATGTGTGTTTGGTGGCGTGATCATTATTATTTAGAGTCATTGCGTGCCTATTGATTTGAACACGATCCGTGTATCCATCATTTCCTGGTCTTCTCTAAAGAAGAGGGACCAATGAAAACGTTGTCATGTTTCCGTATTTTAAAACACGAGTATCTGTACTTCTCCTTGAGTAAAGGAGGCGTGTACTTTTGCCATCTCTGCTTTGGGTGTTATCTTGTGCAGAGGTTCCAGAATTTAATTCTCTTAATCTCTGAGTGTCGTATAGCTGCTCTTTGAGATGTAGATTGATAAGATGCTCCGATTCCTACATAAAAATCTTCCACAGCACAGATAGATTCTCTCGGCGATGATACGCGGCCTTCTGTTAGATGTTATGGAACGAGGGGAAAAGCTTCAGATGCTCACTTAAAATATGCCGCTGACATTTTTATAGCTGATATTTTACTTTTCGTTCTGCTTCCCACGCACACTGAATATCTGCTGCAGCTGCCTCGTGGCAATTGTTCCCCATAACTGGCTTCATGACTAACTCTTTCTGTCCTGAATGCAGAATTCACATATTATTCACCAGATCTCACGCTGCTCCTCTCAGGCTTTCATCTTGTCAAAACACAAAGCCTGAAACTGCCTCGTGAGCTGTGATTATAAGACTCTCATTTAGGGAACATCGTGAACGCTTTGTGGGCTGAATTTAACAACAAGGGTTTCTCATTGTTCAAATGACACTCAAATCAGCCCCGTGGTAATAAAGCTCCAACTGAGGCTTTTGAATGTGACAGCATGTTTCTAATAAAGGACAGTAACACCAGAATGTAGCACTGAACATCTTTAAAAATCAAGAAATCATACAAGCATAAAATGCCAAACTCCTCGTCTGTGAGGACTCGCTCTGTTTCATGTCATGTGCATTTCACTTTGAGTTACATTTGAGTTTTTCAACTGTTTGTTATGGTGGCTGTCAGGTGCAAATGCAATACAATGATCAAAACACGTCCATCAGGAGAAACGTGCAGATATAAGGATGCAGATATAAAAACCCAAATGTTCCAAAACCCAAATGTTCCACATGAAGAAACATCTTCAGCAACTTGTTGAGGAAACATGCGCAGCGTTTACTAAAAGACAAAACGCTGCAAGAAGCTCAACACAACGGAGACCCGGGGACACTAAAAAGTGACGCACACGGTGGGAGACCAGGGACCTCATTTATAACGCCGTGCGTAGGATTCACGCGGGAAGGTTGCTTACGTAGTAGAAATCCAAAAGATAGGTACAAAAATGTTCCGACATTTTCCGATTCACCAAACATTGCGTACCGGCGAGGAAAGTGCGTACGAGACTTCCTACGCCGGTTTCCCTTTATAAATCACAACCGACTCGAAATGCGGTGCAGCTTTTGCAGGCTTCACGTAACGCCCATATTTGCCTATATATAGTCAAAGAAACGCCCTTTCATTCATTCATTCTGACTGACTGCATGGAGAAGATCGCAGGAAATGAGGACAGAACAGCTAAAAAAGACATTTCACACACCGTGTCAGATTCTGGTTATTTTCGGGAGGTCGAGATAAATCATATTGTTTAGTGGATGTAGTTAGAACCAGAGCAGCAGCATGGAGGTCGGATCGTCACCAAAATAAATAAATAAGTGGTCCGAAAAAGGTTAATGACAAAAACAATACACATAGCCTTCCTCAGGCAGTGTGTTTGTACCGGGGACAGGAGACCCCCCCCCCTTGATGAGAAACTCTAAGAAATTATCGGGGAATCCCTCCGGAGTGGAGTCATGACGACTGGATCTGAATTATGTTTTTGTATTTGGTGGTTTGTGTCCCAGCTGTCGATCAGCTGTGCGCAGCGTCTCCACTGCAGCCTGTGCATCTCAACCCCGCCCCCCCCCCCCCCCCCCCCCCCCACCGCAGCAACTCTATATCCACCAGTTAAAGGAAATAAAACTAATGTGTTGTGTTATATTAGCTGTACAATTGACCACATATGGTGCTCTTAGTTTCCATACCTCCTGTGTTTTACGAGCGACTTATCAAGTCTTGGCAAACAGCATAAAACAAGATTAAACATGTATTAAATATAAAACCATGCTCGTATCTACATCCTATAGAAATGCAACACGGCGTCAGTTTAGACGTAATCCTGTCCTCCTGCTTACCGCATCATTTATGAGAAAACATTTCATAACATTAACACAACATATCCGAGGTGGTTTTAAATAACATATCCGTATTTATTTATTTCTCCCAGTTATGTTTTTGTGTGCACTGAGGAGTCTCAAACAGGCGTTTGTTTAATCATTTTAAGATTGGCTTTGATCAATTTGTGAAAATGAATTCTTCATATATGACGAATGAGTGGTAACATTTTATTTATGGTATTATTTCCACATATTTCTCTCCATTCTTCCTTCTGCCAACGGTGTCGCAGCTTCTCGTCTCTCCCGTTTTTGTGCTTAGTGCGTACGCATGGGTTAGAGTTTGCGTGGAGGACCGCAAGTTTTTCCGTCAAGTTAGTAGTTTATAAATCGCAAACATTGCGTAAAAACTGGCGCACGCCATTTTTTGAGCGTATATCCTTTTATAAATGAGGCCCCTGGGGACACTAAAAAGTGACGCACACAGCTGGGAGTCCAGGGGACACTAAAAAGTGACGCACACAGCTGGGAGACCAGGAGACACTAAAGAGTGACGCACACAGCTGGAGACCAGGGGACAATAAAGAGTGACGCACACAGCTGGAGACCAGGGGACACTAAAGAGTGACGCACACAGCTGGGAGACAAGGGAGCACTAAAGAGTGACGCACACAGCTGGGAGACCAGGGGACACTAAAGAGTGACGCATACAGCTGGGAGACCAGGAGACACTAAAGAGTGACGCACACAGCTGGAGACCAGGGGACAATAAAGAGTGACGCACACAGCTGGAGACCAGGGGACACTAAAGAGTGACGCACACAGCTGGGAGACAAGGGAGCACTAAAGAGTGACGCACACAGCTGGGAGACCAGGGGACACTAAAGAGTGACGCACACAGCTGGGAGACAAGGGAGCACTAAAGAGTGACGCACACAGCGGGGAGACAAGGGAGCACTAAAGAGTGACGCACACAGCTTGGAGACCAGGGGACACTAAAGAGTGATGCACACAGCTGGGAGACAAGGGAGCACTAAAGAGTGACGCACACAGCTGGGAGACCAGGGGACACTAAAGAGTGACGCACACAGCTGGGAGACCAGGAGACACTAAAGAGTGACGCACACAGCTGGAGACCAGGGGACAATAAAGAGTGACGCACACAGCTGGAGACCAGGGGACACTAAAGAGTGATGCACACAGCCGGGAGACCAGGGGACACTAAAGAGTGATGCACACAGCTGTGCAAACTGTCTAGAGAGCGTCGAGGTCATTTATGATCAAATGACTAAATGGTTCTAGATTATTTATTTTTGTATCGTCTTTTTTTTTGCACCTACGAGTCAAATGATCTTCCACTGACTCATTAAACTCCTCTGTTCCCCTGTAGGTGGCGCTGTCGGTGGCTGCAGAGTTCTGGGAGCAGGGAGACCTGGAGAGGAGCGTCCTGGAGCAGACCCCCATTGTGAGGAGACCCTAAAACCAGGTTTTATAGAGACCCAGAGGGGGAATATAACAAAGTTCTGAAGTACACATTTGAGTAACTTATACTCTGGTACTTCTACTTTTACTCAAGTACAAGATCTGAGTACTTCTACTTTTACTCAAGAACAAGATCTGAGTACTTCTACTTTTACTCAAGTACAATATCTGAGTACTCAAAAACAAATCTCAAGTAAAGTACCAGTCCCTCAAAGGTCTGATAGTACCTATCGTACAGAAGTAGAACGTTGAGTAAAAGTACACCGTTAGATCCCAGATGAGTGAGTAATGAGTGTGCGGAATGCTTTGGCAATACTATGTTTAAAACGTGGTCATGCCAATAAAGCCCCTTTGTATTGTATTTAGTAAAACTTTGAGAGGAAAAACAGAGGATTTGGTGGACAGGACAGATGGGTATTAATCAGACGAGTCTTCTTCTGTTTGGGATGGAGAGCAGAACAAGAGACAGACTCACGGCTGAAAACAGAATGAAAGGACAGATTCAGTTCCCTGAGCGGAGCTGATGCTCAGGCCATTAAGTGGAGCAGTGAAATAGAGAGAGAGTCGCCTCGTGTCCTTCAACATCCCACTCTCTCTCACCTCACAGTTTAATAGCCTCTGTGTCGGCGGGGAGGACGTTTCATTTGATCAGTTTGTTTTCTTCTGCTGTGACTCACAGAACACTTTGCAGAGGCTCAAACTATGTTCTCAAATGTAGGTGGGCGATTACAGCCAGCATGAAGTTCCTTTATAGCCCAACATTAGCCACCTTTAGCTTAGCGGTGGTGACGTGAAGTCATGTGACCGTGCTGTAGTTCCTTTATAGCCCAACATTAGCCTCCTTTAGCTTAGCGGTGGTGACGTGAAGTCATGTGACCGTGCTGTAGTTCCTTTATAGCCCAACATTAGCCACCTTTAGCTTAGCGTGGTGACGTGAAGTCATGTGACCGTGCTGTAGTTCCTTTATATCCCAACATTAGCCTCCTTTAGCTTAGCGTGGTGACGTGAAGTCATGTGACCGTGCTGTAGTTCCTTTATAGCCCAACATTAGCCACCTTTAGCTTAGCGTGGTGACGTGAAGTCATGTGACCGTGCTGTAGTTCCTTTATAGCCCAGCATTAGCCACCTTTAGCTTAGCGGTGGTGACCTGAAGTCATGTGACCGTGCTGTAGTTCCTTTATAGCCCAACATTAGCCTCCTTTAGCTTAGCGGTGGTGACGTGAAGTCATGTGACCGTGCTGTAGTTCCTTTATAGCCCAACATTAGCCTCCTTTAGCTTAGCGGTGGTGACGTGAAGTCATGTGACCGTGCTGTAGTTCCTTTATAACCCAACATTAGCCACCTTTAGCTTAGCGGCGGTGACGTGGGTTAGGGTTAGCTTCCAATCGGTGCTAAATAGCTTTAGCTACGTAGCATGTTTCTGTTGGACTATATCCTAACAACGTTATACTTTTGTAAAGCGCTTTGAATTCCCTTATGTTGAAATATGCTGTATTAATAAACGTACCTTGTTTATGATACGATAGGATAATACTTTAATGGGCAGATCAAGTCTGAAATTTGACTTGCATCACAGCAGCTCCATGTGTAACATTAACAGACAAATATCAAGTTGTTTCCATAAAGAGATGAAGATGCATGTGCTCAGCAGTCGAGTTGATGAGTGTTTTTAACACATTTCTCTCTCTCCTCTCCAGCCCATGATGGACAGAGGCAAGTCAGACGAACTGCCGAAGATGCAGTGTGGCTTCATCGACTTCGTTTGTGCTTTTGTGTACAAGGTCAGACATCACACACCTGCTTTTAACCTAGCCAACACTCGCTGCTATAAACACCTGTAGCTGCATTGTTCTGAAGGTCTAACACCTGTAAAGTCTGACATAGGAATTGATTTTAACTTGACATGTTGCTGGGTGACTTAATTTCAAAATGGCTTAGGTGTTGAAAATCGACTTTCCTCACACCCTCTGATTCAAGTTTCAAGTCGTTAACACCATGTGATCATCAGCTAGTGTAGATATGTCAATGACAAACTGAAGTCCTCCTCCAACAGGGCAACATGAATATATATAGGACATAAAACAGAATAGTGCAAGAGAATGTTTTGAGATGTACAAGTTAATACACGGAAAATAGAAATATTGCAAGAAGCGTCGAAGTAAATGGAATATGATATATGGGTAAATAATTAGCACGATGCAAACAGATGAGTGTTATGAATCCGTGTATCTACCGTCCAATTGTTTTTCTTTATTAAACACGTAAACTTTAGATCGTCTGAGAGGCCTTTTTGCTTTTTACCTTACTAAATGGTCTAATGGTCCTTGGAGCGAGGGGAGGGGCCAAACTCACGGAAGTGATTTCAAAACAAAAGCACTCGTTTGCTAAAATCACACTTGAATCACTACAGTATCTGGAACGGTGATTATTATAAACAAGGGGAATTTAGCGATCACAACGAAAACGGCCAAGACACATATTGAGCCCATAAAATGGATGTTACTAAAGGCTGTAAATATAATAAGCCTCTGTCTAAAATGGAAAACATTGTTAGGAGATTTAAACTATGCAGCGGTTCTCCACTGCGGACACTCAGCCGCCTCTCGAGTTTGTTTTTCCAAATCAGCTGCTCTTCATTTTTCCTGCTATATTTGACGAGTGATACAAATATTTGTTACCACAAGTTCTTAAGGAAACTGACACTGTTGGACTCGGTTCTAGTTTGACTTCTACCAGAAATAAAGTACTTTTACAGTCCCCTCCTGAGAACAAGAATGCATGTTTCTCTGCTATTTTGAATAAGTGTTAAAAAACCTTTCTTCGTGAGACTGATATTGTTGGACAGAGTATTTTAAGAGGATGGTAGACTTGATATCAGCACTACTTCCAGTCAGTACTCCGGCAGCAGCATTTTTACCCCTGGCCTGGGTAGCTGGTCTATCCTTCAGCACACTGACACACTCTGTCACTCTTGTTGGCCTCTTATGATGATGCTGCTGTCTTTTAATATATGATTATTTCTCTGCTCCTAGTTAATTCCTCGCAGATTCTTCCACCAGTCATTGCATGTCAGTCAATAGAGCTTCGAAAAATGTGTCCAATTCAACAAAAAAATGTTTATGAGTGAAGGCCATATCTAAATTATAGATTGTTTGATTGTGTAATTACAAGGTGAGAGAAAATAAATCCACGTCCTCCTATGAAACGTATTTTATTTCCTTTTCCATGTTAAATTTATACTTACTTGCCTTAGAACATCTGCATGTTGGACTACATGCTGGATATCTTCCCAGCCTCAAGGAAATACAAAAAATAAATGGATTCATAATTTTTAAACATTTATAAAAATGTATAATTTAATGATGTTGTGGGCAAACATTTAAAATTTAAAATGAAAAAAAACTTTACTTCTGAAATGATTTCTCACAAAAAACTTTCTAAATTATAGTGAACTATTAAAAAAGGTTTGTTCAATATACGTTTTTCTGCCTAAAATAGTTGAAATTGAACGTAAACTATATCAAACACCACATGCATGGCAATTAACCCATTTTGCCCACTATTTAAATTGACTTTGGTTAGTTAATACAAATATTGATATTATATATAACATATAATTGATGCAGTCTTTCTGAACACTTTTTAAAAAAAATACTGCAAATGAAGAATATTTTTAATTTTCTGCAGACAGTGCCCTAACTTACAGCAGTTGAAAAGATGTGTGGAAGGGTAAATTCTTCATGGGCTTCAATGGCTCTCTAGATAAAGGGCTTTGTATGGTTGCTTGTATTATCCGCAGATAGTGGTTTGTTTAAATAACTACTGACATTTTAATAAATATTGCAAAAAAGGGCTCCAAAAAAGGCATATAACCTGGCCGGCTTAGCCAGTTTGAATTTCTTCAAGCACCTCAAGATTCAGAGTTTATAAAGTACAATTCTGGGCCATGGATTGTGTCATTTCTCCAAACACATACAGTAAAAAGGCCTGTTTTGAAGCCTTCAAATGGTGCAGGAAAAAGACTGTACATTGTATTATACTTAAAGACAGGGCTATTCAGTTAAGAGAAGAGAAAAAGGAAAGCAAATTGTTATAATGGGTGATGTAACATTAATGACAGACATAATATGAGGTCCTTGGCACTCAGAGGGGTCAGTGTGTGATCATGGGGCATCACCCTTACAGCATCAGGACAATATCATGTGGAGTCAGACACTGGAAGTGTGCTGGAGGCGTCGACTGGGACTGATGGAAGGATGAGGCTGATGAGACTGAAGAATCTGCGAGGAACGAACTAGCGGCTCAGAAATAATCATATATTAAAAGACAGCAGCATCATAAGAGGGCAACCAGAGTGACAGAGTGTGTCAGTGTGCAGTCTACCATCCTCTTACAGTTTTTCTCGATTGCTAACACACATTTTTTTTTTTAATTGCTCAGTTTCTCAGAACACTAAACACAATTCACAAAACCACACACCCAAAGTGCAAAACACCTAATTTCTCCTGCTAAGTGAAGAACTGCACTCAAAACTACAGAAACACTTACCAAATGCACACTTTAGCACCAAATATAACACACTTCATTCATAATACTAGATCGTGTGACCACCCAACTACACACTGCTGAGCATCATCTAAAGCACTTTCATCTGTTATGGGCTGTGCTCTGTACAGAGAGGGTTCTGCAGAGAAAGATTGCTTGAGTTTACAGAAATACAGTAAATGAAGAAATACAAATGAGTTGTTGAAAAAAATCACATTTTATTCAAAAATAAAATGTTGCAACATGCATCTCAGCACATGGTCACTATGCTTTAGATCTCTCTAAGTGTGATGGATAGTTTGCCAAAACCCGGGTAGGGTTAGGGTAATGTTGTGAATCGAGTGGCCTGTGTTCATCGTCCATAACATACGCCTGCCCATACCATAACCCCACCACCACCATGGGCCACTCGATTCACAACATTACCCTAACGGCCTAACCCTACCCCTGCCCCTAACCCTAACCCTGCCCCTCACACCAGATACTGACTGGTTTTCGGACCCCCCCCAGACCCCCCCAAAAAAGCAAAAATGCACGTTTCAGAGTGGCCTTTTATTGTGCCCAGCCTAAGGCACACCTGTGCAATAATCATGCTGTCTAATCAGCATCTTGATATGCCTCACCTGTGAGGTGGGATGGATTATCTCGTCAAAGGAGAAGTGCTCACTATCACAGATCTTTTCAGATTTGTGAACAATATTTGAGAGAAATTGTTATTTTGTGAATGTAGAAAATGTTTTAGATCTTTGAGTTCATCTCATGAAAAATCGGAGCAAAAACAAAAGTGTTGCGTTTAAAAATTGTGTTCAGTGTAGATAGATGGATAGATGGATGGATATATGGATAGATAGATAGATAGATATATATGGATGGATGGATGGATGGATGGATGGATGGATAGATAGATAGATAGATAGATAGATAGATAGATAGATAGATAGATAGATAGATAGATAGATAGATAGATAGATAGATAGATAGATAGATAGATAGATAGATAGATAGATAGATAGATAGATAGATATGGATGGATGGATGGATGGATATATGGATAGATAGATAGATAGATATATATGGATGGATGGATGGATGGATGGATGGATGGATAGATAGATAGATAGATAGATAGATAGATAGATAGATAGATAGATAGATAGATAGATAGATAGATAGATAGATAGATAGATAGATAGATAGATAGATAGATAGATAGATAGATAGATATGGATGGATAGATAGATATATATGGATGGATAGATGGATGGATGGATGGATATATGGATAGATAGATAGATAGATATATATGGATGGATGGATGGATGGATGGATGGATGGATGGATAGATAGATAGATAGATAGATAGATAGATAGATATATAGATAGATAGATAGATAGATAGATAGATAGATAGATAGATAGATAGATATGGATGGATAGATAGATATATATGGATGGATAGATGGATGGATGGATGGATATATGGATAGATAGATAGATAGATATATATGGATGGATGGATGGATGGATGGATGGATGGATGGATAGATAGATAGATAGATAGATAGATAGATAGATATATAGATAGATAGATAGATAGATAGATAGATAGATAGATAGATAGATAGATAGATAGATAGATAGATAGATGGATGGATGGATGGATGGATGGATGGATGGATGGATGGATGGATGGATTGATGGATGGATGGATAGATAGATAGTTTTGTATGTCAAAGATTATTTAAATGTATTCGTGTGATCTCTTCCTCTCCAGGAGTTCAGTCGTTTCCACGTGGAGATCACCCCGATGCTGGAGCGCCTGCTGAACAACAGGAAGGAGTGGAACGCCCTGAAGGAGGTGTACGAGGGCAAGCTGGCGGCCATCGAAGGGGCAAAGACAGCCAAGGAGGAGGCGGCGGCAGCCGCAAAGCAAGGTAAGAGACTCTCAGACTGAGAACCAAAAAGAACGTTTTGTTCTACGGCATAAAATAAGTGAGTAAATACCCCACTGGTGGATTTAAAAACAGCGCTTGCTAACAAGTGTCTAAATGAGACGACTAAACATCATCACGCCTAACATTAGCCACCTTTAGCTTAGCGGTGGTGACGTGAAGTCATGTGACCGTGCTGTAGTTCCTTTATAGCCCAACATTAGCCTCCTTTAGCTTAGCGGTGGTGACGTGAAGTCATGTGACTGTGCTGTAGTTCCTTTATAGCCCAACATTAGCCTCCTTTAGCTTAGCGGTGGTGACGTGAAGTCATGTGACCGTGCTGTAGTTCCTTTATAGCCCAACATTAGCCTCCTTTAGCTTAGCGGTGGTGACGTGAAGTCATGTGACCGTGCTGTAGTTCCCTTATAACCCAACATTAGCCACCTTTAGCTTAGCGGTGGTGACGTGAAGTCATGTGACCGTGCTGTAGTTCCTTTATAGCCCAACATTAGCCACCTTTAGCTTAGCGGTGGTGACGTGAAGTCATGTGACCTTGCTGTAGTTCCTTTATAGCCCAACATTAGCCTCCTTTAGCTTAGCGGTGGTGACGTGAAGTCATGTGACCGTGCTGTAGTTCCTTTATAGCCAAACATTAGCCTCCTTTAGCTTAGCGGTGGTGACGTGAAGTCATGTGACCGTGCTGTAGTTCCTATAGCCCAACATTAGCCTCCTTTAGCTTAGGGGTGGTGACGTGAAGTCATGTGACCGTGCTGTAGTTCCTTTATAGCCTAAAGTAAACTTTTTACATCAGAAATCATAAAGCTGTTTTAATATGTGGAGGAGCATTTTGTATGGTGTAATGTTCAAACGGTATAAAATATCTTCCTCTCTGTCTTTCCTTCCTCCTGCAGCAGCGGCTGCAGCCCAGTCGCAGTCAAAGACTTGTATTGTCGGCTAGAGAAGCTACGACAGCAACAGGTTGCTTTGCTTCATGTTTATCGTCCCCCCAATGTATTTATCTCTAATCTCAAAATACCTGCTTCTGTTCTATCAACTGTTTCTCATTTGCTTTCTTTCTGCTCGGCTTTATGTATATTTACTACTACTGTATTATTCATCAAATGCACTTAGTATCATAGCATTTGGAGTGTGAGGGAAATGGTAAATGGACTGTACTTATAAATCTTTTTATCAGGTCTTCTCGACCCCTCAAAGCTCTCTACACACTACGAGTCATTCACCCATTCACACCTCATTCATGCAGAGCAGCACTAACTCTAGGGAAGCTAACACACAGGGAAACTTCTGAAGCAATAGGAGAAGGACACAGAGACACGAGGAGAGCTGGAGCTTTGATGGCAAACACTGACGGTTTATTTGGAGCTTCGGCCGGAGAATTCACAAAACATGTCACGGGCCACGGTCTGACCACACGGTAGAGACGCCACCATCAATCCTGAAGACCCCTCCTCTAGCTCCAACTAGTTCAGAGTGTAATAATCAACATTCTTCAATAGAGAGACTAAACAGCTGAGGACACTGAATCACATTAGTTGTCGCTTATGGCTCGAGGTCATCTCCACCCAGAGGAGGATGTGTTCCAGGTGTCCCACAACAATAAATATCTCTGACCGAGAGCTGCCCGGTCACAAACTGGAAACATCAACAATATGCTAGGGCAGACCCTCCTTAAGGGAGGTAGTGGGCATCTGCGTCAGAGGGCAAAAGATGACATGCAGGGGAAATTACTCCCTGACAACACACACACACACACACACACACACACACACACACACACACACACACACACACACACACACACACACACACACACACACACACACACACACACACACACACACACACACACACACACACACACACACTCACAGGACGCAGCACTCCCTCGCAGCCACATACAGTATCTGTATTAAAAATCTGAATTAAAAACCAGAAAGAGTAACGTTCGGTATGCTACGTCTGTGATGATGGCAGCACATGATATATATTATTGACTGTAGGTTTTACTGAGGAGATGAATTGCTTGTATTTTTTTTGCAGAAATTAGTAAAGATGCATCTCTGTTTATGACTTGGTGTTTGTGTGTTTACTGAGCTGTGTGTGAGTTTATTTCATCCTGTACAGTTTAGTGTCGGTGTGACTGTGGCTCAAAACACAGGATGATTCTGAGTACGGCTGCACACATAATCAAAATGTTATGCGATATGGACTTCTGCAATATCCAATCATTTCTTTCTTTCAGAGAACAATAAACCCAAGTGTTGTAACACTACGCCTGATCTTAACCCAAGGATAATATCAGAGGGGAGATTGCTTTGCGACTGGTTTTGTAACATTGATTATCCCATCCTTAACTGTATGTATTAAGCAAAGTATGAGCTAACGTTTTTACGCATTGTACAAATTCTTAGGTGACGTTATTTGCCATTAGTAGATGGTTCAGTAAGTAGCTTACTCATTTAGCATGTAGCATGAGATGGCACAAAAACGTCAAATTAGCATCATAATTAGCTTTATCAAGGACAAGTGACTAGCAGGGGCTTGTCTTTAAAGTTAGATAATGCCACCCCTACCAAAAAAAGTTAAACAAATGATAAG
>NC_136901.1:93965661-94018161 GCF_949606895.1 Notothenia rossii
AGATGGTGCTTTAGTTTCAATGAGATAAAAGTGCTATTTGTTATCTTGTTCAACATGCTTCTGAAAACATTGCAAATAAAAGAAAGGCCATAAAAATACAGCTGTCAATTTGAAATGTGTAATTAACTCCAGCTTTAGTTAAAATAATAAAGCATAGCAGAGGTGTGTGTGTGTGTGTGTGTGTGTGTGTGTGTGTGTGTGTGTGTGTGTGTGTGTGTGTGTGTGTGTGTGTGTGTGTGTGTGTGTGTGTGTGTGTGTGTGTGTGTGTGTGTGTGTGTGTGTGTGTGTGTGTGTGTGTGTGTGTGTGTGTGTGTGTGTGTGTGTGTGTGTGTGTGTGTGTGTGTGTGTGTGTGTGTGTGTGTAGTGCTGCGTACCGGTACGCCGAACCGGTACTGGACTTGTAAAAAGCTTCGGTTCAAGTCCGGTTAAAACCGGAACGTCGGGAACCGGTACTTACGTATATTCTCCTTTGTGTTCTAAACCATCTAAAACCTTCCATAGATCGAGAAATTTGCGCTGAGAAAAGACGAAAAACATTGTTTTGGCTTCTGATATGGCGGCCATTACTGAGCTCACGAAGTCTCGCAAAATATCGCAACTGCTCGCGAGATCTGTGTGACGTCAAGGGAAGCTGGCTTAGACATAGTGGACACTGACAGCGTGGGATGCTGGTTGCCATATTTGGTAGTGTAGCTAAGCTAACTCCTTTGTATGTATGGTGATATAGTATCTGCTGAAAGAGCAACACTTCACCCAGACAATGTCAATATGCTGTTGTTCTTGAACAAGAACACAGACTTGTACTCTTGCATATTGAGTCTTGTATGTACATCACTATGTATGTAGTTGTGTTGTGTAGTTAGTAACACATGTAGAGTTCTAGAAAAGACATGGTGTAGACACAAGTTGGAAGGGGGCACAATAAACATGACGAGTTTGAATTTGAGTTGATTATGAGTTTATTTTCAATTGATAATTAGCTCACAATAAGTTCACTTTAGTTACTCACACAACTTGACACAAGTCCGGACTTATAAGTCCGGACTTGAACCTGAACCTCTGGACTTGAGTCCGGACCTGAACCTGAATGTGAGTCCAGGTACACAGCACTATGTGTGTGTGTGTGTGTGTGTGTGTGTGTGTGTGTGTGTGTGTGTGTGTGTGTGTGTGTGTGTGTGTGTGTGTGTGTGTGTGTGTGTGTGTGTGTGTGTGTGTGTGTGTGTGTGTGTGTGTCGCAGGGTCATTCTCCCCTGAATGTGTGGGTTATCAGTGTGTAGCACGAGTTGACCTCTGCAGTGTGTCGTGTTTCCCGATGAGTCCTAAGAGACGACGGCTGATTTAGAAAAGCTCATTTCTGAAATGAATTCACGGCAGTGCAATTTACAGCGTATTTAATTGGTTTTGAGAATGAGTTTATCAGATAAACATTCAAACATTGCAGCTCAGTGAGATTTGATGAAGACTGAAGGTTAAATAAAGTTTGCAGAATGAATAACAGCAAAATGTAATGATGTTCCACAAACTGGAAATTACATTTCTGCATTGTTGCAATTGAAATGAACATCAGCAGGAGAGGACTCTTTAAAGTAGAGACACTACATACTGATATACACCTGAACATCAGCAGGAGAGGACTCTTTAAAGTAGAGACACTACATACTGATATACACCTGAACATCAGCAGGAGAGGACTCTTTAAAGTAGAGACACTACATACTGATATACACCTGAACATCAGCAGTAGAGGACACTTTAAAGTAGAGACACTACATACTGATATACACCTGAACATCAGCAGGAGAGGACTCTTTAAAGTAGAGACACTACATACTGATATACACCTGAACATCAGCAGTAGAGGACTCTTTAAAGTAGAGACACTACATACTGATATACACCTGAACATCAGCAGGAGAGGACTCTTTAAAGTAGAGACACTACATACTAATATACACCTGAACATCAGCAGGAGAGGACTCTTTAAAGTAGAGACACTACACACTGATATACACCTGAACATCAGCAGGAGAGGACTCTTTAAAGTAGAGACACTACATACTGATATACACCTGAACATCAGCAGGAGAGGACTCTTTAAAGTAGAGACACTACATACTAATATACACCTGAACATCAGCAGGAGAGGACTCTTTAAAGTAGAGACACTACATACTGATATACACCTGAACATCAGCAGGAGAGGACTCTTTAAAGTAGAGACACTACATACTGATATACACCTGAACATCAGCAGGAGAGGACTCTTTAAAGTAGAGATACTACATACTGATATACACCTGAACATCAGCAGGAGAGGACTCTTTAAAGTAGAGGCACTACATACTGATATACACCTGAACATCAGCAGGAGAGGACTCTTTAAAGTAGAGACACTACATACTGATATACACCTGAACATCAGCAGGAGAGGACTCTTTAAAGTAGAGACACTACATACTGATATACACCTGAACATCAGCAGGAGAGGACTCTTTAAAGTAGAGATACTACATACTGATATACACCTGAACATCAGCAGGAGAGGACTCTTTAAAGTAGAGGCACTACATACTGATATACACCTGAACATCAGCAGGAGAGGACTCTTTAAAGTAGAGACACTACATACTGATATACACCTGAACATCAGCAGGAGAGGACTCTTTAAAGTAGAGACACTACATACTGATATGTACCACGTTGCAAAAACACACACACTCAAATCTTTTTCAGCTACAAATCAATGTTTTTCTTGAAATTTGCAAGACAGAAAGCTCAACTGGGTCCTACTCATTAGTGTAATGTTAACATATTTCACCACACTGCTGTGAGATTTGAGAGGACCTTGACAGATCAATAGAGGTTTTGACAGTCTTGTCCCGGTGTCCCTGTCAGAGTAAGCTGAGGCTCATGGGATGACACCGTGTGTGTAATAAATAACCCCGAACACTGCAGAGCGGCTCTGATGCTGCAGTCACGACTTCAGGACAAACAGAGGACAGAAGAAAACAGCTGACATCAGGATTTATAATTATCTGCCCCCTCCTCTGACATTGGGTTGTACACTTACAGAAAAATTACAATAAAGGCGCCTGTAGACCATCATGCGGTCTCACAGTATTTTTCTATATGTCGTCATAAGGATGTCTCTATGAAGTTTTGATAAATGCTTGGCTAATAAGAGATTTCTGACCTCAATACCTAAAACTCCAACCGGAAATAACTCATCATCCATGATAATCTCAAAACACGGTAGTTTAAAGCTTAAGAAAAAGGTAGAAATTACAAATGAATCAAAGAAACAAATAAATTAAATAAACTTTGACTTTTATCACACATGAATATAGTTATAGGCCTACCCATCCAACACAGTCTCACGGAGGCGTGTGGTGTAGTGGATTTGTGTTTGGATCAGGGGGTCACAGGTTCAAACCCCATTGCAGTCAGCATTGTGTCCCTGAGACACTTCACCCCAAATTGCTCCTGTGGGGATTGTCCACAGTGTTGAGTATGAAAGTCGCTTTGGATAAAAGTGTGTAACAAGTAACATGTAATGTAATAAATAATAACAAATTTGAAGGAAAAAGAGATAAAAACAAATACAGATTTCAGTATTCTGACACAGAACGATTTTAGAAGCAATGTATTTCTATTGGTAGTATGTTTCGTGCCTGCACCAAATAATAACAAATTAGAAGAACATTTCTTTTTAGGAAAATACAGATTTCAGTATTCTGAGAATCTGAGCCCCATTTTTTTTCCTCGCGGAAGGCAAAAGAACTCAGACATTATACAATTTAAAATAAAAGGGTTAGGGTAAGATATTGAGTAAGAAAATGTTTTTATGAACCACACAGCTTCTGGTCTTCCAAGACCCGACAAAAAGACGTGGTGCAGGCACGAAACATACTACCAATAGAAATACATTGCTTTTAAAATCGTTCTGTGTGACACGAAAAAAATGCAAAAATGGTGTTGGTGAACACGAATCAATAGATGAAATTAATTTCGTGACTATAACACGAAATGCCGTGAGACTGGGTTGACCCATCTTAGGTAGTTAAGTCTTTGGTGTTGGTACTTCTAGTAAAAGCGTAATTTGCTTACTTTGCATAGAGTTGCCAGTTAATCAAACTTTACTTTCCAAAGAAATTGCAAGTCTAACCATAAAATATTCAATAATTATTTTAGACACCAGTCACGCCGTAGCAAGCCAGATAGCTAGATAGCTAACGCTCGCTTGTTAGCTTGTTCGATAGGAAGCTAACAAGCTACTCAACTTGTTGGATGTATGGCGAATGTTAGCTGGGTTGGTAAGTAGAAAACTAACGTTTGCTAGTTAGCTTGTTAACTATACAGTATAGGCCTAGCCAATGTAGGCTAGTTAGATACACAGTATAGCTAATGTTAGCTAGTTATTTTGTTAGATATACAGTATGGCTAATGTTTGCTAGTTAGCTTGAAGATATACAGTATAGGCTAGCTAACGTTTGCTAGTTGGCTTGTTAGTTACAGTATGGCTAACGTTTGCTAGTTGGCTTGTTAGATATACAGTAAAGCTAACGTTTGCTACTTAGCTTGTTAGATATAGCTAACGTTTGCTTGTTAGCTTGTTAGTCATACAGTATGGCTAACGTTTGCTAGTTAGCTTGTTAGATATACAGTAAAGCTAACGTTAGCTACTTAGCTTGTTAGATATAGCTAACGTTTGCTTGTTAGCTTGTTAGTCATACAGTATGGCTAACGTTTGCTAGTTAGCTTGTTAGATATACAGTAAAGCTAACGTTTGCTACTTAGCTTGTTAGATATAGCTAACGTTTGCTAGTTGGCTTGTTATAAACCCAGTCTCACGGCATTTGGTGTTATAGTCACAAAATGAATCTGTTGATTCGTGTTCACAAACACGATTTCGCCATTTTTTTCGTGTCACACAGAACAATTAAAAAAAACTATGTAAATAATAACAAATTAGAAGGAAAAACAGATTAAAAAAAATACAGATTTCAGTATTCTGAGGCTCTGAGCCCCATTTCTTAATATAATATATATATATAATATTCAATATATTGAATAAGAAAATGTTTTTATGAACAACACAGCTTCTGGTCTTCCAAGACCCGACCGGACAGAAAGACGTGGTGCAGGCACGAAACATACTACCAATAGACTATAATAGAAATGCATTGCTTTTTAAATCGTTCTGTGTGACACAAAAAAAATGCAGAAATCGTGTTGGTGAACACAAATCAATAGATTAATTTATTTTGTGTTTATATAAATAACACGAAATGCTGTGAGACTGGGTTGTAGATATACAGTATAGCCAAAGGTTTGCAAGCTAGATAGATATCTAACATCACCTTAGCACAATAACGATGAACTTTTGTTTCTAAAGAGATATTAAAAATGTCCTCATATGAGATTTTTGGCCATTTCCATATGGCTGTAGCTGTGAATGATCTCAAATCAAATGTGCTAAACCGGAAGAACTTTCACGTGACCATTTGTACCGGACGTTGTTAAAGGGCTGGCACTACGTACGGTGAATGTAACAGCCTGGCATTAAATCCTCCCTTCATCGATGTTACACATTTCATTTTTAAAAACTAGTTTAGAGAAGAGCTGATTGAACCTAATGGTCATTTTGGATGCTGCAGTTTTTGGCGCTGTTGAATTGACTTATGTTGTCCTGAGAGGTGTTCCAGACACTAAGCATACCCTCGTTAGGAGACAAGGAGTCCTGGAGATACTGCAGGGAACTGGATGAGCTGCTCTGAGCCCTGTGAGTCATTTATAGCATCAAACAAGAGCTGTGCTGGTATTATCCAAGGTCAAATGTGTTTGTGGTTCTCATTGTGCTCCAAAGAGGCTGTTTGGGTTATTTATGAAGAGATTATCAGAGTCAAGGCATTGATAGGTGTACGTTTTGGTCATTAGGGTTGAATATATGATGTAGTTCTGCTGGCTTCATTTGATTGAAATGAACATCAGCAGGAGAGGACTCTTTAAAGTAGAGACACTACATACTGATATACACCTGAACATCAGCAGGAGAGGACTCTTTAAAGTAGAGACACTACATACTGATATACACCTGAGCGTCAGCAGGAGAGGACTCTTTAAAGTAGAGACACTACATACTGATATACACCTGAACATCAGCAGGAGAGGACTCTTTAAAGTAGAGACACTACATACTGATATACACCTGAGCGTCAGCAGGAGAGGACTCTTTAAAGTAGAGACACTACATACTGATATACACCTGAACATCAGCAGGAGAGGACTCTTTAAAGTAGAGACACTACATACTGATATACACCTGAACATCAGCAGGAGAGGACTCTTTAAAGTAGAGACACTACATACTGATATACACCTGAACATCAGCAGGAGAGGACTCTTTAAAGTAGAGACACTACATACGGATATACACCTGAACATCAGCTGGAGAGGACTCTTTAAAGTAGAGACACTACATACTGATATACACCTGAACATCAGCAGGAGAGTACTCTTTAAAGTAGACACACTATATACTGATATACACCTGAACATCAGCAGGAGAGGACTCTTTAAAGTAGAGACACTATATATACACTGATATACACCTCTTCAGAATTTGAGTCAAGGTGTAAACTCTGTCAGCCAAAATGTGAAGCAGTTTGAATAAGACACTATGAGGCCATGGTACGATGAATCGCCCGTTTAGATTAGGAGTTCTTGCCCAAAGTAAAAGTCATTTTTTGTTGTCACAGCTGAGTTAGCGTGTTGTGTAAGATTGCATCGTACCAGACGGTCATGCCGGAGCCTGAAAGTGAATCTCTCCTTTCTGAAAGTCCATGCTACAGCTCTCCACTATGGGCATGATCTCTGGGTAGTGACCAGAAAAAGGAAATGTTAGATACAAGAAGTCAAAGAGCATGCAGAACAGAATCTGTGAAGTGTTAACATTTAGTTTAACACCAAACCAACCATGAAGTGTGTAGGTTTTTCACACCTGTTAAATATTTTGAATTGTGTTTATTTTAGATGTAATTGTTCACATCAACCTGGTATTTGGTTTAAGATATGATGGTGAACCCTGCTTCAAACAGCATGTCTAATTTAGCATCAAGAGTGTCTAACAAAGCCAGATATCATTCATGTTGGTGGAGACCTTAACAGAGTGAATACTATCAAGCAGACTTCAATGCTCCTGCTGCTTTATTACTTTAAGGTGTGTAGACAAGCGGTTGTTTTATAATGTTCCTGTAGTTTAAAAACGAGGAGACAAGTTATTATCCAAATGCCTGTTGTCTTTTTTTTTGGTCTTTATTAGGATCCCCATTAGCACTAGCATGAGCATTGGCTATTCTTCCTGGGGTCCTCACATAAAACTCATGTTTACTCTTACTGTATCGTGTCGTTCTGCCCTCTCAAGCACCGTGTGGCATTCCAGGTTAAACAAATAGAAAATCTTCCCGTTACATTTATATTAGCCTTTCCCTTCATGTTTGTTTGCGCTCAGTGAACACACAGTTGTTCCAGTGTGTGTGTGTGTGTGTGTGTGTGTGTGTATGTGTGTGTGTGTGTGTGTGTGTGTGTGTGTGTGTGTGTGTGTGTGTGTGTGTGTGTGTGTGTGTGTGTGTGTGTGTGTGTGTGTGTGTGTGTGTGTGTGTGTGTGTGTGTGTGTGTGTGTGTGTGTGTGTGTGTGTGTGTGTGTGTGTGTGTGTGTGTGTGTCAGCAGACCAGAGACAGAGCTGGTACACAGTGATGATGTTTCTGCACTGACATCATCAGACGCTGACATGTGAATCACTGTCCAGCCAGCCGGAAAATTGCCAGCGGCCTGTTAATAGGATGCTGTTTAACCAGGAAAAACTGGGAAGGGGGCGTGTGTGTGTGTGTGTGTGTGTGTGTGTGTGTGTGTGTGTGTGTGTGTGTGTGTGTGTGTGTGTGTGTGTGTGTGTGTGTGTGTGTGTGTGTGTGTGTGTGTGTGTGTGTGTGTGTGTGTGTGTGTGTGTGTGTGTGTGTGTGTGTGTGTGTGTGAGACAGCAGAGCATACTGCTCTATCAACCTCTCCACAGCATAGATAGACTGAGCACAATACACAATGCATGCAGTGTTGTGTATGCATGAGTAACGGTTTGTCTAAAGTCAAGTTCAGTGTGAGAGAGTTGATTTTGTTTGCAGAAGGAACTTCTACAGTACAACAGAAAAACTCTATACATCCATCCTTTTATGCAAATATGAGTATTTTAAACTATGTGGGATTTGTTTTCTCTGCCACATTTCAGACAAGGGCCATCAAATAAAATAAAACAAGCGCCTGTAGACCATTGTGGAGGAAACTTCTGAAGCAATTGGAGTCAGGACTCAGAGAGACACGAGGAGAGATGGAGCTTTGATGGCAAACACTGACGGTTTATTTGGAGCTTCGGCCGGAGAATTCACAAACATGTCACAGGCCACGAGTTGACCACACGGTAGAGATGCCGAATCAATTCTGAAGACCCCTCCTGTAGCTCCAGGTTTTAACTAGTTCTGAGTGTAATAATCAACATTCTTCATCAGTGAGACTAAACAAATATGGACCCTGAATCTAACTAAAGCTGTCGTCCATAGAAAAGAATGTGCGCCAGAGAACCTACGTTACCTCATGTCAGCTTGTGCTCGGTCATAAGCTGGCAACAGCAATGTGCCCAAGCTGCCCCTCCTTAAGAGCGATAGCAGCAATACCCCAGGCCGCAGACCTGTGCCATGGGAAAGGAGACAGTGAAAGGAGGACATTATGAACCGTGTCAAATGTTGGATACCTAAGCAAATGATTCCCTAACAAAAGTAGTTCTTCAATATGTCTTAATAAGGATGTATCTATAAATATAGTTTTGATAAATGCTTGGGTAATAAGAGATAGCTGAACTCAATACCTAAAACTCAGCTCTGAAATAGGTCATCACCCATGAATCTCACGACACAGTATTTTATCTTAACAAACTAACCATTTAGATTACCAATATGTGATGATTTTATCCAAATAACGCTTATTTTTTAATATAGGTTGATGTAAAAGAAAAAACACGTCAACATGTTTTAATAAAGACTCTCACTGTCTGAAAGTAGACACAGGTCCAACTGTTAGTCTAACCCAGGGTTCTTCAACCTTTTTGGCCAAAAGAGCCATTTTGCTCCTTTTTCCCCCAAAAAAGTTTGTCTAGAGCCGCAAAACATATTTCAAGATAGCTTGATAGCTTATAAAGTTGTATTTATTGTTAAATCAGACAAAAACTACAGTTGTTTTGCATTTAATAGGCTATTTATTACATTATATAAAACTGTTAACCTCTAATAAGAAACAAAGAACTCCTATAAGGAGAATTATAATACACAGGCCTACTTTAAAATAAATTAAACATAGCACTTGGGGAGTCCTCTGCACATTTGAAGGAAAACAAATATAATTAAAGCTGCAAGCAGCGTTGAGCGGGTCTTCGACGCTCCGCAGGCTGTTGTCCGCACGTCGACGTGTGTCTAGGTGTCTCGAGGACTCGGCCGTTGGCAATCGTGGGAAGTTTCAGGCCGATCGGAATATGTATTTAAGAGTTACAGCAGTATCATAAACATTGTGTTTGATGGCGGGTGATCTGTCACCATGACAACGGAATTTTATGACACCCCATAATACGCCTAGATGTATTGAGGGCTGCATCGTTATCAAACCTGTGAAGTTCTGTGCCGTCTGGAGCATGTTAACTGGAGTTTTGAGAAAAGCGTGTTTCACGGCGACCATTTTGTTACCATAGCAACGTCATTTGACGAAATCTCAAAACTGACACATATATGTCTCGAGGGCTTGACGGTTAGCACACATGTGAAATTTGAACACTTTTTTACCATTTACACAGGAGTTATAGCAATATCGTGCTTAACGGCAATGGATGCGTTGCCATGGCAACAGCTTTTGAGGAAAACTCACTATTGTCACTATTGTCATTATCTTGCTTGATGACTGTCTCTCTTTTAAACTTCATGTCAATAACCTGCTTAAAAAACTGAGGGTTAGGCTAGGTTTCTTTTTCAGGAATAAGTCCTGTTTCTCACTTGAGGCCAGGAAAAGGCTAGTCACTGTGACCTTTTGACCTGTGCTGGACTATGGTGATCTGCTGTATATGAATGCACCTGCCAACTACCTGAGCAAACTAGATGCTGCGTATCATAGTGCTCTGAGATTTGTCACAAACTGTAAAGCACTTACTCATCACTGTACACTGTATACCAAGGCAGGTTTACCATCACTCACTGTACGGAGGCTCAGTCACTGGTACACTTTTATCTATAAAGCTATGTTGGGCAAACTCCCGTATTATATCTGTTCATTGATAAAGCAGAAAGTTGCAAGCAGCTATTGTCTGCGATCGCAGGATATAGTCTTGTTAGATGTGCCAAGAGTAAGGACTGTCTTAGGTAAGACAGCTTTTATATGCGCAGCTCCACTTGCTTGGAACAGTCTACAGGGCAAAATTGAAATTGAGCATTTTTATTTCTCTGAATGTATTTAAGGCATGTCTAAATGAAATGCTTTCTGACACTCTGGGTATTTGTAAATGTTGAATATGTAAATATGATATCCTCTGTTGTTTGTATGTTGTTTTGATGTTTCATGTGGAACTAAATGATGCAGGTCTCCCTTGTAAATGAGATCGATGATCTCAAGGGACCAATCTGTCTAAATAAAGGTTTGAAATGAAATGAAATGAGGTGTGGGGGGCATTAACTGTCATCTGAAGTCTGGTGCAGTTTGGACCATTTTCCATTGGCTTAAGACAACATTGTATTTTATGGCAAGGGATACGTTGCCATGGAAACGATATATGATGACACCCCATAATTGAGATAGAGCTGTTTAGGGCCAGACCATTAATGATAGTCTGAAGTCTGGTGCCGTTTGGACGAATTTCCATTGAATTACGACAACATTTTTTTTTATGGCGAGGGATCTGTCGCCATGGCAACGGCATATGATAACATCCCATTATTGGTATAGAGCTGTTGAGGGCCGGACCATTAGCCATCATCTGAAGCCTGGTGCCGTTTGGATGATTTTCCGTTGACTTACGACAATACCGGGGTTTTTGGCGAGGGAAGCGTTGCCATGGCAACGGCATATGATGACATCCCCTAATTGACATAGAGCTGTCGAGGGCCGGAGCATTAGCCATCATCTGATGTCTGGTGCCGTTTGGACGTTTTTCAAGTGAGTTAGGACAACACAGTGTTTCATGGCGAGGGATCTGTCGCCATGGCAACGGCATATGATGACATCCCATAATTGGCGTAGAGCTGTTGAGGGCCACTGCGTGACCGATTTCAATAGGGTCTTCGCCGACCTCTGGTCTCAGACCCTTATTAAAATGGGCCCACTTTGAAATAAATAAAACATATAGCTGCACCCTAAACATAGTTAGAATGGAGAAACCAGCTCGAGTGCGCTAGAATTTGAAAATACACAACCGGAAAAAATCTGCCCCTTCCTTCAGACTTCCTCACAGAGCCCCTCCTCCAACACACACGAAAGCACACATGACCAATGAGGGCACGAGATGAGTTTGTGCACAGATGGAAGGCTGACAGGCAGGTAGGCCATCCAGTTACTTTAGCCGGCTCAGATGATTGGTCGTGCTTTTTACAGCGCCACGGCTTCCACAGATACATTTTTTTATGTATTTATTGTCAAAGCATTTAATATATTCATTGCTATCGGGACGTTAAGAGCATTCCATGGAATATAACAAAAAGTGTTTCTGAAATAAATGACATACCCCATTGAATTATGACTGAAGATTGTCAGCTGTCTTCCTCTCCGTGTTGTTTCTTGATGCGTAAAGGCTGCAGCACCTTTGATAACTTCTCTCTACATATCAAACATAGCGGTAAACCAGCATCGTTTGCTGTGAAAGCAGATAACTCTGTCCACGCAGAATTAAATCCTGTGTTCCTCCGGTACTTTTCTTTGATTTATCCATAGTTCGCTCATCGAGCTGGGGGTCAGGTTATTCGCCTGCAAGAAAAGGCGCGGGACCGTAGCAGGATGTGACGCATATTTTAGTTGATCTAATTAAAACCGTTTTGTTTTTTATTTATGTGTCACAGTATCGCCTCAAAATACAAGATACGAAACATTTTCAACCATGCAACAAAATATAAATAGTCCTACAAATACTTTTATTTGATTTCCTTCTTATTTTTCTCTAAGCTCAAGGGAGCCAGAGCAGAGGGCTTAAAGGGCCGCATGTGGCTCGAGGGCCGCGGGTTGCCGACCCCTGGAACCATAGGGGGTTAAAGAACTCATTTGATTTAAATTATGAGAGCCGCCAATGATAGCTAGATAGAAATCTAACATTTGCTAGGTTTTGTGTTAGAAAAGAAAGCAACCAATCAGATGTTGTTCTGGGTCTCTGGGTAGAATATCCTTCAACCAGACCCGGCGCCAGAACAAATCTAAAGGGAGGGCATATAATTTTCATGGGAGGGCACACAAAACCGTCACGTGCTGTGGGTCAGCGGCACAATATATATCAAACAGCAAGGCCAACAGCATTTCGTAAAGACGCACACTTATCACAAATACATACACAAATAAAGGGCAACATAGAAACCACTTTTGAAACATTGTGTGCGTGGCAGCACAAACACTGGTAAATCATGAGCAAGGCACACTGGGTAAGGATGTCCTCAGGAAAGAAATATAGAGACGGAGACGATGAACTGTTTAGCCCGCCTTGGGCATGGTTTATTCTATGCACTGCACTCGGACATGCTGTGGAGTGAATCGTGGTCACCTCTGAGAGGGAGTTGGTTGACAGCTAAAAAAGCTATAATATCAACGACACGTAATAACGGTTCCGTGCCAGCTGATCTGCACCAAAGTACTCATTTCCTTATTTGTTTCCTCGTATCTGTCTCTCTCTCTCTCTCTCTCTCTCTCTCTCTCTCTCTCTCTCTCTCTCTCTCTCTCTCTCTCTCTCTCTCTCTCTGTCTCTCTCTCCACAACTCTCACAGGAAAAGTGTTCTTTTGATGCGGCATGCCTTAGCAGTCCCTTATCAGTCTGTAATGCGTGTTTCCAGTCGCAAAAACCTTTGACAGTAAAAGCCGCATCAGATGAAGACGTATTTACTTTAAACTGTCTACAGGGGAAACAAAAGGCTGCGTCTGCTTTTAACAAATATTCAAGCCATGGTCTCTTGTTTACCATGCAGTGGCAAAAGTGAGCTTCTTTCCTAAAAACAATCTCCCTGGATAACGATCCAGTTTCACCTGGTTGGGTTTATTCACCCCAAGATCACCTGGGGGCCGTGGCTGTTGGTCTTTGAGCGGTTGCTGGCCCAAAAGTAGCCTACCTGTTAATGTGCTGCAAGGTAGCGTCTGTAGTGGAGCCACCGGCACGGAGGAGGAGGAGGAGGAGGAGGAGGAGGAGGAGGATGAGGATGGCGGGTGTGGTGCAGGGTGTGGCCACGCAGGTGGTGATGGTAGGGGCACAAGGAGCTGTGCCTCGGAGGACAGCGTTGGTGGCGGCCGCGTTGATGAGTCAAGGCTTGGGCTCGCTAACTCAGCCCCGGGGTTTGCCGAGGTCAAGCTTGTGACATTAAGGCGTGCTGCTGCAACGGCAGATGCAGGGTCGCCAGCAGCACCATCGGCTGCAGTTCTTTCATCGCTATTTCGTTTTAATAAATCCTTTGACCTTTTAAGCCAATTTCTGATGTCCATTTTGTAATCCAAACAGAAATGGGAGTCTACAGAATGCACAATAAACAATAAACAAATCCAGAATATCCAGAGTGACGCTGTGATTGGTCTAAATGTGGACGAATCACAAATCACAACAGACACATGAATTTATTTGACGTAGCCTGCGATTTTTTTTTAAGTTACTATCTGACATCACATACATCGTAGCATAAAAGTTCAACATTTATTTATAATAACAAATATTTAAAAAAATTATTTTTATAAATAATAAAAAACGTGTTTATTAGGGGAGGGCAGGAAAGTCAAATGGGAGGCCCTGGCCCTCCCTGGTCCTCCCACGGCACCGGGCATGCCTTCAACCAAGGTATTCTACATCAGTGGTTCTCAACTGGTCCGCGACCCACTTTTGGGTCGCGGACCCGTTTCGAGTGGGTCGCGGATGTGTGAGTGAAGAAAAAAAAAATTGGAATTTTTTTTTCAAAAATTGGAATTTTTTTGGGGGGAGAAAAGTCAAACTTTTATTTTAAAGGCCCGATTTTCTAACGCTGTGCATGCAGTCGGCGTTGGACTGGAAGTACTGGATAAATAGTGATCATCTTCTCAATAAAACATCTTTGCTGATGTTTTTTCGAGTCTTCTGGCCAATCAGAATCAAGATTGTTGCCGGAAGTCCCCACGGAGAATAACCTTGCGGTAGAACTCTTCTTTATACATCCATGGGTACAACTTCAGATAAAAATGAACACATAATGAAATATGACCCCCGGTTTGATGATTGACAGGTCACAGAACAATGGGGGCTATCTACCCTTACCCACAATTTAAAGTAAGTCACACAGACTATCTCCTCTTTACTCTTCTCGCAGCAAGATGTCAGAACAAAGTGAAAAACAAACAATGGCATAAAATATTATTAATATGTCGGGTAGTAATAGATTTATTTATTTTCTTCTCAGAGTGTACCAGAATGCATAGTTTATGTTAGTATCTCTAAAAATCTCCTGGGGGAGAATCCCCCCCTGCTGGGGTTGGGTTCTCTTCATGTGTGCCTTTTTAAACAGTTCAGCTTTGATTCCATCGTCTCATTAAACCTTTTTTAAAAGCATACTTTAGTTCTGTGAAGGGATATAAGGGATATATGCACTGTACTTCACTTTAATTGATATTGTATGCTGAAAAGCGTATATATTACAGCACGATTTTTTGTTGAATAGATTTCAGTGCTTCAAAATGTTGGGTCGCGATGTATTGATCAAGTAAAAAGTGTTAAGTGCAACAGGTGAAGATGAAGTTGTTGCGGAATTGTTATGAGTACCCTTTTCAAGGAGAAAATTCAGTGAAAAGACGGACATTATAACGGCGTGAGGGGGGGGGGGGGGGGTGTCTACAGAAGGTCCAGTTGTGATAGACACGGTTCGCTGCTAGAGAAAGATAGATGCATTTATTTTCCAAATTCTGACTTTCTGCTCAAAATTCTTATTTTTTTCCTGACATTTTCAAATTCAGAATCTTTCTAAAAAATCGAATAATTCTGACTTTTTCAAACAATCCTAAATGTTATACTTTTTTTTTATAAAAATCTCAAATTTCAGACTTTTCCCTAAAAATTCTGACTTTTTTCTCAACATCTAAAATGTCTGACTTTATTAATTGAATAATAATATCCATCTACACCCTGATTATATAGTAAAACAACATGTATTCTGTATTTTAAAAAGTGTGTAATCTTTCTTTCAATGTCCTGAAACGTAACACCCGTAACAGTGATTTTAACAACATATTATAATGTGCTCTTTCAACATTCAAAAACACGTGATACGCAGACAGAGTGCTGTTCATTAGGATTTTATTTTTTGGAGGCAAATCAATGAATATATGTACTTTATACAGTATATGAGGAGCACATCTCTACAGTTTCATAATGTAAACAATCTCTGAAGAGAAATGTATTCAGTTTAAAAGGAAGCCATAGTCTTCTGTTTTAAACTATTTACATGAATTAAAATATAATTTATAACATCAGATACTTCCGCTTCTATGAAACTAGATTTTAACAATTCAAAAATACTGAAATGCCTTTGTCTCCACATTCTCAAGACATATGAAATCACACAAAACAAAGAAAGAAAAAAAACACCATTTAAAGACATCCAAACTAAGTGGCGTATAAATAAAAAAAAAACACAAAATAAAACCAACATATGTAAAAATATAAAATCTCACTAGCAGTATTTACCTTTTTTGTTTTACCAAAAACTAAAGTTAAAAAAGAAAAATCATTTATGTGAATTTGATAGTCATTAGATGTGAATAGACAATAAAATCAAGAAAAACATCAAAAACAATGTATGCCCTTTATGTCAAAATATTAACTTCCACCAGAGAACAGCCGCTCACATTTAGCAGATTTAGACAGTTTGCAGTCCCTACTAAGTGCCTGTTTGACATCAAGTTTGACAGGTTACCCATTTGTGTGTGTGTGTGTGTGTGTGTGTGTGTGTGTGTGTGTGTGTGTGTGTGTGTGTGTGTGTGTGTGTGTGTGTGTGTGTGTGTGTGTGTGTGTGTGGGTGGGTGTGGGTGTGGGTGTGGGTGTGTGTGTGTGTTGAACGACTGTAGGTGTTAACACAAGCGTTCAGATCAGACATGGAAGAGGAATCTGAGGCCGGCGTTGAAAGCACTCTTTGACGGTGTAGCTATAGCTGACAGATACATTGTTTTTTCCCAAAGTAAAACAGTAAGTGACGTGAGAACAAAGACGTGTTTTTAGTGGCCCATGGCATTGGAAACATCTAAAAAACTGGATCTGAAATGGCCGTGGAAAACCCCCACAGCCGCCCCTTAGCCACGCTCGTTATTGTCGGTGTGTAAAGGTGTCTTTTTTTGGTCAACTTGCCTATCAAGTTTTACGGTTTTCTTGCCATTTTTTCCTGAAATGAAGAATGGGCAGAAAGGTATTGCATTCTGAGGGTGTTTCCCTTTGGAAGGACGTTTTTTTTTTTTTTTTTTTGGATTTGTTGTCCACCGACCTAGGACCTAGACCAAGCGGACAGCAGTATTATTATTCTGTTGAAATGTGTCAACGTGTTCTCAAAACACCGAAGAGAATGGTCAACATCAAAGTTTTCTATAAGAAAGTATATAATCATCTAGATATCTACACAAACACACAAATATATATTCATAATATATGTATATACCTTTTTATAATATGGCTATTGAAAAAAGTTGTAATTACGTCAGTAATCATTTAATAATAAACCGCATTGGATTGGAAAGGAGTTGAAACAGCAATAATAAAAGCTAGTGGTAGCTTCGTCTTCCCCTCCCGATTGATTTTAAGGCTTGCCAGGATGAAAAATGGGTTCTCCAACGTCATTAACCTCTAGAAAATCGAGGCACCCTAACTGGCACGGCGGCAGACACTGTAGAAACCCAACCACTGACTCTCAGTTTCAAGAGGTCCTCGACATACACATGTTGGATTATACGAAGAAACTAAGATCTCCCAACAGGCCAAACAAGAGCAAGGGGAGGGGTTAGCAAGATGCTAACGAAAGCCTTTTCAGTTTTTCCCGTTAGTAAAAGGGAAGCACATTTCTTCTCCTACTGTATCCATGACTTCCACTCTATGTTTTATGTCTATGCAACATTCCCAAATGTGCCGAATCTGACTGCTTTTATGCTTTACTTAGCGTCTAAAACACAACACGTCCCAGCTGGTTGGGCCAAGCGTTCTGTGAGTTATACTTCCTTTGTGGTACACAGTCGTGGTGTAATCATTTAAACTGGGATTTCTACAGTGTCTTCCTTATCAGTATCAACTAATGTGAAAGTAGAACCGGGTCAAACCAGCGACGACTTGCTTTTGTCTCCTTTCCCATCCCCCCACATTCCTCCACCAGTCACACATGTTTAGTTATTGGCTGTTCCTGTAGTACAGGTGTTCAACACACCTGTGTTCAACACACCTGTGCACCATCGAAGGTGATAGCAGTTACAATGGCTTCCTTTCAACGAAAATAAAAACTGTGAAGATATTTCACCACTTGGGACGTTATTTGTGCAAGAGTATACGGTACGATTTGTTTTGTATATGTGTTCACAACTACCCCCTTTCTTCCTGTAGTTTTTGTGTTTTTTGTGTTTAACAGCAGTCTACATACAGTACAGTATTCTATTGGATCCGTCGCTCAACAACCAACCTATATATTATTATTACCTCAGTGTGTCGGAAAGGCTGTCTTAAAGATAAGATTATTATGTATTGCATTTCAAATTGCTCTTTAACGAAACATTAAAAAAAAACATTAAAAAATATTGAGTCATTTCATAAACAGCAAAGAAACCTTTTAGTGTGATAGTCTAAAGGGATGTCTTTTACAAGAGTGTGAATTTATCTCAATTCCCTTCATGTCCTCCCTGTACTGACTGTCTGATTAGCTATCAACTATAACCCGCCACTTAACAATAAAAAAACACACAATACAATTTATGTTTACAACGAGGCATAGTGCTATATACACATTTTATATTTATATATATTCTTTTTTTTTTATATGTAAACCAGCACATTCTCTCACTTTTTTAGTAGTATCCATACTAAGCACAAATACTTATTCAGTTGTTTGTGTTTTTAAATAATTGTTTTAATAACTTCTCAATCAGTATGTATAGCACTAAAGTGTTTTTGTTAGAATTGGACATCAGTGAGCCTGGAGAAGGTAACGCTTCACTTTGCTGTTAATTATTATTTTTTTAAACACTGAATAAGGCGCCTTTGTACTAAGTCTGCGTTCCTAATAAAGTCAAAGGAGAATCGAGTGATGTAAACATTCAATTTTTTGTGTGTGTTACCAAGGAGTTGATTAGATAGGACGGGTAGAAGAGGGATTATTTGTTATAAAGCGGGAGGTTACCAGGGGTTTGGGGAAGACCCGAGGCCTAGAACCCACGAGACGGAAAGCGATAGTTTAGAGGGAGTCGGGCTGCGATTTATTGAAATTCTTAGGCGAGGAGAGGAGGAACGTGTCCCTGAATAAAAACTGAAGACCAGGAGACTCTTCCCCCTTCGATCGAGGACCGAACAAACCCTTAAGCCAGCGTTCGACCCCTCCTCACCGACCTGCAAGCGCCAGCAGTGTCCGACTCAAACACGAGACAAAGACGAAACACTCAGAAACACACGGACACACGGTCGAGACTCCAAGTAACGGACACGCTTAAAACCGTTATGAGGCAAGCGGAGGAAAGAGTTAGAGAAAGAGAGACAGAGATTATTCCCCTTTTGAGCCATAGTATCAAAAGTCAAAGACAAACCCCGAAACGACCCATAAGTTAGGGACAGACAGAAGAACATTTCTGACAGAATGAACTCATAAAAGAAGATGGCCGAGAGCCTCCAGAAGATGGAGAAAGGGACGGATGGATGTGAGGTAGAGATCAGCTGTTACCTCCCGGATGAGAAACCAGATTTTCGGCCGATTGTTTTGTTTTTTACTTTCAAGCCCGTCCCTCGCTCGCCCTTTGGTGCCACCATATTGGCACTATAGGTGTGGAGGCTCTCTCCCTTTTCACTGCTACTGGCTGCGTCAGGAAAGCGGTTCTAACCGGACTGCATTTCAAACGGTAACTTCCTGCAGACCGGACAACTTACTTTAAAGCACCAAAAAAACTCCACAATCTTTGGGCAAGCAGAAATGGGGAAAACTTGATGATTACATTCAAATTCTTGAATACATTCCAACAGATTTGTCTACTTCTTGTGATGATGATGTGGATTATAGGGGGGGGGAGCAAAGTGGTATTGATCCCCTTTAAACTAAGAAACCCAATGCACCAATGTCACCAGGACATTAACAATAGTTGAATGACTGTAACGGAGATTGGACTGGGAGGATCTGGACAAAGTGCAGCTGTGATGGATTCATAACAAAGTATGATATAAAGTATTCTATGGCTACCATCTTCATTTCCCCATTATTGTCCTGCTTGCTGCAGTCCAAATGTAAACAGTAAGTGTTGCATTGGCTGTGGGTGTCATTAGGCTGCATCCTTCAGAGGACACATGTTCAGTGGGACCCTATAAAAGGTACATCAAGACCCCTCCAGATGTGGAAAAAACGTACCTGGAAGCAACCCATGAAACACTCGTCAAATTGTGTTTTCTAACTTGGGATTTGCTCAACAAACGCAGTAAATATTGCCTTTCCAATCCGTGTTTGCATGGGTTGGAATAAATATAAAGGTACATCTTTTTCCAGGTCATAGTCGGGGTCTTAATGTATGAAACGCCTACCAAACAGAGCCTGTAGCAGCCAGTAGCAGAAACCTAAAGCATGGCAGAGTTCGATTCAAATAGGGAACGTGGAGGAGGCGTTTCCTTCCGTACAGTGCATAGATCAAATCAAGGAAGCACTACAATTACAAAAAAGAAAAAAAAACATGAGTTTCTTCTTCTTCATTTTAGATTTGTAAACTTGTATCAGTCATCAAATGATTACGTTAAATGTTTTTTTATATATTCTTTGTCCATAACACACACACAATAGATTTTAGAATTTATAACATCCACAATTCTTCGCTAAAACAAAGCAGTTTTTTTTTTGTTCTGGTTAACAGCCTGAAGCTTGCAGCTTGCAGCTTCGCCACCCGTAACCGGAAAAGGGGAGGTTTTATCTTTTTTTTATTACAAAACGAACAGAACGAATAACACGCACACGCAGAAACACACACACCACGACGACCAACGTAGGAATAGCAAGGTTTTGCTACAGAGGTTCTCTGAAGTCACCAACAGACGGTTATTGTCAGCAAACAGCTGTATCATCGTTCGTACTCGTTGTACTGTTGTAAGTCCTTTTGCTCTACGGTGGATTCCTCGTTTTTAAGCAATATATCCTCCGGTGAAAGAAAAAAAAACAACGAGGTCCTTATCACTACTTTATTCCAATGGTAAAAATGTAAACATTTTGCGAGGTTGCCTTGCATGGGGGTACTAATGGGCCTTTCTGAGGGCCCTGTAGTAGAGGGTGTAGTTCACTAAGGCTGCCAGGAGGGGGCGCTGTCAGCGGTGCAAGGACTTCTGGGCCTCCTTCAGCAGAGTGTCAAAGTCCAGTGCATCGTACTTGCTCTTCACGGGGCCCGGGCCTGCCTCGTCTGCAACATACAGAAACAAAGATATGGTCAAATACAAGGAGTCAAAAAGCCCAAGGAGTCAAATTCTAAGGGACCAAGTCTAAGGAGTCAAAGTCTACGGACTCAAAGTCTAAGGAGTCAGAGTCAAGGAGTCAAAGTCCAAGTTGTGTTTTTGATATTTCTAACTTAAGGCCCAATCGTGGTATTTGTTTAACCAACATCGTAAATATCGCCTTTTTAAATCCATGTTTGCATTGGTTGTCAAATTTCCCAGTTGATCAGTTCCAATCAATCTTTCTTGAGTAGAAATTAGAATTTCACACAGGTCCACTAAACTGGCACGATTCTTGACTTATGGGTATACACATCCAACTATATGTCCTGTTTTCTGAGAAATATAATGGAAGAAAACCCAGTTAAGCTCTAGTTGAAGGAACTCCTAGAACGTCACTAGTTTCCCCCTGAAATCATCAAAATCATGTGACAAACAGACCTAGCAACGAATAACTTAGAACAAGACCATCTTACAGCGTGTATTCTTAATGATATATGTCTTATCTACTGTAGATACTAGGGAATGGAATTTGAAAGAAAATGTATATTCGAATATTCAACCCCCAAACATTTTTTTAACCGAAAAGTATATATCCTATAAAAAAAAAATTGGGATTTTTTTCTTTAAATCAAAAAAATAATTAATTAATTAATTTGAAAAAATAAATAAATACATGTTCAAATAAGTATAGAAACCAAGTCGAATTTGTAAAAATGTATTGAACTGGTGATCACAATTTGAACAGTTGACAGCTATAGGCCTACAGCTTTCATGCTTAAAACATAACTTGGTTTTCTGATGGATTTGGACATAAACGCGAGGGAAGTATAACCGGACGCGAGAGAGAGAGATCAGCACCTGCAGCTCTGCCTCTGTGAGGGACCGGTGAGCGGAGCAAAACACACCTTTGGACCTAACACATTTAGCTATGGCACTGTCGTATACATTGAATTATTCCATTTGATAATATGTAATCGACTTAGGCACCCCTCCCAATTTAAAAAATAAAAATAAAATTACAATAAAGATATTCATAACTCATATTCTAATACCTAAATAATTTCGAATATTTGATTAATCGTTCCCATCCCTAGTAGATACAGTATATAAAGTATCCATCTACCTATTGCAAACACATGCCGAGTCACAATACCATCAAGCTTTATTTCCACGCTGGTAGTTTGCAGTATAAATGTCAGGGTGTGTTTATTACCAAGATCTATGTAGCGTTTCCTCGTCAGCAGCCTCAGACCTGCAGGAGCGTTCTGGAAAACTGGCTCTCGTTCCCTCCACTGCTTCTGAACCCCCGCCTGACGGAGCTTTATCACCCCACAGCGCTCCCTGCAAACACACACACACACCCACACATTAAGATAAAGACAGTTTGCTTTGGAGAGGATGAAAGCGTACGTCCTGGCATCAGTAAAGATGGAGAATGCTCAATGAATCATATGCATCCTTTCATTCAATGGGCATTCAACGCACACGTTGAGAGGATAATTGGATTGAAATACAGAGGAAATGAATCCAAATACGTCGCCTATTGGATCCAGTCTGTCCCTGGACTGATGCCTGATTTGTATTTACTACATCAAGTCTATTTCAGAATTTTAAAGGATGCATAAAAGGAAGAATGTCTGCAACAAAACAAGACACCATTTCTTTGTTTAAAAGTCATATTTAATTAATGTCTCTGGGGAAACTTGTCCTTTGTTATTGAACCTTATCAGTGGGCAGAGACAGTACAAGTCCCAGGAGACGTGGCTCGGTCAAGGGCAATATCCCTTTCTTTTAAAAGAAGAACGATTGCGACTCATCCTTAAACCAACAGGTTGCTTCTGGGGATTGAGACCGGCATTGCTGATGAGTTGCTTTTTTTTACAGTTCATTTAAAAAGCTTGGTTTTTCAAGCACTCAGTATAGGTAAGGCAGGTATACCGTATGTATATAGCACCTTTCAACACAAGGCATTTAACTCCTCCATGTTTAGTTCTGGTTCTGGGGACAGACAGCAGTCTCAGAAGACTTGAGAGTTCTGGATGGTTCATCATTTAGCAGGAGATCAGAATAAACCATTCAGTGCTTTATAAACCAGCTGTCTCTGACAGGAAGCCAGCGTAAAGACCTCAGATCTGGACTGCACGTTCTAAGTGTTAGCAGCGGCGTTCTGAATAAGCTGCAGCTTGAAATGTTTTAGTGAGACCTGTAAAGACACCAAAGACACTTTTTTCCAAATGCTGCTGTGACATTAGTCTTTTAATCCTCAATATATTCTCAAGGTGATAGTAGGCCGACTTGTTTTGTTATTTTTCATCATCTGAGCCAGTGGTAGTATGTAGATGTGAAAGAGAAGAGGCCCCAGGAGGGAGCCTTGAGGAACCCCACGTGTCATATTTGTCAACTTATATTAAAGTAGTCCAGTCTACTGAAGATAAAAGCACTCAGTCTAGTATGAGCTAATAACAATGGGACTTTATCTGAGTACCACACCTCCCTCTGACTATAAAGGATGTATTTGCAGAAGGAGGAATCAGGATCACACTCACTCGTTGCAGATGATGACTTTGCAGTCCTCCGGTTTTCCGAAAACCTGGAAGCGTTTGCGCAGCATGTTCTGGGTCACGCTGGTTGGCAGGTTGTGGATGTAGAACACCTGGCAGTTGTCCTGGAAACAGGGAAACCATGGCAACAGTCAGGGACATACATTAAAAAGTAGGACAACGCAGAGCAGGAGGACATACGTGGGAAATGATTGCAGGACGGACAACACTTTACTTCCCCTCACTGCTGCAGCATGCATCTGAATATCAGTTTGCATAAGCATGACCTAAAATCATGTTTGCATGCTTTGTTTCGTTTTAAAGTCTTAAGGCTACTGAGGAGCAGAGGTGAACAAGAGTACTTCTACTTTTACTACAAGTACAAGATCTGAGTACTTCTCCCATTCTGCTGAGGAGTTTGCCTTTATATTTAAGAGTGTGTGAAGGTGTGTGAAAGTGTGTGTGTTCTCTGTACCTCGTCAGACTTGGCTTTGTTCCTCTGCTTGTCGTCGGGACACATCTCCGAGTTCTCACTAAGAAGTGAACGAGAGAGAAAGAGAGGCGTTAGTGAGAAAAGGACAGAAGGTGAAGCTGAAATGTCAGACAGGAGGGAACAGGTGAACTGCGGCAAAATCTGACACTTCCTCCCTCTGACTGCAACACTGCAACACCTCTCACTGTTTCATCCCCTCCCTTAGTCTGCCAGGTACAGAAATAATACGAACACTGACCTGATTCTGTGGAAAGTCAACTCACACTGTATCTTACAAGGGCAGAATGAACACTGACCTGATTCACAGTACAGTCTTTGAAACATGTACAAGATTTGGTTAAAGAACGATTTCTTACACAGTAAATGCATCACTTTCACTCTACTCTACATGCAGAGATCTGGTGAATATTGTTTAAAGTAAACACCATCAAAGGCTATGGTTGGTCGTGTTGCTGCAATGCTATGTTTTCCTGATCAGCGTTTGATGCTTTGACTTGTGGCGCATTTACAACCAAAGATGTCTGCATGTAGAGTAAAGCCTTTGTTTACTCTTGTCTCTATGACTTGGTGCGTTGATATATAGGATAAGACGTAGAGTTTAATCCATTCTGCAAACACACTGTTCTTCTAACTGGTCTTTGTTCACAGCTACAGACAGATTGTAGACCCTGTGTTGTGAGCAGTTGGCTTCCCATATGTGCCACAATATGCCAAGACAATTACACAAGAGTGGTACTTGGATCAGAGTGTATAAAATGCCTGTCCCTGGTCTGGAAGTCAATGGTTTCTCAGAATGTGTTTTTGGTTGTTAGCCTGTCTGTGGTTAACACAAGCTGAAGACATTTTAATGTTTTGTTCTACGACATAAAATAGGTCATGAGAGACCTGCTTCTCTCAGTTTGATATCTTCTTGACCCCTCCCTCCTCTTCCTCCACGGTACAAGTGTTTGTCCACAGCTTTAAAGTCAAAACTGCTCAACCAGTTGGAAATCTGCTCAAATGTTGTAGGTCTGTGAGAGACTGTATGAACCAGCCGATCGTAACAACATATCAACATCATCTCTAACTCCGACCAGGTCCTGAACAGAGAATATGAATCTTTATCAAATCAGAGGAACAGGGTCCCACTTGATTGACTGAAGTACTCCTTTGTGCACGAGTTAATCCTCAAATTAAATACAGAGTTGCAGCTGAAACTCAGCATGTTTTCTCTTCAGTGATCGTCATGTTATGGTAAATGTCTATTCCTTGTATCGTGTCTTAATATGTGTCCTTGTTGAAGTTGCAAATGGAGCTGCTGTGATGCAAGAAACATGTTGATCTGACAATAAAGCATTGTATCGTGTTCTGTCTCACCTGGAGTCTGTCTTGCTGGCGGGGGAGTCGGGACACAGGTGCATTGTGGGTGATGGCGAGCGAGACGCAGACGATCTCTCCGCCTCCTCCTCGGACACCGGCGGCGTAGCGGTCGCCAACTGGCAGTGAGAGGGCGGTGGCAACGAAGAAATCACCAACTTCTTCGTCGTTTTGGTCGTGGTGGTCGTGATCTGCTGCTCCAGCAATTCTGCTATCTGTGACGCCACCATCACTTCCTCTCTCTCCCTCTCTCTCTCCCTCGACCCCTGATCGTCTACATTTTTCGGCGCTTTGCTACCATCCATTCCCCCGCTTTGCGCCTGTAACATGGCGCCCAACATGTCGGCGCTGCGTTTCCTGCTCTCCCCGAGGCTCAGCGCGCAGTAGTCGTGATCTCCGAAGGTCCGGTAGGATTCATTGGCGCCCGCCTGACCCATGCGCCGCAACTGGGCGTAAAGCTCCGTTTGTTCCAGAAGCTTCCGTGGAGGGTGAGCGCGAGAAAGCCAGGACGAGGAAGCCTTCGTGGAAACGCCGACAACATCGCTGGGTTTTCCTGCCTCTGATGGTTTGAAGAGCTCATCCTCCACTGGTTTGTGAGGCGGGGTGGTGGGAGGGGTGAGACCTGAGGAGGGAGGAGGAGGTACAACATGAGTCAAATGATCATATAATCATTTAAAACAAACTGCATTCTGACAAGAAATAGTCCTGCACATCAGCTGTGTTTCCCAGGTTTATACGCAGACTTAGTGAGCGAAAATACGCAGAGAGCCGGTCATTATTAACTAATTTGTTGATTTTGGCTGCAGCTGACGTTAAATTGTCCAGACTTCTTTCTGCGTATTGATATGACGCACATTATTAGCAACAATATGCTATTGCTAGCAGTGGATTGGATAAAGCGCTCTATAAATACAGTCCGTTTACCCTCTAGGAAGGAAGACCGCGTAGAGCGTAGCTAGTTTCCCCCTTATTATGCTAAGCTAGGCTAACAGTCTTCTGGCTCCAGCTCCAGATGTACAGATGTACTGCACATAAGAAAGTCGTATCAACCTTCGCTTCTAACTCCTACATGTGTATGAGTTTTCATGCCCTTCATCTTTTTCTCTTCACCCCTACATTACTTCATCCTTTCATCCTTTCCTCCCTCCTTTCTTTTATCTCTTCATCCATTCATCTTCATTCCTACATCCCTTCATCCCTTGGGAGTTTATCGACCTTCGCTTCTAACTCTAAATCCTAAATGTCTACGAGTGTTCATACTAGGGCTGCTCAATTAATCCTATTTTAATCGCAATTACGATTATGGGTTGCAACGATTACGAAAACAACGTAATCGAAATAAAACGATTATTATTTTATTAATACTTTTTTTTAATTTTTTTATTATATTTAAAGTTCAGGGTAATCAACTGTTCAAAACTTACTGTTCAAATTTGTTTTCTCCAATAAATTGATGTTTTCAAAGTAAATGGATAATCATTTTTAATAATCTTGATATCAATTATTGACCCAAATAATGATTTTTGCCATAATCGAGCAGCCCTAGTTCATACCCGGCATCTTGTTACGTCTAATCCCAAACTAAAACAGATGTAACCCCACTCTCCCCTGGCTCTTATGAGGACATTTCTAGAGCTTTAACCTGTTGCCATCATCCAAACAAACCCTTATTAAACATGATCTGTGTTTACGATATGATAAGATATACTTTGTTGTCCCCTTAAGGAGATTTGTTTACCTGCCGTCCCGCACAGATCCACTCCCAGCGTCTGCTCGAAAGGCTTGCTGCCGTACTGGGACTCTCTGGTGGAAACACAGAAAGAAGAGTTAAATTAAAGAGTGCTTTGTCATGTTGGAGTCTGTTGTGTTTTTCAATCATCCGAGTCAAAAGGAATCCAATAACAGAGCTTTTGTTCCCCATGACACACAAATAGCTCCAGCTGATGTCTGCTGAATCTGAATGATGTTTCTCTCGGTAAAAGCTACCGCGCTCCTCGTTTCTTATCACAACAGCCACATGTCCTCCCCTATTCTCCTTCTGCTTTCTATTCCTGGCTGTCTGCTTCTGTTTCTCCAGAAAGGCAGCATGGAGTGGATTGGCTTCAGGCGGGTTATTACTGAAACTCCTCAGAGAACAGGAGAGTCAAATATATAAAAAACCAAACACACACAACTCTTTCTTTTTTTGGTTCAGAAGACAGGCTCATTTAGAACATGGACGGACGCCAGGAGTTTGTGGAGGGAAACATTCAGCCTGGCTGGAGAAGATCCAGGCGGGAGGGGAGGGGGTCGATCTTTAAAAGCAAGAGCAGTCTGTCTGGCACAGATTAAAATCAGAGCCAAGCAGAGGTCCCCGTTCATTAGGGATCATTAAAAATGAAATTTGGGCCCATTTGATCTGGTTTTATGAGATTAAACATGACATGAATGCAAACCATGATTTATGAAGGTTCACCACTATTTTGTTCATGTATTAGCCCCTTACATCTTTGCAGGTGACTTTTCATTCCTACATCCCTTTATCCCCTTTTCCTTTCACCCCTACTTCCTTTCTTTCCTTCATCCCTTCCTTCTCTTATCCTTCATCCTCACATCCCTTCCTCCTATCTACTTGTCTCCTCATCCATTTGCCTCCAACCTGTGCATACATATTCAAAGTGTGACTAAGAACTATCTGTGGTGCTGCAATCAGCCCAAGTGGAAAAGTGCCAGAATCTACTTTGAAGAAGATGCTCTATGAAGAGACTGAAGGTGACTCTGACGCTGCATTGATGCTTTGGTCATGCAGAAGAAGGAATGGTTAGATCCAAACTGTGTTGGAAAAACCCGTCTGCAGCAGACAGAGGTTTTAAGATCCACAACCGATCCGTCAAACTTTGCTAAATGTGTTCATCTGCGTCGTGTTATCTGTCTTAGTTTCAACGGTTTTTTCCTCCCTGCCAACAACAAATCCTCCCGGACTAAACAACTCAATACTTGGAAGTGTATGAGTTATGGAGCGCTGCCACATCGTGAAGCACTAGATCATATCATTTCTGCAACAAAACAAGTGGGATCGAACCATTTAGAGGGGTATTATTTGTAGATGACAGCAGAGGAAATGAATGCCGTGGTTTGCACTCATCGTCCGCTGCTTAATGGAAGCTGCCTCTCCATCAGAAATCATCAATAAACCATTTGCATGAAGTCCAATGCAGCAATGTGGATCAGTAGCTTCCAGTGAATCCATTTGGAGTTCACATCAGACTCTTTATCAGAAATCTACCTGGAAAAAGGTATCTGATCTGATCTGATCTGATCTGATTTCATCTGATCTGATCTGATCTGATCTGATCTGATCTGATCTGATCTGATCTGATCTGATCTCATCTGATCTGATCTCATCTGATCTCATCTGATCTCATCTCATCTGATCTGATCTGATCTGATCTGATCTGATCTCATCTGATCTGATCTCATCTGATCTGATCTGATCTGATCTGATCTGATCTCATCTGATCTCATCTGATCTGATCTGATCTGATTTGATCTGATCTGATCTGATCTGATCTCATCTGATCATCTGATCTTATCTGATCTGATCTGATCATCTGATCTTATCTGATCTGATCTCATCTTATCTCATCTTATCTTTACATAGAGAGACTCACCCTGTGTTCTTGGAGTTGAGAGGCAGACAGAGGCAGGCTCGTTTCTCTGCAAACACATGAAAAACACAGTTATAAACATCACTTTACAACATGCACCCCATGTGTGTGTGTGTGTGTCTGCAGTGTATCATTCTTAACAATTAGTATGAAAATCTGGTATTTTAAATGATTTTTTGATGTACTTTATTCATCTCAAATTGGGAAAATGTGTAGTCATCTATGTACTTCTTCTACGGTGTGTGTTTGTGTGTGTGTCTGTGTGTTATCAAACCCTTATCCAGTTATCAATCGCTCCAACAGGAAGTGTGTGTGTGTGTATGTGTATTATAGGTAGGTCACTCCACAGAAACTGCCCTTCTTGCTGTCACTGAGGCTAAAGCAGCCTCCCTCTCCTCTGTCATCATCCTTCTGGACCTGTCTGCTGCATTCGACACGGTGAACCATCAGATCCTCCTTCACACTCTCCAAGAACTTGGAGTTTCAGGCTCTGCACTTTCCCTCCTCACCTCATACCTCAAAGACCGTACCTACGGGGTAACTTGGAGAGGGTCCGAGTCCGACCCTTGTCAATTAACTACAGGGGTCCCTCAGGGCTCTGTTCTTGGTCCCCTCCTCTTCTCCTTGTACACAAACTCGCTCGGATCTGTCATTAGCCCGCATGGTTTTCATATCACTGCTACGCTGACAACACCCAATTAATTCTGTCCTTTCCCCGCTCAGAGACCCAGGTCGTCGCACGCATCTCTGCTTGTCTAGCAGACATCTCTCAGTGGATGTCTGCTCACCACCTCAAGCTCAACCTTGACAAGACTGAACTGCTTTTTCTTCCGGGATAAGATTGTCCCACTCTTGACCTAACAATCAACATCGGCACCTCTGTTGTTTCCCCGACTCAGACTGCAAGGAATCTGGGTGTGACCCTAGATAACAAACTGTCCTTCACTGCAAACATCGCTGCTACAACCCGCTGCTGCAGATACACTCTTTACAACATCAGGAGGATACGTCCCCAGCTGACCCAGAAAGCCACGCAGGTTCTGGCCCAGGCTCTCGTCATCTCACGCCTAGACTACTGCAACTCCCTCCTGGCTGGTCTACCTGCATGTGCCATCCGACCTCTGCAGCTCATCCAGAATGCAGCGGCTCGTCTGGTCTTCAACCTTCCTAAATTCTCCCACACCACGCCGCTCCTCCGCTCCCTTCACTGGCTTCCAGTAACTGCTAGAATCCACTTCAAGACTCTGGTACTTGCGTACCATGCTGTGAATGGATCTAGCCCTTCCTACATCCAGGACATGGTTAAACCGTACACCCCAGCACGTGCACTCCGCTCTGCATCAGTCAAACAGCTCGCTGCACCCGCACTGCGAGGGGGACCCAAGTTCCCATCAGCAGAAACACGTGGGTTTGCCATCCTGGCTCCAAAATGGTGGAATGAGCTCCCCATTGAAATCCGGACAGCAGAAAGCTTACACATCTTCTTCAGACTGAAAACTCATCTCTTTCGACTCCACTTCGAGAGATAGAATTACTAACAAAGCACTTATATACTAACAAAGGACTGGCTTATCTAAAGCCAGTTGAGTAGCACTTGAAATGTTTAGCTCTATGAAACCTGATGTACTTATATGATTCTGTTTTCTTCAAGGTTGTATCTTCTTGGTCGAATGCATTTATTGTAAGTCGCTTTGGATAAAAGCGTCAGTTAAATGTAATGTAATGTAAACCTCACCGTTGTGGCAGCAGTGTTTGTTCTCTAGTTCTCTGGCCGTCAGTTTTTCCGTCGGCGTCGTCGTTGCTCCCGTTTGTGTCGGCAGCACTTTAACTCCCGCTCTCGCCTCCTCCCTTTCTTCCCTTTCCTTCCTCCCCATGACTCCTTCCCTCTCCTTTCCTGGCCGAAGCCTCTTGCCGAAGCGACTCGGGAAAGAGGCGAGTCGACGGGAGCGACGAACCGAAAAAGAGCCGCCGTCCTCCACAAAATCCACAAAATCCTCCAAATCCTCCGGGCTCTGAGGCCGCCTCTGCTGGGAGTCTTTACGGAGCTCCAGTTTATTTATAGTGGAGGGGGGGGAGGAAGATTTATGTGGGTGTGAGACTCTGCTGGGGGAGTGAACGTAGGGAGGGGTTTGCAGTCCGTAAGGCTTGCTCACGTCGTACGAGCTGCTTTGCTGCAGGAGATCTCGAAGGAGAGAGTTGGCCTTCATCTCCCGCCGCCTGAAGGACAAGACACAGAATAAGAATCAGAAACAGAATTATTATTATTCATCATTTATTTGGCAGGGACAATGCACAGTAATGAACACTTAAAACATTCAAATGTGTCAAGCGTAACAGTGCCATATTTAGCTTTGAGCTAATTTCCATCCGCAGTCCCTCGAATAAGTTGTTACAGTAAGATATTGAGAATGGACAATGTTGGTGCGGGTTTTGAGGTATATTGAGGAAGTGGTATCAAATTCTGACATTCTTAAGGTCCAAAATTGCACTTTTGAGTCCTCTAACACTTTAAAACGACCCAAAATGCAGCAAAATCAGTCCACCAGGAGTACAAATATGGCAACTTTCAGGAGCAGAATAAGAAACAGAATCCGGATCAGAATTCCTTCATTCGTCCCACAGAGCGGACATTACGTTGCTACAGTAAAGATATCGGACAATGTTGGTGTGGTTGTTGAGGTATATTGAGGATGTGCTGACATTTTTAGGGTCCACAATTGCAGTTTTTAGTCAAAAACGACCCAAGATAAATCAGCCCAACAGGTCCTGGTTAAAACTGTCATATTTGATCCTGAAAATGGACTCAGCATCCTCAATAACCTCCAAAACCTATTAACTATTGTCTGCAAATGCAATTTATGCTAATTGTGCAATGTACAGGTTAGCATCCAGAAGTTTATTGTGCTGGAAACCTGCACTCTACATTTCTGACATAACACTTCTTCTCAACGTCTCCGGGTTCACAACTCAATAACAGATTTCTGATTGATTTGACTAACCTTGCAAAGGGCATCCTGCGGGGGGCGCTGTTGCTCCCAGTGCCCGGCGCGGACACCAGTACCACCCTGCTGTGGGTGTTAGTGGGGGGGCGGGGGGTCTCGTTTCGGGCCCTCTGCCTCGGCGCCTCCTTCCTTTGATCCCAGGCCTGCTGCTTGCGGATGGGCAGGCAGTAGGTGTGCATGTAGGTGATCAGATCCACCACCGAGCGCAGCTCCTTCTCTGAGCTGAACTGAGACTTTGGAGGAGGAACAGCGACGACTCCTCCCTCCACTTCGCTGCTGGAAGACTCCTCCTCTTCATCTTCATCCTCCTCCTCTGACTCACTGTCCTCTTCCTCTTCGTCCTCCTCCTCTTCCTCCTTGTCCTCCTCAGTGTCTCGAGCGGTGGTCAGGTGTTTGTGCAGCTCGGTGCAGAGACGACCGGACGGACGGACGGCGCGCGGCTTTCTGTCCGGACGGAGGTCACTCTGAAGGGTGGAGACACGGCGAGAGACGTTATATTCAAACTGTTTGATCATCAGAGGAACAGCTCTTTCATTTCAAACACTCTATAAATATATCCCGCATGTGCTTCATCAGTAGGGTCCAGGCTGAAGGAGCCCTAAAAGACTTGAAAGAAGCTCAGCCACAAAGGTTGGGGTTTGTTTCTGCTAAGATCTTACGAGGAGTTTTTTTTTTTTTTTTTTTTAAGGGAACAAAAGAAAGAAGGCAGAGAGGAAGTAAACACTAAAGGGAACAACAGAAGAAGACAGACAGGAAGTAAACACTAAAGGGAACAACAGAAAAAGACAGACAGGAAGTAAACACTAAATGGAACAACGGAAGAAGAGAGAGAGGAAGTAAACACTAAAGGGAACAACAGAAAAAGACAGACAGAAAGTAAACACTAAAGGGAACAACAGAAGAAGACAGACAGGAAGTAAACGCTAAAGGGAACAGCAGAAGAAGACAGAAAAGAAGTAAACACTAACGGGAACAACAGAAGAAGACAGAGAGGAAGTACACACTAAATGGAACAACAGAAGAAGACAGGCAGGAAGTAAACACTAACGGGAACAACAGAAGAAGACAGAGAGGAAGTAAACACTAACGGGAACAACAGAAGAAGACAGAGAGGAAGTAAACACTAAAGGGAACAGCAGAAGAAGACAGACAGTAAGTAAACACTAACGGGAACAACAGAAGAAGACAGAGAGGAAGTAAACACTAAAGGGAACAGCAGAAGAAGACAGACAGGAAGTAAACACTAACGGGAACAGCAGAAGAAGACAGACAGGAAGTAAACACTAAAGGGAACAACTGAAGAAGACAGACAGGAAGTAAACACTAAATGGAACAACAGAAGAATAGAGAGAGGAAGTAAACACTAAAGGGAACAACATAAGAAGAGAGAGAGAGGAAGTAAACGCTAAAGGGAACAGTAGAAGAAGACAGACAGGAAGTAAACACTACAGAGAGGAAGTAAATACTAAAGGGAACAGCAGAAGAAGACAGACAGGAAGTAAACACTAACGGGAACAGCAGAAGAAGACAGACAGGAAGTAAACACTAACGGGAACAGCAGAAGAAGACAGACAGGAAGTCATTATCAAAACCTTTTTTTGAACCTGGTTTAATTTTGTTTTACTAAATAAAGGAGCACAGTTAAAGCCCACACGTTTTGGTTATCCTGAGAAATGTTATGATGAAGAAATCTGTACACATTTCCCACAAGAACAAACGCATTAAAAAATGTCTTGACTGATTGCTGCTAATGACATTTACTAAAATCATTAAATCTGATAAGATGTGGAAGGGTTGAGGAATCACTTCTAAACTAAACAAAGTAGTTGTAATGGTTGAGGGATGATTACGCTCTCTTATCACTTTCATTGGTGCTTATATTGGTAGAAAGAGGAAGTAAAGAGGTGTTCTTGTCTCACCTTGACCAGAGGTTTGACCGTCCTCAGGCTGCGGCTGCTGTATCGACTGCCGGTGACTTTCTGTGAATCGATTCCTGCGGGAACGTTGGGAGGCGTCAGCAGCAGCTTCTTCAGCTAGAGAGGAAGAGGAGGGTGAAATAAACACATCCATTACTCTGTTTGAAAATACTCTGGTGAAAGTAGAAGTACTGACTAAACTTCTTTACTCAAGTCAAAGTAAAGAGGCTTTGAAATGTACTTCAGTAAAAAGTACCCATAACTAGCAGCTGTTTTAAAGAGTACCTGACCTCCCTTTATATTAATAGAACAATAATGTCATTGTTAGCTAATGAATGTTTCCATGGTGACCAACGGCAACATGACAACGTTTTCATTGGTCCCTCTTCTTTAGAGAAGACCAGGAAATGATGGATACACGGATCGTGTTCAAATCAATAGGCACGCAATGACTCTAAATAATAACGATCACGCCACCAAACACACATTCAGACTAAAGGAACCAGCCTGTTTGGGAAATGAGAGAAGTAGAAAGTACAGGTATTTGAGTTCAACATGTAAGAAGTAGAAAGTACAGGTATTTGGGTTCAACATGTAAGAAGTAGAAAGTACAGGTATTTGTGTTCAACATGTAAGAAGTAGAAAGTACAGGTATTTGAGTTCAACATGTAAGAAGTAGAAAGTACAGGTATTTGTGTTCAAAATGTAAGAAGTAGAAAGTACAGGTATTTGAGTTCAACATGTAAGAAGTAGAAAGTACAGGTATTTGAGTTCAACATGTAAGAAGTAGAAAGTACAGGTATTTGTGTTCAAAATGTAAGAAGTAGAAAGTACAGGTATTTGAGTTCAACATGTAAGAAGTAGAAATTAAAGGTATTTGAGTTCAACATGTAAGAAGTAGAAAGTACAGGTATTTGAGTTCAAAATGTAAGAAGTCAAAGTAAAAAGTCGTCAGGAAAATAAGTAGTGAAGCTGTGAAAGTACTGATACCAGAGAATTGATCTTTAAGGCTCAAATGCAACCTTTTTCTTAAGGTTTTTTTAAAGATATGACCAAAGAATTCACTTAAATGAATCCCTGTTTTGTGCTAAAGACTAACAAGATTCTTTGAATGTTTCCACGTAGGATAAAAAGTCGGATCTCGTCCAAACTCCATTCTCTAATCTCCGAGCTGTCGGACGTTAACTCCTCGCAGATGGATGCTTTTTCGGGGAAGAGGTCTCTGGGTTACAGTCCTGTACATTCATCACTTCAGCAAAGCCGACAGCTACACGGCACATCCACGAGTCCCATTAAAGAGCCATTTCTATCGCTGTGATAACACAATATGACTTCTGCTCCTCCATGTTTCCATCAGTCCCTCCTGGTGTCTTTCCATCTCTGATTACCTCCATCCTCTCCTGTAATCCTTTTCCTGTCGTTCGTCTCATTTTTCCTACTTTTCATTTCCCATCTTTTTGAAATGAATTTATTGTTTTAAACCGTTTTTCTACTTTAATTTCCTCATTTTCTGAGTTTTTATCCTTCACTTTTCATTGATTTGGTATTGTATGTTATTTTTAACTTGGAAATGTGTGTATATATACATTATATGTACATTTAAATGTGTGTGTACTTATGTATGTATTGTGTGTGTATATAGAATTATGTTTATGCATGTCTGTATTTTATATACATACACACATGGAAACCTACGTTTGCAGTTTAAATCCCGTAAAATGTCAAAACAGTTCAAAACTGAATGACTGTTTTCGATATAATCCTTCCCTCTTCCCTAGTTTTTGATTATCTGATTCATTAACTGTCTGTTTTAATATTAAATTGTATGAAAAAATCCACTTTATCTACACCTGTGATCCTTTCCTTCCCTCAGTTCATCCACTTCTTCTTCTCAGATCAAACAGGAAGCAGGAATCAGAACAAACCCCCAACGCCTCATAATTACTTCCAAAGGGTTTTTCAAATGATTCTCCCACTATCCTTTCATTGTTATTCATCCATTCAGTCCCAGCGTCATGACGGGGATATCAGCTGATAGAAGATCAGCTTAGGGAGAAAATCCCCCGCTAATCTGTGCAGCTCGCAGAACAAACGCCGGTGTAGGAATCGTACAGATGTGAGAGAAACGAGGAGCGGGAGGATGTTCCCAAAAGATTCCCAGAAGAACACACATGCAGAGTTCATCCAGGAATTAAAGAGTCCTCTCTGTATATCAGTATGTAGTGCCTCTACTTTAAAGAGTCCTCTCCTGCTGATGTTCAGGTGTATATCAGTATGTAGTGTCTCTACTTTAAAGAGTCCTCTCCTGCTGATGTTCAGGTGTATATCAGTATGTAGTGTCTCTACTTTAAAGAGTCCTCTCCTGCTGATGTTCAGGTGTATATCAGTATGTAGTGTCTCTACTTTAAAGAGTCCTCTCCTGCTGATGTTCAGGTGTATATCAGTATGTAGTGTCTCTACTTTAAAGAGTCCTCTCCTGCTGGTGTTCAGGTGTATATCTGTATGTAGTGTCTTTACTTTAAAGAGTCCTCTCTTGCTGATGTTCAGGTGTATATCAGTATGTAGTGTCTCTACTTTAAAGAGTCCTCTCCTGCTGATGTTCAGGTGTATATCAGTATGTAGTGTCTCTACTTTAAAGAGTCCTCTCCTGCTGGTGTTCAGGTGTATATCAGTATGTAGTGTCTCTACTTTAAAGAGTCCTCTCCTGCTGATGTTCAGGTGTATATCAGTATGTAGTGTCTCTACTTTAAAGAGTCCTCTCCTGCTGATGTTCAGGTGTATATCAGTATGTAGTGTCTCTACTTTAAAGAGTCCTCTCCTGCTGATGTTCAGGTGTATATCAGTATGTAGTGTCTCTACTTTAAAGAGTCCTCTCCTGCTGATGTTCAGGTGTATATCAGTATGTAGTGTCTCTACTTTAAAGAGTCCTCTCCTGCTGATGTTCAGGTGTATATCAGTATGTAGTGTCTCTACTTTAAAGAGTCCTCTCCTGCTGATGTTCAGGTGTATATCAGTATGTAGTGTCTCTACTTTAAAGAGTCCTCTCCTGCTGATTTCCAGGTGTATATCAGTATGTAGTGTCTCTTCTTTAAAGAGTCCTCTCCTGCTGATGTTCAGGTGTATATCAGTATGTAGTGTCTCTACTTTAAAGAGTCCTCTCCTGCTGATGTTCAGGTGTATATCAGTATGTAGTGTCTCTACTTTAAAGAGTCCTCTCCTGCTGATGTTCAGGTGTATATCAGTATGTAGTGTCTCTACTTTAAAGAGTCCTCTCCTGCTGATGTTCAGGTGTATATCAGTATGTAGTGTCTCTACTTTAAAGAGCCCTCTCCTGCTGATGTTCAGGTGTATATCAGTATGTAGTGTCTCTACTTTAAAGAGTCCTCTCCTGCTGATGTTCAGGTGTATATCAGTATGTAGTGTCTCTACTTTAAAGAGTCCTCTCCTGCTGATGTTCAGGTGTATATCAGTATGTAGTGTCTCTACTTTAAAGAGTCCTCTCCTGCTGATGTTCAGGTGTATATCAGTATGTAGTGTCTGTACTTTAAAGAGTCCTCTCCTGCTGATGTTCAGGTGTATATCAGTATGTAGTGCCTCTACTTTAAAGAGTCCTCTCCGATAGCTTACACAGAGGAATACATATAACTGAGCCTTGAATACCTGGCTGTGACTTTATGTGACAGTAATGTAAAACATTATGGAGGTAAATCAAACTGATGGGACATTAAAAACTTCTCTGAAACAATCAGAGTGTTTATGACGCTGGTTGTTTGCCATAAAGTTTATTTACAACACTTTGATTATATACTATTACTATAATTTTACTAGCACTACATCACCACATTTGGCAGACATACTATCTGGGTCAAATTACTGACATCTCTGCTGGTCAGGCCAACTTGGCACTGTGTGTGTGTGTGTGTGTGTGTGTGTGTGTGTGTGTGTGTGTGTGTGTGTGTGTGTGTGTGTGTGTGTGTGTGTGTGTGTGTGTGTGTGTGTGTGTGTGTGTGTGTGTGTATGTGTGTGTGTGTGTGTGTGTGTGTGTGTGTGTGTGTGTGTGTGTGTGTGATGCTCTCAGAGAAGTGAAGAGGAGACTGAAGGTGCGTGTCTGTGTGAAACATTGAAAGCCCTCACACACACTCTACTCCACTCTGGAGGCCTGCCAGAGCATCAATGCAGGCCTTGTTCTCAGAGGAACACACACACACACACACACACACACACACACACACACACACACACACACACACACACAGAAACACACACACACAAAATGGGGGTGCAGTGAAGTTTTTCCTTTAATTTGTCAGCCGTGTTTATTCCAAATAAATAATTAAATTGTCATTAATTACGTATTTAATTTAATCACATCATATTTATTCTATTAATGGAGACACACATTGTAACTCCTCCAGGGGATCATTTACATTTGGACGAGTATTTATTTATTGTTTAACCAAAATAAGTGTAGACAGTGAACACCTAAAGGCGTTTCTGCACTGGTGTAAAAGACGAAGTGTTATGCAAACAAAATAAACGCCAAAACTCGTGTTTTTTGTCTCTTAATTTCTTTAAATCTAACAATAAATGTATCAATTATCAAATCTTTAATGCAATATGTCTGTTTTTACATTGTCATCAGTTCTCCAAATGTGCTGTTATCCGCATCTTCATATCAATAAGAGTGTTAATATATGAATAACGTGATATATGAAAGCAGTTACAATAAATGCAATGGATGTAATCAGTTGTGATAAGTTCACGTGTTAAATTAAACGTTTTGGCAGCTCATAAATAAATGTTCTAATCTAATCAATACAACTAATACTATTTTAAACTGATTGATGTGTGTATTGTACACACACACACACACACACACACACACACACACACTGCAGTACCACTTCTCACCAGTAGAGGGCAGAGACAGCAGTCATGTGACAGAAAACCACTCAACTGAAGAGAATAGAGGATGAAACACACACACACACACACACACACACACACACACACACACACACACACACACACACACACACACACACACACACACACACACACACACAGCATAATGTTATTACAGCAGCTTTTTGTGTATGAGTGGATGTTTTGTTGCTTTCTTTGCCACTGATAGTGAACACAATGGCAACACAGCTGATTATATAATTTATATATTGAGGTCCTAGAGTATTTATACAACGCAAGTCACTCCCTAGTGAGTCTAAGGTCCTTCCAAGGAAAGGGAACATCACTACAAATCACATTTAAATGAGTATTTCTGCAGTGGTGTGTGTATGGTCTTGCTCTAACCAGACGCCAGGTCATGGTAAACACGGGGACATGTTGTGGGCTAAACAGTGATTGAACCTGTGAGGTGTGTGTGTTTCTACAGCTAAGTGGCCCCTGCAGGTGGACATCATGATAGCAGCAGTGTAGTTATTATATTATATTTAGCAGAGACAGAAAACACAGAGAGTTTTCAGGAAGGACATCTGAAAAATGTCATATTCAAACAGACTTATCTCTTTCTTGGTAAAAGAAAACTGCATTAAGCTGGAATCTGTACCACTGATGAAGTCAAAGGTCAAATACATCTATTCTTCTACAATTGAATTAGAAACCGTTACTTATAATAGAATAGAAACAGCAGAGGTCTGCAGTCTCCAATAACTCTAACGTCGTGTTTTATATATTTGAAGTGTGTTGTTTTAATTGTGTTTTGATGATTTTACACTTTTTGTGTTTCTAGAAAAGCGCTCTATAAATAAAATGCATTATTATAACCTCCTCCATGTTTCTCTCTCTTCATGCACACAGGATGCTTTCCAACACTCAAAGTCACCGTGTCGTGTCAGAAACCCTCCACGCTCTGAGGGATGAGGTCAGCATGATGAAGTGGTTTCAACACGTCGAACTTACGCTGCGTTTCATCAGGTTCCTCTCCACTAACCGGCCTCTCTTCCTCCTCTGACCTTCAGAGTTTGGAGGGAAACCGACAGCCGTAACTGATTAACCAGTTTACTCAGATTCTGACTGATAACCAGCAGAACCAGGCAAGGTGAGTCGAGGGTAGAGCAGTCATGTGACCACCCTCATGTGACCAACTGATTATAAGAGGATGGAATCTGCTGGTTTGACCTCTCAGTGGGTGTTTCTCACGGCCCGTCCACACACAGGTATGAAAGAAATCTTGAAAGATCTTGATGCTGGGCGTGTCTGAAGCTTGGCGATTTTTTGCGAGCAACGCGACCAACAACCAATCACATGAATCTCCCGCCCCCGACATACAAAGCAATAGCAATGTTAAAACGAAGTAAACTGGATATAAAATCCCCAAACAGGCGAAAACCTACCAGTTTCACCCACTGTCTCTGCCACCTCCCTCCATGCCTGGTTCCTCCGGTTTGTATCCCGGTAAATAGTTCTGGTCGTAAAGAACCGGGTGATTTGCTACCGTAATTTCTCGTTTGGAATATGAGGAAATGAACTGCGGTCTGGCTCTCCCAGCTTGCACGCGGTTTGATTGGCTTGCGCTTGAACTGGCGGGATTTGCATAAACGGGATTTTGATTGCCAGCTTCGCAAGCATTGGGAGCATCAAAAGTTGAACATTGCTCAACTTTTGATGCTCACGATGCTTACAAAGCCATGCTCCGCTCCCCACAATGCAGTTCGGCGAAGATTACAAATCTTCTACGTCACCCCATTCAAGTGAATGGGCGAAGCTTTGAAAGATGTTTTTCATGCCTGTGTGTGGACGGGCCGTCAATGTCGAGTAAAGCTGCTCCAGAGCCACTATTTCAAGCATACTACATCATCGAGTCCCGACGAAGGACTGTTCCAATGTCCAGCATACTTGGAATTCTAGCGAGGCTGGCGTACTTCGTAGCGGGACATTTCGAGGCTGCACATGTGTATCCTCCGCGGTCTTAAAATCCCCACAATGCTTTGCGCACGGACCAATTTCCAAATCTTTGGCGGAAATTGCGCTCCATTTAAGGCGGGGCCTCGCATATGACGCACACCTGCACACCTGTTAGTCGGTTAGCCTGTTAGCCTGTTCCACCATTCTTTGTTTTCCGAGGCTAGGAAGGATTCTTGCCTCGCTTCTGAAGGACCTGACTCGGAAGACATGTCCTACCAAGGAAGCGTCCTCGACATTTCATTTCATTTTTATTTGTCCCGCTCATGGTACGCAAAACCAAATGTACAATAATTGCCACAAAACATGACTCTACCAAAACAGTGAGAAACACCCACTATCTCTGAATGTTTGTTACGGACTAAACAATCACCTGCTGGCCTTTTGTAACATGATTGTATGTTGTTGTAACCATGCGTGTTAATGCCATGTATAATGTGACAATTCAGATTTAAAGCAGTGTGTAATCCACACGCTCACAGATATCAGGAGCAGCTTGACATCTTTCTGGCTTCCTTTACTGCCAACCTGCTCTTATCCCGGTAATGGAACTCCGAAAGCCATTAAAGTCATTTTCATTTCCACCAATTTGACAGGAATGCCCCTTCCTCTGGTCCCTTTCCTCTGGTCCCTTTCCTCTGGTCACTTTCCTCTGGTCCCTTTCCTCTGGTAGCTTTCCTCTGGTCACCTTCCTCTGGTCACCTTCCTCTTGTCAACTTCCTCTGGTCCCTTTCCTCTGGTCACTTTCCTCTGGTCCCTTTCCTCTGGTCCCTTTCCTCTGGTCACTTTCCTCTGGTCCCTTTCCTCTGGTAGCTTTCCTCTGGTCACCTTCCTCTGGTCACCTTCCTCTTGTCAACTTCCTCTGGTCACTTTCCTCTGGTCACCTTCCTCTGGTCACCTTCCTCTGGTCACTTTCCTCTGGTCCCTTTCCTCTGGTCCCTTTCCTCTGGTCCCTTTCCTCTGGTCCCTTTCCTCTGGTCCTTTTCCTCTGGTCACTTTCCTCTGGTCACCTTCCTCTTGTCACTTTCCTCTGGTCCCTTTCCTCTGGTCACCTTCCTCTGGTCCCTTTCCTCTGGTCCCTTTCCTCTGGTCCCTTTCCTCTGGTCCTTTTCCTCTGGTCACTTTCCTCTGGTCACCTTCCTCTTGTCACTTTCCTCTGGTCCCTTTCCTCTGGTCACCTTCCTCTGGTCCCTTTCCTCTGGTCCCTTTCCTCTGGTCACCTTCCTCTGGTCACTTTCCTCTGGTCCCTTTCCTCTGGTCCCTTTCCTCTGGTCCCTTTCCTCTGGTCACCTTCCTCTGGTCCCTTTCCTCTGGTCCCTTTCCTCTGGTCCCTTTCCTCTGGTCCCTTTCCTCTGGTCACCTTCCTCTAGGAAAATTCCACTGAGCGCATTTTTCTAAACACCAGTGTCTTTTATAAATCATTTTCCAGTCAAGGTGTCATTTATAAAATCTTTAATTGCAATATCTCTGTTTTACATCCTAATAAGTGTTGACACACACCTACACACACACACACACACACACACACACACACACACACACACACACACACACACACACACACACACACACACACACACACACACACACACACACACACACACCCACACCCACACCCACACACACACACACACACACACACACACACACACACACACACACACACACACACACACACACACACACACACACACACACACACACACACACACACTTTTCTCTGATACCAGGGCCTTTTTCTTACTTTACTGCCAGCATCTTTTATTAATCGTTTTTCAATGAGAACAGAGAGAATGACGTCAAACCGATCGACCAAGCGAGTGCTCTCCGGCTTTTTTCAACTTGTAAGCGAAGAAACTGGATGAAAAGCTTGTTTTGAGCCGTGCTTTCAGGCGGAAACAAAGTTATGAATCATAACAAAGACAAAAAAACATAATTTCTCTGCTGTTCCTTTTGCCTTGTGTTGAAATGTGCTGTATCAATAAGCCTGCCTTGAATGGCAAAGCATCCAATAACTTATTGTGACTTCTCCAATAATTCCAGCAATGAATCCAATATTTAAGTATTTCTGAACTCAAACGATGGACCAGACGAATAGACCTGTCCAGAGACACCCTGAAAAGTCCTGATCCTTTAACTTTGAGGGATGAAATGCTCTTTCTATGTGATATAACTTCCTGTTGTGTAACGGGTCTTAAGGCTTCCTGCAGGTTCTAGAGGAGTCCCTGTTGCTCTGCTCCCTTCCTCTCATTGTAAAGCTTCACAGCCGTCCTCTGAGTGTTTTATAGTGCGGTGTGTAATTACAAATAGAAAGGCTCGCTGAACGTTTCGGTATTCATCCGAGCGGCATGCCTGCAAAACAATCGCTCCTTTGTGATCCGGTGCTAAATCACAGCGCAGCAGAGAAACCCTGGAAGCTTTAGCTGAGGAGTTTAACTCAAATCAAGGAAGGGCTCTGGATTCCTAGTGACGATAAGCAGCAGCGATCAGACGAGGTTTCAGAGACTCTCTTCCTGCTTCAGTGGAGCTGCAGAGCTTTCAGGCTGAACACGAAGAAAGTAGGGCAACACCAACACCAACGTGCTTTATGATGACAGGCAGGAAGGAAGAAGTACTTTTACTACAGTATTGTACTTTTTGACATACTTTACTTGTGTATTTGTATTTACTGCTACTTAATACTTCTCCAAGGGAAACATTGTACTTTTAACTTGTATTGTTGGAGGTATTTGTACTGGGTATATTCCCTTTATGCTACATTACACTTCTACTGCGCCTCACCTGACTTTAGTTACTCTACATACTGTATGTTGGTACTTTAAGGACATTTTGATGCTTATACTTTTGTACTTTTACTGAAGTAAGTACAGAGTGTTGAATGCAGGACTTTTACAGAACATCTACTTCTTCCAACTGTGGGTTTCATGTTTTTTTCGGGGGGTTGTGTCAGGTGCAGAGAGGGTTCATAAGAGAGAGAGGGGAGAACAACAAGGTCAGTTCCTAGAAGTCTGATTCAGGGAAAGATGGAGAGAGAGAGAGAGAGAGAGAGAGAGAGGGAGAGAGGGAGAGAGAGAGACGGAGAGAGAGAGAGAGGGAGAGAGAGAGAGAGAGGGCGAGAGAGAGAGAGAGAGCGAGAGAGAGAGAGGGAGAGAGAGAGAGGGCGAGAGAGAGAGAGAGAGCGAGAGGCATCCAGCAGCACTGTGTGAAAAGAGAGAGAGGGGGAGGGCTGAAAACACATAAACCAGCTGAGAGAACATACATGTTCAGAGTACTAAACAGTGTCTCTACTTTAAAGAGTCCTCTCCTGCTGATGTTCAGGTGTATATCAGTATGTAGTGTCTCTACTTTAAAGAGTCCTCTCCTGCTGATGTTCAGGTGTATATCAGTATGTAGTGTCTCTACTTTAAAGAGTCCTCTCCTGCTGATGTTCAGGTGTATATCAGTATGTAGTGTCTCTACTTTAAAGAGTCCTCTCCTGCTGATGTTCAGGTGTATATCAGTATGTAGTGTCTCTACTTTAAAGAGTCCTCTCCTGCTGATGTTCAGGTGTATATCAGTATGTAGTGTCTCTACTTTAAAGAGTCCTCTCCTGCTGATGTTCAGGTGTATAGCAGTATGTAGTGTCTCTACTTTAAAGAGTCCTCTCCTGCTGATGTTCAGGTGTATATCAGTATGTAGTGTCTCTACTTTAAAGAGTCCTCTCCTGCTGATGTTCAGGTGTATATCAGTATGTAGTGTCTCTACTTTAAAGAGTCCCTTTTCAGTCTTATTATCAGAGTTTCTATCAATAATCACCAACTTCCTGCAAGTGGGTAAAGATTTGCCCCCCCAAAAAATAAAAGGTTATATATTAAGCGGCTGGTAACGTCTAAACATTCACTATCCATGTCAGCAGGTGGACGAAAAAAGTGAATATTCCACCAAAGACCCGGGAACATTAAGCCTACGCTTAGATCTACATTACAAATGAGTGGAAATCCATGAGTGACCTTTAATTAAATACAATTACAATCCTACTCACTGCGCGAACTCTGCATGAGAATTTGCAGTGTGGACTCTCTCTCTATTCCTGGAAGGACACGCGGTGCTAAAAATACAGAAATAACCCACACACACACTGGATGAAAGGTCACAGCGTGCCTCTTGTTTTCCTGGAGTTTAGACGCAGACTTTGAACCTCGCAGGCCAAAAAGGGGAACATCAAGGTTAGCAAACGCAACACAGATTAAGATACCAGGAAGAAAAGAGAGAGGGGGATCATGGGAAAACGTTCGAAGCGTTTATGAAAAGATTCAACAGGCGGAGAGTTTTGATCCACGAGAACTTCTGAGAGAAAAACATGAGGGGAGGAATATCAAGCTTTTGAAAGTAGGGGGTAAATGTTCAAATGGTGGCGGCTACAGGGAGGTCAGGGGAAATTAGAATAAGTGAGCGTTACACTTCATGTTATCTGCATAGAAAGGTACAGGAATGAGTCCTTAAACCTGGAAATGATTTCCCTGGTGTCTACGTTTGTAACGTGTTTTTTCTGAAGAGATTTTCACGTTTTAAACTATGACTAAACATCATCCGACCAACATTAGCCTCCTTTAGCTTAGCGGTGGTGACGTGAAGTCATGTGACCGTGCTGTAGTTCCTTTATAGCCCAACATTAGCCTCCTTTAGCTTAGCGGTGGTGACGTGAAGTCATGTGATCGTGCTGTAGTTCCTCTATAGCCCAACATTAGCCTCCTTTAGCTTAGCGGTGGTGACGTGAAGTCATGTGACCGTGCTGTAGTTCCTTTTATAGCCCAACATTAGCCTCCTTTAGCTTAGCGGTGGTGACGTGAAGTCATGTGACCGTGCTGTAGTTCCTTTATAGCCCAACATTAGCCTCCTTTAGCTTAGCGGTGGTGACGTGAAGTCATGTGACCGTGCTGTAGTTCCTCTATAGCCCAACATTAGCCTCCTTTAGCTTAGCGGTGGTGACGTGAAGTCATGTGACCGTGCTGTAGTTCCTTTTATAGCCCAACATTAGCCTCCTTTAGCTTAGCGGTGGTGACGTGAAGTCATGTGACCGTGCTGTAGTTCCTTTATAGCCCAACATTAGCCTCCTTTAGCTTAGCGGTGGTGACGTGAAGTCATGTGACCGTGCTTCCAGATTCCCTCCCACTCCAATAATACAAAGTTCAAATAAAGAGGAAACAGGAAGTCCTTACCAGAGATGGGTCCTCTGTCTCGGACCCCAGTGATTGGCTGAAGTCTTCGGTGCTCAGAGAGAGATTGTCCTCGTCTTCCTCTTCCTGGTTAGGCTCCTCGCCCAGGACGGGGAAGACGGAGAGCCCGCCCACTTCTGCGTCCACCATCCCATCCAAGCTGTCTGTCAGAGCGGCGAGCAGAGCGGCGTTTTCCTCCTGAAGGAAACACAGAGAGAGAGAGAGCTTTTAAAGAATATCGTATAAATAACCCAATTTGTGTTCTTTGAACCTGAAAAGGATATGGAATTGTTTTTGTTACTTTCATTGCAATTGTATACATGTTTTAAGCGTAATTTAGCTTTGAAGTTCACTTGTTTAATGGTATGCTACAGTGATGCTAATATGGATGTAGTTTACATGTATTTGTTGTTTTGTGTCTTTGTGTAGCTCTTACGTTGATTTTTGGAGTTTTCAATTAATTTGAAATCATCAGTCAAGAGTACGACCATCTTTCGAAGGGATATGCTACATATTGTTTGTTTGAGATTATTTTCTGCAATAATCCAAAATCACATGCAGGCTGTTTTTGGAGCGAACCATTGTGATGCTAACTTCCGGGGGTCGGCCTACAAAGACACGTCATCACTGAACCATACAATAATCTCTCTATTAATCCCCTTTAACTCCAGTCTAATCAGCTGCTATCTCAAGTCCATTGTTCTTTGAGTTTTTTCTTATAATTAGATCTTTTTAACAGAATTTGACTTTTCTCTAAGAATTTCACTTTTTTTACATTTCTGACTTTTTTCTTAGAATTTCACTTTTTTTCTCAGAATTTCACTTTTTCCCAGAATTTGACTTCTTTCTAAGAATTTGATTTTTTTTTAGAGAATTTAAATGTATCTCATTATTTCACTTTTCTTTTTAATTTGACTTTTATTTTCTGCTATAATCCAAAATCTCATGCAGGAATCCCATTGGCTGTTTTTGGAGCGAACCATTGTGATGCTAACTTCCGGGGGTCGGCCTAAAAAGACACGAAATCACTGAAGAACTCTTGTCATTCAAGAATCTCAGTATGAATACCCTTTACCTCCATTCTAATCAGCTGTTGTCAAAAGTCCATTCCTCCTCTCCTACCTGTTATTTGTTTACATGCTGATCCTCTGAACTCATTGACAGTTTGATGATGTACCACCAGTCGGCGCTACCTGCCTCTACTGTGTCTTAGTTTCTCACGATGTTGCACAAGCTGCATGTCATGGCCTCAATTTGCAGATGCAGAAAAATAAAATCTTTCATTTCAGCCATGATGCCTCTGTGGGTGTTTACTGGTGGAGAGAGATTTGACTTTTTTCTAAGAATTCGATTTTTTTCTAATAATGTTTTTTTTCTCAAAGTTTGACCTTTTTACATTTCTGAATGTTTTCTAAGAATTAGATTTTTTTCCAATAATGTTTTTTTTCTCAAAGTTTGACCTTTTTACATTTCTGAATGTTTTCTAAGAATTGCAAAAAATTCTCGCATATTTAAAAACATTTCCCAAGAATTAGATTTTTTTCTAAGAATGTATTTTTTTTAAACTTTTTTATTTGATCTTTTACCATTTCTGATTTCTTTCTAAGAATCAATTTTTTCGAAAAATTTGACCTTTTTAAATTTCAGATTTCTTTTCTAAGAATAAAAAAAAATTCTCGCAGAATCTGCTTTTCTTCCCAAAATTTGACTTTTCCCCCAGAATTTGACTTTTTTCTCTAAATTTGACTTTTTGCTGTAAAATGTAACTTATTTTCATCAGAATTAGATTTATTTTTCTCACAATTTGACCTTTTCATATTTCTGATTTATTTCTTCCCAAAATTTGACTTTTTTCATATAATTAGATTTTCTTCCCAGAATTCCACTTTTTTCTCAGTTTTCCAAATGTAACCTCAGAAAAAAAATTAAATCACTTTGCTCATATTTAAAAAAAAAAAATTCAACGGTGACCATTATCCTGTTCTGTATAATAGCAAGTTAAAGAGTGTTGGGAAAATTCTGAATGTATTCTTTCAATCTGAGAGTAACATGGTAACAAAGGTATCCCAACTGTAGCTGTGCACATGACAGGATGTGTGATTACCTAGAGAGCATCAGGACTGTTTGATATGATGTACCACCAGTCGGCACTACCTGCCTCTACTGTGTCTTAGTTTCTCATGATGTTGCCAAGCTGCATGTCATGGTCTCAATTTGCAGATGCAGAAAATACAGTTTATCTTTCATTTCAGCCATGATGCCCCTGTGGGTGTTTATCCTGCTGAGAGGCAGGCTGCAGCAGAGTTGATATCACGACTGCATTCATCTGTCTCTCTTCTATCGTCAGCCTCTATCTGTTCCCGACACATGCTGCAATTTAGACTCGTCAAAAACACGAAAAGTCAAGCACAAGTTTAATCAAAGTTGGGGGTTGAACTTGTGCTTTTCCTGATAGTGTTTTGGGTTAAATAAGGTTTAGTTAATGCCTCAGTTCTCCCCGTATAGGATTTAAATCTCTCGTCTGATTGGTTTGGAGGCTCTATTATTCTTTTTAGGGTTTGTTCCTTATGTGTTCCAGGTTTTGTGTGCATGTAAATGGTCTGCAAAGGTTAAAATCCCTGTGTTACATAGCAAGGGATAGTTTGTTTTGAAGAATCCCCGTTAGCATTAGCATCGGCTATTCTTCCTACTAGTTGGGAATACTGTCAGAGAGAAAGATGCATAACGGGGGTTACTTAAAAAAATATTTCATTACAGTTTGTTATAAAGAAGGTAATATAATCTGAGTATCACAATATAGTGCATGTCAATGGTCTGCAGAGGCTTAAATCCCTGTGTTACGTAGCAAGGGATAGCTTGTTTTTAAGAATCCCCGTTAGCATTAGCATCGGCTATTCTTCCTACTAGTTGGGAATACTGTCAGAGAGAAAGATGCATAACGGGGGTTACTTAAAAAAATATTTCATTACAGTTTGTTATAAAGAAGGTAATATAATCTGAGTATCACAATATAGTGCATGTCAATGGTCTGCAGAGGCTTAAATCCCTGTGTTACGTAGCAAGGGATAGTTTGTTTTTAAGAATCCCCGTTAGCATTAGCATCGGCTATCAGACGCTCGGCTGGGCTTTGGTTATGAAAACATGAATGAATAGCATGAAAAACCCCCGAGCTGTATCCCTTAGCATCGGAAACTAATCCCGTGACGGGCGATTATTGATCGGTGTGTGTGTGTGTGTGTGTGTGTGTGTGTGTGTGTGTGTGTGTGTGTGTGTGTGTGTGTGTGTGTGTGTGTGTGTGTGTGTGTGTGTGTGTGTGTGTGTGTGTGTGTGTGTGTGTGTGTGTGTGTGGCAGGGCTTCATTTAACCTTGGAGAGCGTACAGACAGAGACTGATAGACAGGATGGGGAGTAATGGATTTCATGAAACAAGATAAGGTAATCAGATTACATTACATTTTGTATTCTGACCTTTTTCTTAGATTTATGACTGAATAAATGACTGAATTTGACATTTAAAAAAAAATATTCTGACATTTTTTTATATTCTGACTTCTTTCCCAGAATTCTATGTTTTTTCCCAGTATTTGAATTTTTCCCAAAAATTGATTTTATTTACAGGAAATTGACTTTTTCTAAGAATTTCACTTTTTCCCTAAATGTGACTTTTTTCACAACATTAGAAGTGTTTCCTAAGTATGAGATTTACCCCAAACATTTGACTTTTTTCTTAGAATTTGACTTTTTTCCTAGAATGCAATATTTTTCACAAAAAATGTTTCACTAAATTTGACCAGTTTCTCAGCTTTGTAAAAAAAAATAAAAAAATAAAAATGTCTCAGATGTTTTTTTCTAAAGTTTCAAATGTGGCCCTTATCCTTTTCCGTAAAATAGCAAGTTAAAGAGCAAAGAAAGAAGCATTTTGCTATCACTTAAAAACATATCAAAGTTGCAGAATAATCACAGAAAAGCAATTAAAACAGAAAAAGCATGGGAAGGAGAAACAAAGATAAAGACAGAAAGGGAGATGAGAGGGTAAGACTAAAGTCGGGAAAAGATTCAATCAGGAAAGTTAGTGAAGTACTTTGTCCCGACTGTGTTTTAAGTGTTGTGTCGACAGCCGGAAGACCAACCAGTCGGACGTCGGCTAATGGGGACGGAAATAAGAATAAAAAAGATCTCAGACGGAGACAGTGTGTGTTTATTCCACCTGTATTCCCATCATGTCTTTCATTTAACGAACACTCCGCGGTGGATTGCAGCGTCACACACACCCAATGACCTGCACCTAAACGCCACGTCGTTTTTCATTCTTGAGATGCACTCAATTTAGACCCCGTAATGGGACCTGGAAACCTTAAAGACAATCAATGGTCCAGGGTTTCAGACGGAGACGCAGCAGGAGGGATTCCCTGAATTCATGCACCTGATACCGGAGCCTCGGGGACTTTATTGGCCGTGTATAGAAGCAACGACCGATCCGAGCTAATGGACTGCTTCCATCCTCATGTTTCACATAGCGTAACTGTGAATACTTTGGCAGCAACCCGTGAGACATGCTGCAAATTTAAGCAGAGAGATCGGATACCTGTCAGCGTAGGGGAAACTTTGGCTGTTGAACCCATTGACCCCAGGCCAAGATTTAATGTGCGATATAAGTTAGGAGTCCATTTCATCCTTTGTATTTCAATGGGTTTTTCTGGGGAAAGTACATTTGCTTATGAACTGTACTTTACTTAAAGGGGCCATATTCTACTCATATTAATATATTGTAGTATCAGTATGTAGTGTCTCTACTTTAAAGAGTTCTCTCCTGCTGATGTTCAGGTGTATATCAGTATGTAGTGTCTCTACTTTAAAGAGTCCTCTCCTGCTGATGTTCAGGTGTATATCAGGATGTAGTGTCTCTACTTTAAAAAGTCCTCTCCTGCTGATGTTCAGGTGTATGTCAGTATGTAGTGTCTCTACTTTAAAGAGTCCTCTCCTGCTGATGTTCAGGTGGATATCAGTATGTAGAGTCTCTACTTTAAAGAGTCCTCTCCTGCTGATGTTCAGGTGTATATCAGTATGTAGTGTCTCTACTTTAAAGAGTCCTCTCCTGCTGATGTTCAGGTGTATATCAGTATGTAGTGTCTCTACTTTAAAGAGTCCTCTCCTGCTGATGTTCAGGTGTATATCAGTATGTAGTGTCTCTACTTGAAAGAGTCCTCTCCTGCTGATGTTCAGGTGTATATCAGTATGTAGTGTCTCTACTTTAAAGAGTCCTCTCCTGCTGATGTTCAGGTGTATATCAGTATGTAGTGTCTCTACTTTAAAGAGTCCTCTCCTGCTGATGTTCAGGTGTATATCAGTATGTAGTGTCTCTACTTTAAAGAGTCCTCTCCTGCTGATGTTCAGGTGGATATCAGTATGGATATCTAGTGGTCTATTGTTGCAACATCCGTCCTATAGCTGAGCGTTGTGTCACCAAGCCTCACCTCAAACAGCTCGTCCGTGGTGCTGTAGTTGATGGAGGCCGGTGATCTGTCCGATGGTTGGTCGTTGCACCACTGCAGTTCGCTGAGACAGTTGACGCTGTCGAAGTCGCTCGTGTCCAGCTGCGAGAGGTCGATGTCCGGGAAGTCATTGTCCAAACGGTCCGAACACACCTCCTCCTCCCCATACTGAAGACGGAAAAAGAGAGAAGGGAAAAGGTCACGTTAGTCAAACATTGAGATTAAAGCAGAAAACAAATTCCCAGGCGGTCAGACAGGATGGAGAGAAATGGATTTAATGTTGTAACAAGACTATCAGAGAGTGAAAGCAATCATGTTACATGCATCTTATACTTAGATTTATGAAATGTTTCTAATAATTTGACTTAAAAAAATTAATAAATCTGTCATTTATTTTATATTCTGACTTTTTTCCCCAGAATTAGATTTTTTTCCAAGGAATTGATATCAAACACTGAGATTAAAGCAGAAAACAAGTTCCCAGGCGGTTTGTCTTTTTTCGGTATACGACAGAAGTGCATGAGTCACTGTACTGCGTGTGGTTTTTCTAAGACCCTCAGTGAGAAACAGGCTCTCTTATGAGATCACAAAGGAATGGATGTATGAAACACATCACATGGGACATAACATGGTCCCCTCGATGAGACTTCTGAGATTTGATGTTTCCTGTGAAGTTCATCGCCCAGACATTGTTAGAATTAGGGGGTTTATTTCCCTTCGGGCCTCTCTTTTAAAATATGTATGCACAAGTACCACGATGCTCTTTGGATAACAGCCTCCATCATGTGGTGTGTACTGTAAATGATCACACTGTTGGAGCTCTCAACAACTCCTCATCACAGATAATGCCCATTTTAAAGGAGGTTCGACACTGAAACCAAGAGAGGTAAAAGCACCCGACACAATGCAGGATGAAACGGATCAAGTACACCGGCAGCACCTATCTAGAAGTATGTAGTGTCTCTACTTTAAAGAGTCCTCTCCTGCTGATGTTCAGGTGTATATCAGTATGTAGTGTCTC
>NC_136901.1:94023161-94043161 GCF_949606895.1 Notothenia rossii
CACACACACACACACACACACACACACACACACACACACACACACACACACACACACACACACACACACACACACACACACACACACACACACACACACACACACACACACACACACACACACACACACACACACACACACACACACACACACACACACACACACACACACAATTCCCAAAATATACCCCCAAGTGACACATGTTGCATGACCACCAAGTGGAAAACCAGCAGCACATTCCCATACAGACACACACACACACACACACACACACACACGTACGTACGTCATGAGATATGATCTGCTTTACATCCACATACCAAGGTGGCAATCCTGCACCGATAAGGACATGTCACACACACACACACAGACACCCACACACACACACACACACACACACACACACACACACACAGACACCCACACACACACACACACATACACACACACACATAAACCCACACACACACACACACACACTTATGTAGAACACACAGTTTGCCGAGTGTTTGAAGATCCTCTGAATAAAGATGGAGCCACTGACTCACACACTCCAGGAGGAGGAGGACGATGATGAAATGCCTCCTTTGCTCTAGTTTCTCTCTCATCGCTCGTTCTGTACATCATCACTGAAAGCCTCGTTGCATTTACTGTCTGAATGCAGTGACCTTTGACTGCAAACATGCATACTATAGAATGACGTTGATGACCACAAAGTTAGCATTTTCTATGTAAAAAGGTAACATTAGGCTATAAAGGAACTACAGCACGGTCACATGACTTCACGTCACCACCGCTAAGCTAAATGTGGCTAATGTTGGGCTATAAAGGAACTACAGCACGGTTACATGACTTCACGTCACCACCGCTAAGCTAAAGGCGGCTAATGTTGGGCTATAAAGGAACTACAGCACCGTCACATGACTTCACGTCACCACCTCTAAGCTAAAGGTGGCTAATGTTGGGCTATAAAGGAACTACAGCACGGTCACATGACTTCACGTCACCACCGCTAAGCTAAAGGTGGCTAATGTTGGGCTATAAAGGAACTACAGCACCGTCACATGACTTCACGTCACCACCTCTAAGCTAAAGGTGGCTAATGTTGGGCTATAAAGGAACTACAGCACGGTCACATGACTTCACGTCACCACCGCTAAGCTAAAGGTGGCTAATGTTGGGCTATAAAGGAACTACAGCACGGTCCCATGACTTCACGTCACCATCGCTAAGCTAAATGTGGCTAATGTTGGGCTATAAAGGAACTACAGCACGGTCACATGACTTCACGACACCACCGCTAAGCTAAAGGTGGCTAATGTTGGGCTATAAAGGAACTACAGCACCGTCACATGACTTCACGTCACCACCGCTAAGCTAAAGGAGGCTAATGTTGGGCTATAAAGGAACTACAGCACCGTCACATGACTTCACGTCACCACCGCTAAGCTAAAGGTGGCTAATGTTGGGCTATAAAGGAACTACAGCACGGTCACATGACTTCACGTCACCACCGCTAAGCTAAAGGAGGCTAATGTTGGGCTATAAAGGAACTACAGCACGGTCACATGACTTCACGTCACCACCGCTAAGCTAAAGGTGGCTAATGTTGGGCTATAAAGGAACTACAGCACGCCCGGTCACATGACTTCACGACATCACCGCTAAGCTAAAAGAGGCTAATGTTGGGCTGTAAAGGAACTACAGCACGGTCACATGACTTCACGTCTCCACCGCTAAGCTAAAGGTGGCTAATGTTGGGATATAAAGGAACTACAGCAGTATGATTAAATCCATGAAATGTCTCTCTGTGTATTGAGAAAGAAAGTCCTCGGGGACACAACAATATATACTTCTGTTAAAAGTGTTATTTGTGCAGTTAATGTACAAGAACTCCACATATTTTAGCTTGAGTGTATATGGTCTCCAAAGCATCACCACACACTATGAAATGCCGAAAATGTCACAAATTGCAGTAAAGTAGTCATTTTTTGCAGTGGTCTTAAAAGCACGTTACCCCTCTCCCCAACATCTTTCTGATAATAAGATGAACATTTATTGATCAACGCAGAGCAATCAAATGAAAATGTCCATGAAATCCAGTCTGAGGTAAGAATATGAATCAGAGCTCATCCTTCTGAGAAATAAATGGCCTGTTTTACTGGAAACAACTCGAGGAAACAGTGTCTTATTAATATATATAACGGCTTCAACACAACATCAGGAAGGAACTCATCGCTCACTGTGTCTGACTCCATTATGGCTTAAATGGAGCATTAGAGTGGGCAGATTAGCAAATGGGCGTGAAATTAACGTAGAGTACAAAACACCTTGAAGTTATTGAAAGGGAATAATTCAGAGGGAAAAGCAAGTTTGTGTTTAAGGCTATAGAGCAATGAGGAAACAAAGTGCTACAGATCTGAGGAAAGCATTGGGTTTACAGTATTTATTTAAGGACTTAAACTCAAAACTTCAAAGGCTTTATTGTCATTTCCAAAATATCTAGAGCGTATTTGGGAAATGAATGTACCAGGCTTTTTCCAACAAAGCAACATGAAGACTTAAAAGTGCAAAAAGAAACTGAAATAGTAATACAACTAGTGTAAACGAATGGCACAACTGACATAGTGTGCAAGTACATGCAGAAACAAGTACACTTAATACAAGTCAAATACAATAAGAATGCAGAATGTCAAACTTATAGTGGATTTTAATTCAAGAGGACCTATTCTGCTTATTCTCAGGTTGATATTTGTATTTGTTGGCTCTAATTTGACACGTTTCTCTGGAGGGAACGCAGGGATTTTAGCCTCTGCAGACCATTTACATGCACACAAACCTACAGAACACACTACTGGAGAGGGAAACCCCCAAAAAGCAGAAAAGGGCCTCTTTAATATCCCTTAGAGCAGCTTTTATGTCAAATTTATTCCTAAAATGTAGTTGTTTTTGCTTATTATTGCTATTTCTGCCAACACTGAAACAACCTCTTTGATTTTTGTATTTCTTCAATATCTCTGTACATGAATGAGAAACTAAAATAGAAATAAAACTAGTGTAAACGAATGGCACAAGTGACACAGTGTGCAAGCAAATGCAGACATAAGTACCCTTAATCCAAGTAGAATATAATAAGAATATCAAATTGAAAACTAACAGTGGATTTTATCTAAAAAAAATGTATCTCTGTTGTGATTGGTCAATGGCTTAGAGATGTCCCGCCCCTTAGCCTGTAAAAAACAATGTGTTGAAGCGCTAGCCAATAGGAGAGCTAGTGTTCCATAGTGATGTCACTAAAGTAAACAAAGGAGTCCAATGGAGGTGTTTCGGGGGAAAAACACCTCCATTGAAACATTTAAAAAGGGCCTCTTTAATATCCCGTAGAGCAGCTTTTATGTCCAATTAATTCCTAAAATATGAGTTGTTTTTGCAAATCATTCCTATTTCTTTGCTCAATACCTCTGTGCATGAATGAGTCCTGACCTTTGACCTTTTTGACCCCAATATAATCCACGTTCTGCCGTTTGTAGATACAGCGTCTCAGCGAGTAATAACAGCGTGTTGTTTGTGAGGACGGGGCGGTAAAAAGAAATGAAGTGTGGTGACTTCCATTTGTGGTTCATCTGTGTCTCGCTAACAACAGAGAGAAACTACTGGTCCGTTCACTCGTACGGAGCCGGGACAATCACGCATTAAAGTGAAACTATTTATAGCAGGCGGCACGAGGGACGCCTATCTGGGCTAAAGCAAGGCGGAGGATATGGAAAAGTAAATGCACGCACACACACACACACACACACACACACACACACACACACACACACACACACACACACACACAAGGTCAACATCCCTCAACCCTCGGCTGTAGATCACAGGAGGGGAAGAAGGCTATAACTGTCCTCTGAATATAAGGAGGTTTTTTTTATACGTTTGACCCTCAAAGGCTTCTGTAGCTCAGGTTGTGAGGAACCACTGGATCAGAGGTTATAATGTAATAAAAAAAGGGTAATAGACAAGCAAACCATGCAGTTGCAACTACAGATGTTGCAGAAATCCCTCTTACTTATTGTGGACTCGTTGACCCTAATTGAGCGCTTGACCGTTACTCAATTCCCAAGCAGAGTAAATCTAATTCTGTCTTTTCGTAATCCATCAGAGAAAAGTAAGTGGAAAGTCAGACTCTGACCTTTAAGGACATGATGGAGGTTCATAAGTGACCACAGACTGTGTTAGAGATTAGATTTGATCTGAAATGTATTGACTTTCAAGGTCTAGATGACAGGAGAACTCCTCTCAAAGCTGGAAAGGAGCATTTTGTAAAAAAAATTGCTGCATTGTTTCAGAAACAACGACTACCATCAAAAGCAAGCATATCATAAAGGGAGAGAGGGAAATGTACGAGTTCAAAGTGTCCAAGAGAGAAAACGACTGTACTTTGATCCTCAGAGATTCACATCTTACAGATTTCAGCGTCTCTTTGCAAGTGCTAAACCAGACGGGTCTCAGCGCCGACATCTCTTAAAAAGCAAGAATATCATAAAGTGAGAAGATGTGAGGAATGAAGAGAGACAGAAAGACATCATTAAGATTTCTCCTAAATGAAACGTTTCTGATGAACAGACGCTGGTTGGATCCTCAGAGATCCACAGGACGCACTAATTGCTGTGGTGTGTCGGCACTTATCAATTAGACCGTCTGGGTGATCTGTGGCTGCGAGGGAGTGCGGTCGTCTTTCACCCAGAAGGCTGTGGGTTCGACCCCAGCCCATGCAGCCAACACGTCAATGTATCCTTGGGCAAGATGCTTAACCCTGAGCTGCTCCCGATGGCCAACGGGGTGTGAATGTTAGGTCCTAGAGCAAGGTGCACTGCTCTGTGTGAATGTTAGGTCCTAGAGCAAGGTGCACTGCTCTGTGTGAATGTTAGGTCCTAGAGCAAGGTGCACTGCTCTGTGTGAATGTTAGGTCCTAGAGCAAGGTGCACTGCTCTGTGTGAATGTTAGGTCCTAGAGCAAGGTGCACTGCTCTGTGTGAATGTTAGGTCCTAGAGCAAGGTGCACTGCTCTGTGTGAATGTTAGGTCCTAGAGCAAGGTGCACTGCTCTGTGTGGATGTTAGGTCCTAGAGTCAGGTGCACTGCTCTGTGTGAATGTTAGGTCCTAGAGCAAGGTGCACTGCTCTGTGTGAATGTTAGGTCCTAGAGTCAGGTGCACTGCTCTGTGTGAATGTTAGGTCCTAGAGCAAGGTGCACTGCTCTGTGTGAATGTTAGGTCCTAGAGCAAGGTGCACTGCTCTGTGTGGATGTTAGGTCCTAGAGTCAGGTGCACTGCTCTGTGTGAATGTTAGGTCCTAGAGTAAGGTGCACTGCTCTGTGTGAATGTTAGGTCCTAGAGCAGGGGTGTCAAACGTACGGCCCGCGGGCCGGATCAGGCCCGTGAACAAGTTTAATCCGGCCCGCGAGATGATTTTGGAAAGTATAAAAAATAAAAAGAGCTGCAATTTTTCAATGAAAGAAACTGCTGTTCTAAATGTGTCCACTGGGTGTCGCAATAGCAATTATGTGAAGCGAGCAAACTATGTATAACGGGGCTGAGGAAGTAATCCTGTGTTTACAGTCTATCGTGCTTGGCTTCCTCACTCCCCAAAATGTCGCTATCAAAAAAGAGAAAAGTGGACACAGAGTGCAGAGTTTTCCAAGAAAAATGGTCATCCTCCTATTTATTCACGGAAGTGAATGGGAAACCCGTGTGTTTGGTTTGTTCGCAGCACGTTTCAGTGCTGAAAGAATATAACCTTCGTCGCCACTATGAGACTCAACATGCCGACAAATATGATAACTTGAAAGGAAAACAGAGAAGCGAAAAGGTGAAGGAATTGCTGGCGGGTCTGAAAAAACAGCAGTCTGTGTTTACTCATAGCCGAGAAATCGGCGATGCTGCAGTGAAAGCCAGCTACCTTGTTGCTAATGAAATTGCAGTGGCTTCAAAACCATTTAGCGAGGGTGAATTTGTGAAGACATGCATGCTGACAGCTGCAGAGATTGTGTGCCCTGAAAAGCGTCAAGCTTTTGAAAATATCAGCCTGACAAGAAACACAGTTGCACACAGGATTTCTGATCTTTCGGAGGATTTGGACAGCCAATTGAAGCGCAAAGTTAAGTCGTTTATTGCGTTTTCAGTTGCAATTGATGAAAGCACGGACATTACAGATGTTGCGCAACTGGCCATATTCATCCGCGGAGTTGATGATACTTTGACCGTAACCGAGGAGTTTGTGGAGTTGGTGCCGATGACGGATACCACGACAGCGGCTGATATTTTCAACACACTCGAGGGTGCCCTGGACAGAGTCGGAGTGGACTGGTCACGCGCTGTCAGCGTGGCTACAGACGGTGCGCCTTCAATGATCGGGAAAAAAGCAGGTGTTGTGACGAAATTCAGGGAAAAAGTGCAGACTGCAAATGGAGGACGTGATTTTTGGACTTTTCACTGTATTTTGCACCAGGAGGCATTGTGTTGCAAGTCATTAAAGATGGATAACGTCATGAAGGTGGTCGTCCAAACTGTTAATTTCATCCGATCAAGAGGCTTGAATCACCGTCAGTTTGACAACCTTCTCAGAGATAAAGACCACAACTACGGCCTGCCTTACCACACCGAGGTAAGATGGTTAAGCCGAGGCATTGTGCTGAGGCGTTTCTTTGATTTACGAGAGGAAATTGAACAATTCATGAAACAAAAAGGCAGACCAGTGTTAGAATTTAAGTCCAAAGAATGGATGCAGGATCTTGCGTTCATGGTGGATGTTACAGAGCACTTGAATAACTTGAACACAATGCTGCAGGGGCGCAACAAAGTTGTAACGCAGTATTATGACAGCGTATGTGCGTTCAAGTTGAAGCTGTCATTGTGGGAGACGCAGCTCGCGGGAGGTGATGCAGCGCACTTTCCTTGTCTGAAAAATGTGTGCGATACCCAACATGTCGCAGACATGAAGCGGTTCAAAGATAAACTAATAGGACTATTGCGGGAGTTTGAGCAACGCTTTCAGATTTTTGGTGAACTGGAGAAAGACTTCAAAGTTTTCTGCTCGCCATTCACCGCGAATGCCTCTGATCTGCCCGTCAACATTCAACTTGAAATAATAGACTTGCAGTGTGACTCAGATTTGAAGGGGAAATTTGCTGCAGCTGGCTTAGACACATTTTATCAGTATCTTTTGCCAGGTTACCCCAACTTGACAGCCCTTGCTGCAAAAGTGTTGTGCATGTTTGGAACCACGTATATTTGTGAGCAAGTTTTCTCTGTAATGAGCATCAATAAAACAAAGCTGCGCTCAAGGCTCACGCACAAGCACTTAAATGACATCCTGAAATTGGCTGCCACTCAGGCTTTGACCCCTGATATTGATGCACTTGTGAAAGCTAAAAGATGCCAGGTTTCAGGAGCAAAAACAACAGTGGGTAACCCAACTTAAAATGCTGCATAAGACACTGCACCCTGATATAGTTATCTAAAAAATGATTGTCTTCTGTGCAGATTGAAAGAAAGTGAACAGTGTGTGATTTACTGTAATAATGACAGTAACTTCAGTTCATAAGTTAGGTTTGTTGAAATTGTTCATGCATTGCACAGCTTTTATTTATCAATAAGTAATGTAGCCTACAAGGCAGGAAGTAAGTAACTCAACCCTCTTGAAAAGTTTCTACCTCAATTTGTCTCAATCATTTGGTGAGTTAGTACAGGATTAATATGTTAAAATGACAAATTAGTTATTTGAGAAGAGTTTTTGTATTTTGTTCATTCCCAGTATATGACTTAATGTTGTTGTATGACTTTTTGTTGATACGCCAAGTCTAAATGTGCTTGTACTGTTATTGCACTAAAGTTCACTAAACTTAAACAAAGAAAACAATCTGAAGTTGTCGTCATTTTTTTGTTATTATGCTATGATTTTACCGCTCCGGCCCACTTGGGAATAGATTTTCCTCCATGTGGCCCCTGAGCTAAAATGAGTTTGACACCCCTGCCCTAGAGCAAGGTGCACTGCTCTGTGTGAATGTTAGGTCCTAGAGCAAGGTGCACTGCTCTGTGTGAATGTTAGGTCCTAGAGCAAGGTGCACTGCTCTGTGTGAATGTTAGGTCCTAGAGTAAGGTGCACTGCTCTGTGTGAATGTTAGGTCCTAGAGCAAGGTGCACTGCTCTGTGTGAATGTTAGGTCCTAGAGCAAGGTGCACTGCTCTGTGTGAATGTTAGGTCCTAGAGCAAGGTGCACTGCTCTGTGTGAATGTTAGGTCCTAGAGCAAGGTGCACTGCTCTATGTGAATGTTAGGTCCTAGAGCAAGGTGCACTGCTCTGTGTGAATGTTAGGTCCTAGAGTCAGGTGCACTGCTCTGTGTGAATGTTAGGTCCTAGAGCAAGGTGCACTGCTCTGTGTGAATGTTAGGTCCTAGAGCAAGATGCACTGCTCTATGTGAATGTTAGGTCCTAGAGCAAGGTGCACTGCTCTGTGTGAATGTTAGGTCCTAGAGCAAGGTGCACTGCTCTGTGTGAATGTTAGGTCCTAGAGCAAGGTGCACTGCTCTGTGTGAATGTTAGGTCCTAGAGCAAGGTGCACTGCTCTGTGTGAATGTTAGGTCCTAGAGCAAGGTGCACTGCTCTGTGTGAATGTTAGGTCCTAGAGCAAGGTGCACTGCTCTGTGTGAATGTTAGGTCCTAGAGCAAGGTGCACTGCTCTGTGTGAATGTTAGGTCCTAGAGTCAGGTGCACTGCTCTGTGTGAATGTTAGGTCCTAGAGCAAGGTGCACTGCTCTGTGTGAATGTTAGGTCCTAGAGCAAGGTGCACTGCTCTGTGTGAATGTTAGGTCCTAGAGCAAGGTGCACTGCTCTGTGTGAATGTTAGGTCCTAGAGCAAGGTGCACTGCTCTGTGTGAATGTTAGGTCCTAGAGCAAGATGCACTGCTCTGTGTGAATGTTAGGTCCTAGAGCAAGGTGCACTGCTCTGTGTGAATGTTAGGTCCTAGAGCAAGGTGCACTGCTCTGTGTGAATGTTAGGTCCTAGAGCAAGGTGCACTGCTCTGTGTGAATGGGTGAAGGACATGTAGTATGTAAAGCGCTTTGAGGGGTTGTAAAGACTGGATAATGCACTATATAAGTACAGTCCATTCTCTGGATCGTCTGCTTTTGTCTGTACGGCAGTGATTACTTCTTCTTTTATCCGTGTAAATCCATCCTGCTAATACAAGGCTATTAATCCAACATTAACAATCATCTCTGTGTCTGTAAATCATCTGTAAAGGATATCCTATCCTAAGTTATATTATTTTATGAGTTGTTTTAGTGCACGTCAATGTACTTTCTGTAAATGTGTCAACCAAGAAGCTTTTCCATCTGTAACCCCTGCACAGAGGTCGTAACGTCACCCTAAAACAACTTGACAACACAAACTAAAATGTTTGATTCTCCCAAAAAAAAAGCGACTCACGAGAAGTCAGAAGAAACACTGGCTGCCAATTAAAGCCTTCATTCATCAGTGTCGTTCACATATGTCACTGTGTGTGTGTGTGTGTGTGTGTGTGTGTGTGTGTGTGTGTGTGTGTGTGTGTGTGTGTGTGTGTGTGTGTGCGTGTGTGTGCGTGCGCGTGTGTGTGTGTGTGTGTGTGTGTATTTTTATCCCGGTCCCATGACCAATTCTTCCACAGGCTGCTGACTTAAGGACCCGCTGCCAGACACAAGTGACCCTTCATACACTATCTCACACACTCTCTCTCTCACACACACACACACACACACACACACACACACACACACACACACACACACACACACACACACACACACACACACACACACACACACAGTGACACATGTGAACGTGAGCACACACACACTGATGAAAGAAGGCTTGAATTGGCAGCCAGTGGGTCTTTATTAAAAGCCTCAGTAGTGAAAGAAAGGAAGCTTTATTGCATTTTCTGAAGGAATGTTCTGTCTGACTTCCCTATTAAGTTAATTTGTGTGTGTGTGTGTGTGTGTGTGTGTGTGTGTGTGTGTGTCTGTGTGTGTGTGTGTGTGTGTGTGTGTGTGTGTGTGTGTGTGTCTGTGTGTGTGTGTGTGTGTGTGTGTGTGTGTGTGTGTGTGTGTGTGTGTGTGTGTGTGTGTGTGTGTGTGTGTGTCTCCTTGCAATGCGCTGCCCTACTGAGGTGCCCTTGAGCAAGAGGAGCAGTCAGCGCTTCAAACAGCTGTTTCATGTTCTCATGCAACCACCAAATTGTAGATGACCTAAAATAAGAGCTCTGCGTCCACAAATAACTCACCTTATGCTTCGTCGGCTTTTGCACGCTTTCATAATGTCTTATTATGTGCTGGTACTTTAGATAAGAGAGTAAATGCTAATACTTAGCATAGCATCACTAGCTTTATCAACCTTCAACTGGCAGAGATACAGTGTTTAAGCTTTTAAATGAACTGTTGTTGAGTAATTACCCTTTTAAGACAATCAACTAAGCATTGTGATTGCCAATATGTGATTAGTTTATCCAAATAACTCATATTTATGAATGTACGATGATGTTTGGAGCTGCTGCTGTATGAGAGCAGACGGTTAGCTTAAAGAAAAACACGTCAACAAGATCTTATAATTACTCTCACTGTCTGAGCGTAGACACAGGTCCAACCTGCAAGTTTAACTAAAGGGGGTTTAAATAATAAGTCAGATTTTAATCATGAGGGCCACACATTTGACCCTAGCTAGATAGAAAGCTAGAATCCGCTAGTTAGCTTGTTAGATAGGTAGCTAACACAACGAGCTAGATCCTAAACAATAGCTTGTGAAGTAGATAGCTAACGTTCTCGCTCAAGTCAGATTATGTAGGTAGGTAGGTCTGTCTCTCTGTATACTATTTTGTGACTAAATAATTTACCATATTGGGATCAATAAAGTTCCTCTATCTATCCCTCTTTCTATCCATCCATCCATCCATCTATCCCTCTTTCTATCCATCCATCTATCCGTCCATCTATCTATCCATCTATGTAGATAAATGGATATAGAATATTGAGTGGTCAGATGTAGAGAAGTCAATTCCTTGCATAATGACTCAGTGACAAAAACACACATTTCTACACACTGTGTTCTTTGTTCAAACACAAACACTCATCAAAGGCTCTGTTCCTCTCTCTTTGTCTCAGACACACAGACACACAAAGCCTCCAAATGATTTCTGCACTTCAGTCGATACAACAAGTGTTATTGAGTGCAGCTCACGCCCAAATCAAAAACACTCAGGAGTTCAATCAAAAGCTCATTCTCTCTCTGTTGTTGTTCCTGTTGGACGATATACCGCTGACTTTAAAAGGTGAACACCTCAGAGACTTGTAGAATATCAGGGTTGGGTAATAAGAAAGTTTTGTTCAACAAGGAGGTGAGGTCATATACTTTCAATATGACCAGGAAGGTATTGTAGAACATCAGGGTTGGGTAATAAGAAAGTTTTGGACGTGCAGAAGTTCAACAAGGAAGTGCTCTTTTTAATACTTTCAATATGACCAGAGGAAGATTTTGCTTTTGATCCGACACCAACATCCTCTGTTGGTTTTCTCCCTTTCTGATCACCATAAGGACACCATATGGATTGTTATGCTTCTTTATCATTGTGCTCTGCATTGCATGAGGCACCTTCTGCAATATCTCCTTTTGTTGTTTTGGCTCTCTTTCATTTGACCTCAGACGCCCAAAAGGCTCCCTGGAAGAGAAACTAATGCCCTCATATTTTTCTAACGACCCTCATAAATATCACTAATGACTCCCGAAGCAAAACAAATCCAACATTTCGGAGCCGCTGCCAGCCTTTGAGCGGTAGAAACACTAATGTGTGTCTTCATGGGAGTCGGAAATCCTCCAAAAATCATGTGTGAACTCCCATGAAGAAGAAGAGTCAGAAACACATGAAGAAGAAGAGTCCGAAACACATGAAGAAGAAGAGTCAGAAACACATGAAGAAGAAGAGTCAGAAACACATGAAGAAGAAAAGTCAGAAACACATGAAGAAGAAGAGTCAGAAACACATGAAGAAGAAGAGTCAGAAACACATGAAGAAGAAGAGTCAGAAACACATGAAGAAGAAGAGTCAGAAACACATGAAGAAGAAGAGTCAGAAACACATGAAGAAGAAGAGTCAGAAACACATGAAGAAGAAGAGTCAGAAACACATGAAGAAGAAGAGTCAGAAACACATGAAGAAGAAGTGTCAGAAACACATGAAGAAGAAGAGTCAGAAACACATGAAGAAGAAGAGTCAGAAACACATGAGGAAGAAGAGTCAGAAACACACGAAGAAGAAGAGTCAGAAACACATGAAGAAGAAGAGTCAGAAACACATGAAGAAGAAGAGTCAGAAACACATGAAGAAGAAGAGTCAGGAACACATGAAGAAGAAGAGTCAGAAACACATGAAGAAGAAGAGTCAGAAACACATGAAGAAGAAGAGTCAGAAACACATGAAGAAGAAGAGTCAGAAACACATGAAAAAGAAGAGTCAGAAACACATGAAGAAGAAGAAGAAGAGTCAGAAACACATGAAGAAGAAGAGTCAGAAACACATGAAGAAGAAGTGTCAGAAACACATGAAGAAGAAGAGTCAGAAACACATGAAGAAGAAGACTCAGAAACACATGAAGAAGAAGAGTCAGAAACACATGAAGAAGAGTCAGAAACACATGAAGAAGAAGAGTCAGAAACACATAAAGAAGAAGACTCAGAAACACGTGAAGAAGAAGAGTCAGAAACACATGAAGAAGAAGAGTCAGAAACACATGAAGAAGAAGTGTCAGAAACACATGAAGAAGAAGAGTCAGAAACACATGAAGAAGAGTCAGAAACACATGAAGAAGAAGAGTCAGAAACACATGAAGAGTCAGAAACACATGAAGAAGAGTCAGAAACACATGAAGAAGAAGAGTCAGAAACACATGAAGGACCCATTCCAAACCACCGCCTACACCCTACCCCTCCGTTTGCGCGGAGGGTCCGCCACATTTAATTTCATTACATGTCACCTGTTAGACGCTTTTATCCAAAGTGACTTACATACTCAACACTGTGGACAATCCCCACAGGAGCACTTTGGGGTGAAGTGTCTCAGGGACACAACGACATGCTGACTGCAGTGGGGTTTGAACCTGAGACCCCCTGATCCCAACACCAACGCTCTATCCACTGCGCCACACACCTCCCTGTCGTCCCCGCCGCCATTAAGTGCTGTTCCAAACCAACGAGTGTGGAGCGGTGTGGAGGGGGAGTGGGCTATCAAGCCCTCAAACAGCGAGTCTGCATCGGTGCTGCTCCACCTGACCGGACTCAACGCTGTGTCTGTCCGTTAGGAACCAGCTGTTTACAGATAGTTCCGTGGAAACATCCCCGGAGCTATTGAATATCTTCATACACATGTTAACAACTTCATGGTTACCTCGTATTTGTTTAAACTTAGGATCATTTACTCACGTCTAGTCTAGAAAACGGTCAAAGTTGTGCATATTTACATGGACTTTTTCAAAAAGTAAGCAGCTTATAGACATTAGATTTTAAAACAAAAATATGTTTACAAAAAATATATGCCATAAAAGATTTTTAGAGTTTTATCTTTGTTATTTTTAATCCAAGTGATGCTGATTTGAAACCGTTGTTACGAAAAGGCATGTCCTGTCTCAGCTGGAGAGAGGGGAGTTCGTCCCAAAGCTTGCCGCTGTGTTTACCCGCTCGACCTGGAAGAAGGGAGGCTCGCTAAGCTGAGAGTGAGACTACAGACGGAGGGGCAGTGGGTAGGGTGTGGTTTGGAATTGGGCCGAAGTCTCAGAAACACGGCGAGGGATACTGTCCGTCTACGGCGCTTCCTGAGATCTGTTCCCGTTAAACTGATCTCACCTCCAGCCAACCTCTGTCACATAATCTTCCTCCATCCTTCATCCCTCCTCAGACCCTCGGAGAGGAAGAGGATCAGTGTCTCTCCGGTGAACCTCCGTGTGTAAGAGGCTAATGACGAGGGACGCTAACCTTTAATTCTATTTGAGAGACATTTTGGATTGTTTATTTCTAGTCTTTGAATTCTTCTAATGTACAATGCCTTGTCTTTTTATGCTGCTGCAACGCAAACATGTCCCAAATTGGGATCAATAAAGTACTTCTTATCTGATCTCAAGCTTCTCTCTGATAAATGCACCGTGGAGCTTCCGCTTCTATCTTTGGAGCGTCTGGTTCCTCTGACAGGAGAACGCACGCCTCGTCACTAAGCAGCCGCTCTTTACGCTGTCAGATTAGCAGCCGAGGCTAAAATCGGACTGTTCCACTGGCTGGTGGATAAAGAAGTCTCGGCCAATCAGGAGCGAGCGGGGCTGATGGATGCTGAGCGGGGGATGGGTGAAATACAGAAGGTTGGCAGAGTCGTGTAAGAAGTCATTTATTCAGCAGTAAGATTATTGCTTCAGAGATTTGGTTCCCTCCTTTCTGGTCAGGAGCAGTACAAATACATATTTCTTAAAATAAATAAATATTTCATAAAATAAATAAATAAATATCTAATAAAATAAAATAAATAAATATCTAATAAAATAAATAATAAAATAATAATTATCCCAATAAATAAATATTCTGTATTTTTTTTTAAAACACAAGAAATACGGGATAAATTCACGTCAGCCATTGTTGGATCTTTCTACATCTAGAGACGTCCACTCAGCACCGGGGCGGATTAATGGACGCTGAGGAATCAGACACTTGGAGGGTGGAAACCTGAGACTGAGACGAGGGTTAAAACCTGTTCACCGGCAATTTAATCAACACACATCTCGGGGGGAATGGAAATTGGTTACCAGCGCTTTAAGAGATTGCAAAGTGCAGGAGAGACGGTAAAGGACACAGAGGACAATTTGAAACAACCGTCTGCAAGTGAGATGAATTCACTTACTCATCACCGCCTATTACTTTTCAGGCTTTCATTCGATGCAAATGAGCTCCTGCAGCTCAGATAACGAAGGAATGAGTCGTAAAAACCAAGAAATAAGTCAGCGTTTCATCACTTCCTGTCCCCTGGTCTGGAAGTCAATGGTTTTCTGGATGTGTTTTTGGTTGTGAGTCTGAAATAAAGTCCCAAGCTGAAGAGAAATTTAATGTTTTGTTATATATTTGTATTTTTTGGGACGGTGAGAAACATAGTTAGTTGTTAATAAAGTTGAGGACATGCAGGACATCCATTTCCCTCCCTACTTTCCCCTTTATCCTTCCTTCCTGTTTACTTCCTGCAGACCTCTCGATTCAATCCAACTTTATTTATACAGCAGCATAAATACATTTCGACAAAACTGATATGGCAAAAAGAAACTAATGTAAAAGACAATAAAACCATCCTTGTAGCCACAGACTGAAAACCCTCATACATGATGATACGCTGGGGGGGGCGTGTGGCGCAGTGGGATAGTGCGTTGGGATCAGGGGAGCACAGGTTCAAACCCCACAGCAGTCAGCATGTCGTTGTGTCCCTGAGACACTTCACCCCAAAGTGCTCCTGTGGGCACAGTATGTACGTACAGGTAACATGTCATCATGATACAAGATTTTAAAACACAACTAAATAGAAAATAGAAAAACCCCAATTTAGAAAACACAGAGAACAAAGACCGGGAGAACAAGTAGGTCATTAAACGAGATTTAAAAACAGTGCTCCATCTTCTGCTCGTTGTGTTGCATTAACACACGTTTGAGCAGAACACACGCTTGTTTTCCAGAGGTCAAACGCCTCCAATCCCTCCCCGAGGATCTCATTAGGAGGAAACAAACATCAACGTCTCGCCTCTCATTACCCCCCCCCCCCCCCCCCTCTCTCTTTACTTCCTGTCACATGCCTTGGACAACCTAACGCATGACACTCATTACTAAATGCTAATTAAGTTGGCTTGGACATGGTGTTATTGGGCCTTATGCAGACCTACAGACATCAGGGAGGTGTTTAAAAGAAAGCTCAAAACATGTCCTTTTAAATGCACGATTATATTGTTTTGTATTTTATGTTCTATGTCTATTCTACGCTAATGTTATGTCTATTTACTTGTCTCATGCATTGGACAGCCTAGAGCATGACACTCATGACTTCTTAGGGATTCTGGGGCTTGAAAAAGTTCATATTGGTGATTCAGCGTTCTGCAAAATACCTACAGACATCAGGGAAGTCTTTAAAAGAAAGCTCCAAACATGTCTGTTCCCTTTAGCCTGTTAGCTAACCCCCGCTATCTGCTGCTCTCTGATGCATCTTAAACTGATTACGTTTCAGTATTAATATCATGCCATCGCTGCCATTATTTCCAGCTGTTATCCCACTGTGAATTTGCACTTCCCTCCTTTTAATGCACTGTTATATTGCCTTGTATTTTAGATTCTACGCTCATGTTGTGTCTGTTCACTGGTACCTGTATTCGAGGTTTTAGAAGATGTCAACCGTCTACTATGAAGCACTTTGGACTGCATTTCTAGTGTGAAAGGTGCTTTACAAATAAAGCTCATTATATTGTATTTGACGTTATTCGCACTTCCTGTGTATTCCATATCAGTTCAAACCTTATCTACCTCCACTTTCCCTCTCAGCAGGTGATCTATCTGTTCAGGTACGCAGCGTTTCAAAGCTCTTAACAGGATTGGAGAAAATAAGAATGAACCTTATCAAAGGGGTCAGGTCAAAGGTTAATTAGTGTGTGTGTGTAGGATGCATTTTGAAGCACGCATGAGTCTAAAAGGTTAATTAGTGTGTGTGTAGGAGGAGGCATTTTGAAGCACGCATGAGTCTATAAAGGCTGTGTGTGTTTTCATAACCAAATTGAGCACACACACACACACACACACACACACACCTTTCTCTGACCCTGATTACAACTCTGGACCTCGGCCGATCGCATCACACACACTCTGTCTGAAATCCGTCGCTTCACTTGACCTTAATACGGCAGCGGCATGTCGACCAATCAGATTAATGCATCTAATTTAAAGTCCCCTGATCTCGGCCAATCACATTCAACGATGGAGGCTCTTCCACTATTCAGCCTAGTGTGTGTGTGTGTGTGATTTTTAACATGCAGTCTTGTGTGTACGTGTGTGTGTGTATGTGTCTGTGTTTGTGTCTCGTCTGTTATCCGCTACACTGACCCTGGAACTGCTGATGTTGTGTCGTCCTTTCAAAAATAATCACACGACGCTGCAGCAACACATTCTGCTTATTCTGAGGAAAGCACATCTGAGGCTCCGTAGCAGAAACAGATCAGCAAGGACGCTGTGAGGGAAACAGGAAACCCGAACGCTGTAATACGATACGACCGAGTCAACGGTGCCTTAATCAATTATGAAGAGTCAAATTAGATAATGCCTTGGTGTGTGGAACGACCCGAATGCTCTCACACTCCCATGAGAGGAAGCTTTTTATGCTGGGATAGAAAAATCCTGGGACAAAGCATGACAGGTGTGTTCGCTCGAAGCACTTTATCATCAGTTTCCTCCTCATCTCAGACACCTCTACTGAGTATGATACAGATATATCAGAGAGGAAGCTAATGAGCTGAATCCACCTATCAATGAAATCTTCCTTAATCAGACAGTATCTACTTTAAAGAGTCCTCTCCTGCTGATGTTCAGGTGTATATCAGTATGTAGTGTATCTACTTTAAAGAGTCCTCTCCTGCTGATGTTCAGGTGTATATCAGTATGTAGTGTCTCTACTTTAAAGAGTCCTCTCCTGATGATGTTCAGGTGTATATCAGTATGTAGTGTCTCTACTTTAAAGAGTCCTCTCCTGCTGATGTTCAGGTGTATATCAGTATGTGAGTATCTCTCCTTTAAAGAGTCCTCTCCTGCTGATGTTCAGGTGTATATCAGTATGTAGTGTCTCTACTTTAAAGAGTCCTCTCCTGCTGATGTTCAGGTGTATATCAGTATGTAGTGTCTCTACTTTAAAGAGTCCTCTCCTGCTGTTGTTCAGGTGTATATCAGTATGTAGTGTCTCTACTTTAAAGAGTCCTCTCCTGCTGATGTTCAGGTGTATATCAGTATGTAGTGTCTCTACTTTAAAGAGTCCTATCCTGCTGATGTTCAGGTGTATATCAGTATGTAGTGTCTCTACTTTAAAGAGTCCTCTCCAGCTGATGTTCAGGTGTATATCAGTATGTAGTGTCTCTACTTTAAAGAGTCCTCTCCAGCTGATGTTCAGGTGTATATCAGTATGTAATGTCTCTACTTTAAAGAGTCTCATACTGCCAGTAAAAAGATGAAGGTCTTCTCGACCACCCACCGCTCAATTAATCAATTAGGCGATCAATCGCTTTAACAGCCACTCAATCAACCAATCAATTCATGACAAGGTCAATCTTGAGATGAGACAGAGCTGGTGGATGTAAAAAGTGAAGGGTCACACTCAGGAACCTCAAAGCACTCGTCTATCCTATCTTTCTCTCAGTGGCACAAACAACCTGATGAAAAGCTCACAGCTAATTACAGCCTAATCACTTCCTGTTTGCACTTCCACAAACACATAAACAAACCTGTGTGTGTGTGTGTGTGTGTGTGTGTGTGCGTGTGTGTGTGTGTGCGTGTGTGTGTGCGTGTGTGTGTGTGTGTGTGTGTGTGTGTGTGTGTGTGTGTGTGTGTGTGTGTGTGTGTGTGTGCGTGTGTGTGTGTGCGTGCGTGTGTGTGTGTGTGTGTGTGTGTGTGTGTGTGTGTGTGTGTGTGTGTGTGTGTGTGTGTGTGTGTGTGCGTGTGTGTGTGTGCGTGTGTGTGTGTGTGTGTGTGTGTGTGTGTGTGTGTGTGTGTGTGTGTGTGTGTGTGTGTGTGTGTGTGTGTGTGAGAGAGAGAGACAAACTGCAGCTGATTGTGTTTGCCGCCTGCAGATTATGGTGTGGAGCTGCATTGTGAAGATTGGTCACCGGGCTAACTGGCTTTTCATTAGAGTGAAACGCAAACAAAAACAAAGACATCAATACCCACTCAGAGTTAAAAACACTGACGTTTAAGAGAAGCTTGTGAACAGACCGAAGCTGAAGAGGAGCAGGAATGAGTCCTAAAACTGAAAAAAGTCCAGCATTCTTTGGTTGTTAGCCTGAAAGAGACTTTAACGCGTTGGGACCAAGTCATTGTTTTGCAAGTCCGAGTCAAGTCTCAAGTCAGGATGGGCAAGTTCAAGTCAAGTCCTAAACTTTGAAAAAACGAGTCTTAAACAAGTCCTTATGTGCTCTTCACCAAATGTAATGACATCCATCAACAGAATAATACTTAATAATCAAACCGCTCTTTATTCACATTAATAATGTAATAATCAACTTCCTCTCTGCTGGTAAAGTAACGTGTGTTCTTCTATTTGAAGAGGGATCAGTAAGGCTACCGTGACGGTTTGATTCAGAAGGAGTTTAGTTGATAAGATCCCTGATGTTGAGGTGACCAGAATGTTTATTTCCACTGTGTACAACATGTCCTAAGGGACCCACAATCTATCTTTATGCAAGGGATAATGTGCAGCGAGGCGCTCTCTATGGGGGAAAGAACACCTGAATCTAGATCCCTCTGCAGGTGGTACTTTAACTATAGTTTGATGATAATACTTTTGCACTTTTACTTGAGTAACATTTTGAATGCAGGACTTTTTATTGTAACAGAGTATTCCTACACTCTGGTACTTTTACTCAAGTACAAGATCTGAACTTCTCCCACCTCTGGCAATATATCCTGAGTGGTTACCAAAACAAAAACCTGCTCTGAAGGTTATTTTCATTTTACAATCCTGCACTCAGCTTTGCTTTCTCCCATATCATTGAAAAGCAGCCAGACGCTGCTTCTTTTGACGGTTTTCACTAATTTCTTGACTTTTTCCGACGCGCTTGCATTTAAATCCGGCTCCCCGTCGCTCTGTGCAGCTGGCCTGTACCACTACACCTGCTGTCTTTGGAGCGTCTGCCCGCCACCCTTCTTTCACATAATGG
>NC_136901.1:94048161-94050661 GCF_949606895.1 Notothenia rossii
ACCCATTGCACAATGCCAACCACACGTGTTGTAATCTGCATCGTTCCCAAAGAGCTGGCCGAGCTTTGCTGTAAAGACGAAGTATGCTGATGTGAAAGGTGAGAGCGGTTTCAGGAGCTATGAGGTCCTTAAGAGCTCATTATTGTTCATTCAAATCATGTCATTCCTGCAGAAACAGGTTGTTTGAAGAGTGAGGGATCAATGTGAAGTGGACCCTTTAATGGGCTCTGAGGGCAAGAGGAGGAAAGGTTATTTTGCTAATCTGGCAAAGAGACGGTGGAGGTTAAACATGTCCAATGTGTTGGAGCTCGGGTGTATCGTAGTGATGTCACTATGTTCCTGATATTCGGGATTTTAACCTTTGCAGACCATTTACCTCAGGGGTGCCCACACTTTTTCAGCTTTTAAAATGACCAAGCCCAAATGATCTACCTACAGGGCCGCGGGGGGGGGGGGGGGGGGGGGGGGGCACGATCTACGCATTGGGCACCCCTGATTTACACGCACAAAACAACCTACAGAACCGGAGAGGGAAAACAACACACCTACTATTCTTTCAACGTATTTCCTCACACTGTGTTTATGGAAAACCACTTTGGACCAAAGCAAGTTCCTGGTATATGTTAACATCCTCATAAACCTGATTGTGATGCAGATTTGTCTCCAGATGTATCGACTCACATCCATGGAAACTACCGACTGTACAAGATCTTTTGAATCCAGTGATGCTCTTTCCTTTAGGCTCCTCTCTCAGGATCTCTCCTCTTCCCCCGAGTCTAAATATGGAAGCTCTCTCTCTCTCTCTCTCTCTCTCTCTCTCAGAAGTTTTACGACAATAAACATTTGATTTAAATCTCAAATACACACATTATTGAAGCTGCTGTGACAGGGGTCTTTCCACCTGTCCATTATCAGGTTTGACCGTCAGCTGTCCCCTCTAAAGCATTAAAAACAAACCAGCTGAACAATAAAACACACACACACACACACACACACACACACACACACACACACACACACACACACACACACACACACACACACACACACTAACAGGTGTCCCTGAGTTTTCCCTGTTGAAAACGTTTCCCCAAAGGAATGAATGGGAAATCAACGTGAACAGAGCTCAAAATCACCCGACTTTGAGGTCACACTGCTTCGCTATACTTTAACAGAATAAAACGATTAGAAGTTTAAACAGCTCTCAAGACTCTCAACCATATTGAACTAAAAGGTTTTTTTTTTTTGATTGGACGGTTTTCCTAAAATCAGAGTTTAAGTTTTGTGAACTTTTGAAAGATGTTGTAATGTGGCGGAATGTTCAGAATGATGACATCATCAGTTACGGCCCGTCCACACACAGGCATGAGTTCGCCGAACTGCATTGTGGGGAGCGGAGCATGGCTATGCAAGCATCGTGAGCATCAAAAGTTGAGCAATGTTCAACTTTTGATGCTCCCAATGCTTGCGAAGCTGGCATCAGCCAATCAAATCCCCTTTATGCAAATCCCGCCAGTTCAAGCGCCAGCCAATCAAACCGCGTGCTAGCTGGGAGAGCCAGACCGCAGTTCATTTCCTCATATTCCAAACAAGAAATTACGGTTGCAAATCAACCGGTTCTTTACGAGCAAAACTATTTACCGGGATACAAACCGGAGGAACCAGGCATGGAGGGAGGGGGCAGAGACAGTGGGTGAAACTGGTAGGTTTTCGCCTGTTTGGAGAGTTTATATCCAGTTTACTTTGTTTTAACATTGCTATTGCTTTGTATGTCGGGGGGGAGATTCATGTGATTGGTTGTTGGTCGACAAGCTTCAGACACGCCCGGCATCAAGATTTTTCAAGATTTTTTTCATGCCTGTGTGTGGACGGGCCGTTAAAGTGGAAGGGGCTTTAAAATCTCCTGGAAAAATATCTTAAACTTGATGTAAATCCCATAATATTCACTCTACAAACATACATTTACATGATATCAGAAGCTAAATGTGTCAGCGTCATGTCGATGTCTTCATTATATCAAACCAAGCATCATATCTGACCCAAAATAGCTCTAAAGTGACACAAACTCCAGCTGCCTGCACATAGACACCCATGTTAGAATCCACCAAGGTTTTCTGCAGGTGAGAACGTCTCCCACTTTAGGAAAGCTGCCGCCACGTGTTACACACTTAACACACACAAATCACACACGTGGTTAATCAGGAAGCTCAGATGCTCATGCCAAGAAATCGTATCGATACTAGTCACGGTTTTCTTAAGAGGGGGGGAACTGTCAGAGATGAACCTCAATACATTCTGGATGAGACTCACTGCTGCAGGTTAGTATATGAGTGTATTCTCCATGTCTTTTTACTGTTAATATAATGTACATATTTACAGTTTATTTCATATATTTGATCATATTTTCATCTCATGTGCAATGCCTTGTAAACACGTTATGCAAATGTGGAATAAAAAAAGTGAATCTGATCTAAAACCTCCAACAGATGAATACAATTAG
>NC_136901.1:94063161-94065661 GCF_949606895.1 Notothenia rossii
TGTGTGTGTGTGTGTGTGTGTGTGTGTGTGTGTGTGTGTGTGTGTGTGTGTGTGTGTGTGTGTGTGTGTGTGTGTGTGTGTGTGTGTCACTATCTGTAGCTTGAAGAAACACACACTACGAGAAAAAGGGGGTGAGTTATGGACACACACTGTCATTCTGCGAATTTGCAAACTGGTGGTGTTTGACGAGCTGCACAGTGTGTGTGTGTGTGTGTGTGTGTGTGTGTGTGTGTGTGTGTGTGTGTGTGTGTGTGTGTGTGTGTGTGTGTGTGTGTGTGTGTGTGTGTGTGTGTGTGTGTGTGTGTGTGTGTGTGTGTGTGTGTGTGTGTGTGTGTGTGTGTGTGTGTGTGTGTGTGTGTGTGTGTGTGTGGGATGTTCTTATACAAGCGTTAGTCATCTCAACAGTCTTGAAAGAAAATTCCACTCGGGAACATTTGCTTCCAGTCAATCATCAAACTGAGCAGGATTACTACAGGGGTAAATTAAAAGTACTGATACTACACAGTACAAATACTCTGTTACAAGTAGAAGTACTGCATTGAAAAGTAAAAAGTAACCAGTAAAATGTACTTAAAGTATTAAATGTAAAAGTACCCAACACAGACAAGTATAATATTTGCCATAAAGCACACTGACAGGATAAGTAGTCGTTCATTTATAAGTTAATTACCTAATTTTTGCCTAGAGGCTAATTGGCTTTGATCCCAGCTCTTTAAAGGATAATTTGTTATGTGTCTTTCCTCATGTTGGCAGTAATATGTTTAGTTAGCGTCATCGTGAGCTTCTTGGTAGGCTGATTGGCACATTGTCCGACATGTCTCAGAACCAACAACTCAAATAATTGATTGTAAATCGACTTTTCCTTTTTTACCAACTTCCCAAATTATGCCGGGCATCCCAGCACACACACTGTTCTATTGCCAGGACAGCTGAGAATCTGTGTGTTCGGTGTGTGTGTGTGTGTGTGTGTGTGTGTGTGTGTGTGTGTGTGTGTGTGTGTGTGTGTGTGTGTGTGTGTGTGTGTGTGTGTGTGTGTGTGTGTGTGTGTGTGTGTATGTGTGTGTGTGTGTCTTCCTGTTGCACGGGTGGCAAAGCTACAAGAACACGGCGAGTGTTAGGAAGCACGGAAAGCTCCAGAAAGCTTTTTCTCTGCTGGTTTCCGAGGTGTTCGGCTCCTCATTCAGCTGCTGCCATCGAGACTAATGAACCGGGCCGAGGCTGCCTTTCTAATGGGGCCCACACACACACACACACACACACACACACACACACACACACACACACACACACACACACACACACACACACACACACACACACACACACACACACACACACACACACACACACACACACACACACACACACACACACACACACACACACACACACACACACACACACACACACACACACACACACACACACACACACACACACACACACACACACACACACACACACACACACACACACACACACACACACACACACACACACACTCTGGGTGATCATTCAGACTTCCAGGCGGTCCACTACATAGCTGTAACACCACCCAAAGACACATAAGAGAGGATCTGACCGGAATACCAAACAGCATTACATAGTGTTCTGACTCAGGGCCAAACTGGGCTTTCCAACCAGCATTAATGTGGGCCAATCAGGGCCAACTAGGGCCAATCAGGGCCAACCAGGGCCAATCAGGGCCAACTAGGGCCAATCAGGGCCAATCAGGGCCAATCAGGGCCAACCAGGGCCAACTCCTTTAATTAAATACAGGAGTTCTCTTGAGACTGATTACCACTGCAGAGCTGGAGGAAGATGTACTCAGAAGCACAAAGTGGAATGAGAAGAAGAAGAAGAAGAAGAAGAAGAAGAAGAAGAAGAAGAACTTTCAATTTGAATTTAAGTACAAAAACAAAGAGTTTTACCACTGAATATAAAAAAAGGAACCAACAGGATACCTTCCCTTTATTTTTCCCAGATTACCAAATGTTATTAGATCCTCTTATGATCATCACTAAGGATTGAAATATACGATTTGAGGTGCAAATGATGTGTGTGCACTTTTATCCTGATGGTCTTTGTAACCTTAGGAAGTTGTTGGCACCAATCGTTGAGCAGCCATTTCTGAAGAGTTAAATAGATGGAAAACGATAGTTAGCTTGTAAAGTAGATAGCTTACTTTGGGAGGCCAGTTTGTTAGATATGTCGCTAACGTAAGCTAGAAGATAGCTAACTTTGGGAGGCCAGTTTGTTAGATATGTAGCTAACGTAAGCTAGAAGATAGCTAACTTTGGATAGCCAGCTTGTTAGATATGTAGCTAACGTAAGCTAGAAGATAGCTTACTTTGGGAGGCCAGTTTGTTAGATATGTAGCTAACGTAAGCTAGAAGATAGCTAACTTTGGATAGCCAGTTTGTTAGATATGTAGCTAACGTAAGCTAGAAGATAGCTAACTTTGGATAGCCAGCTTGTTAGATATGTAGCTAACGTAAGC
>NC_136901.1:94068161-94118161 GCF_949606895.1 Notothenia rossii
GTGCGTGTGAGTGTGCGTGTACGTGTGTGTGTGCGTGTGTGCGTGCGTGCGTGTGTGTGCATAAAAGAGACTGAAAGGTGTGTGATGACACGTGTCAGCTAATATTAGCCATCAGTAGCTTAGCAACTAACTCAGATATCCTGCCAGACTGAAACAAGGGGTGCACATATATGCTAATATGTATGTAATGCCTTAAGGTGACACAGATCTTTACGATGCATCAGCAGAACATCTATACTCTGCACATTCCCCCCAGATCACATCTTTCTGCCCAGCATGAATGTTTAAATGGCACTCCTCGTTATCAGTGCAGGTAAAACGGCTCTATTCGGCCCCTGCTCATAGTCAGCCCGTCCTTGTGGTTTCAATGAAATGTGGTAGGTGTATGTAACCTCTTGTCGTAAACAAAACAGGAAGTCGGCTATTTAAAATTGTATGTGCAACTTTTGGCTATTTTTGCTCTTCTGAAGTTACGGTGCTCTAATGATGAACTCCTCCCACAGTTTGCATCCAATGAACTTCACAGTTGGTCAGTACCATGTGAGGACCTTGAAGATCAAAATGTATAGAAAGTTTTAGTCCACATCGAACACCCTTGCCGTGGCGTGGAGGCCAAATTGCATCTCTTGCCGTAAAGCAGACATACTCCCATATGATCCGAATCTTTTGAGAATCCAGGCTTGAAGACGAATGCATGATAATCAAGGACGTGCACAGGTACGGGCTAATGTTACCCGGGCAACGGCCCGTTTGGACTTTTTGGCTGACCTGCCCCTCTGGAGAGAGCGAGAGTTTGTTTTTCTTATTTCTGTCGCTGCGGGAAACACACTTTGTCAGCGCTGTCATCTGCCGGTGCGTTGAGACCACCTCAGTGTTGGATTTTGGAAACTTGATTTTGATTTGTCTCATGGCAGTTAGGGTATAAGGGACAAACCAGGGGACTTTACTTCCTCTTGATACCGTCGGTTATTTATAGAAGACCACCTAAATAAAGCCTACTTGTTGTTATGATGCTTCTGTCTTTCTGGGTCTTCTCATCTGTAAACTCGCTCAATGGGGCCGCTCTCTCTCTTTTCTTGATCGCCCTCTCACGGGAGAACACTTCACTCTCCCGCTTCATTGTAGGATTTCTGCCATGTCTCCACTTTAGTTTGACCACCTCTGTTATTAAGTTATGGAATACTAAATAAATAAGTAATTAGATACCTTACCGTTACTGCGCTCATAAAGAATGATAAGAATAAGAATAATGTGAATTGAACTGGTTTAATTAATTAGTGAGTTTATTTAATGTAATTAGTTAGAGGCCCTATTTGATCTTATTTTGTTATGAGATGTGAATTAGTGTTCAATTGAGTAGATGTAATAATTGTTTGGTTTCTTTTACATTAAAAACAAGTTACAATTTTCAAAAGGTCTTGTGTTTTTTTTCGGGGGGGAGGCCCTTTTTCCAGTTTAGAGCAATAGCCCCCTCCAAAAGCCCCCTCCAAATGTCTGTGCACGTCCCTGATGATAATATTCACTCATCATCACTGCCATGTGACCAGAGGTTAGATGTGGGATGAATGTGGAAGTTGCCCAGATCTTATCGTTTCATCTGTTTTGCATAACAACAGCCAAACAAACGAGCCACGACTGCTTGGTATGTAAATGCAGCCATACACTGAAGCATTCTGGGTATTAATGCACAGAAAACCAGTACCAGTCGATCCGGTCTGATCTCAACTGCTTTGCATTGACCAGCAGCAGGAGGACACACACACACACACACACACACACACACACACACACACACACACACACACACACACACACACACACCTTAATATCCTCCCATGTACACACACTAATACCTAAATTGAGCACACGTCCAAACACATGAACACACACACACCCTGCAGGAATGTGGCTTATTACCCATGTTGCATCACAATGACCATGTTTTGTTTGCAAGAGGGAAACACACACACACACTCGACACACACTCCAGCACGGGGTGTGTCAGTGTTTTGTGAGAGCGAGCTACAAGACGCCGCTCGTTCCTAATCTGATGAAGGAGACGGGATATGAAGCGCCTACAGGCAGGAGGTTCAAGGTGTGAATGAAAACACAATAACATGAGTCACAGACCATTTGGAAAGTGTTCCCTTGTTAACACCTGACGCTCCCTGAAGGCACCGCTCACTTTCAGACGATGTATGCAAATGGTATGATCCGACAGAGCTTAGGAAAGGGTTTGTTCAAAAACAAATAAGCTGAAAAATGCTTGAAGTTGTTGAGAACATCAGTGCAGTAAGTCCATCTGACTGCAGCTGACAAATGAATGTTTGATCGGCTTATTTTAATACCAATTACGACCGTCTGCAATTATAAGACTGCGATGTAGAACCTAAAGCCTGGCTCCACCCCGATGTGGGATCAGAGCCCTCCTGCAGATATACAGGAGGGCATATCATGGTCCTTTCCCAGCAGAGCAGGGCCTCTTTAAGACGTATCAATGCATCCTCATTTACTAGCTGATATATATCTCTATTTTATTATAAGGACCTGCACAGGGATGATGTTAAGTGTTGGTCGTGAGGTAAACATGTAGTGGAGAAGGAGCATCAAATAATCCAGATCCAAAAATACAGTGTTCTCACTTTAATAAATGTTATAGAAATGTAATTAAAAGCGTAGACATTGAAAACAAAATACTGCATTTTAATTGGCGCGTCATCATTACGAGAATAAATATTATTATGGAGTCTGTTACCACGAGAGAGGGAGGCTTCTGATTGGTTCATCACACAGCTCCTCTCCCTCCACGCATAGTATGGATGTGCAAGCATTATGTGTGTGTGTGTGTGTGTGTGTGTGTGTGTGTGTGTGTGTGTGTGTGTGTGTGTGTGTGTGTGTGTGTGTGTGTGTGTGTGTGTGTGTGTGTGTGTGTGTGTGTGTAGTGCACTGTGGTCACGCCAGCCTGAGCAGCCTTTGGGAAGTAGGTCAATGAGTGAAAGAGAAAGAGAGAGAGAGGGGAAAGAAACACATGACGAGATTTAAAGAGGAAGACGAGGAAGACGATGAAGACGAGGAAGATGAAGAACAAGGAGGAGGAGAGGAAGGAGAGGGAGCAGTGATGGTGGAAAGTTACCGGTTACGAAAGCTTTTAGCGAACAAGTACACACAAGCCATATATGGCACAACCGTGTGTGTGTGTGTGTGTGTGTGTGTGTGTGTGTGTGTGTGTGTGTGTGTGTGTGTGTGTGTGTGTGTGTGTGTGTGTCTGTGTGTGTGTGTGTGTGTGTGTGTGTGTGTGTGTGTGTGTGTGTCTGTGTGTGTGTGTGTGTGTGTGTGTGTGTGTGTGTGTGTGTGTGTCTGTGTGTGTGTGTGTGTGTGCAGTAAATACATCATGTGTTCCAGTGTTTGCATATGCATCCCAAAAGGGCATTAATAACCTCACACACTCTCCCTGTCTCCATGCAGGTAGAAGCCTGCTGCTTGTTTTCAACCCACACACACACACACACACACACACACACACATACACACACACACACACACACACACACACACACACACAAACACACACACACACACATATGACACACACACACACACACACACACACGACACACACATATGACACACACACACACACACACACACCCAGACACACCTCTAAACTTTCCATGCCTGCAGAGCCACCTGAGACTGCAGCCCAGCTCCACCCTCATTTGTCGACTGTTACGAATTATCAGTGAAATTACATGAAATTCTCAGGATATTTATAGGTTTTGATTCTGACTGAACCACAGGTCACACACAGGTCGAATGTGTGTGTGTGTGTGTGTGTGTGTGTGTGTGTGTGTGTGTGTGTGTGTGTGTGTGTGTGTGTGTGTGTGTGTGTGTGTGTGTGTGTGTGTGTGTGTGTGTGTGTGTGTGTGTGTGTGTGTGTGTTGTGACAGTGACGAATAACAACTATTTATAAAGACACACACTCGCCAACGAGCACATTTTATCTGAGGAAGCATCAGCGTCTAAAAATAACAACAAATAGCTTTTAAAGCAGGCTAATGGAAGAGTAGAGTGTGTGTGTGTGTGTGTGTGTGTGTGTGTGTGTGTGTGTGTGTGTGTGTGTGTGTGTGTGTGTGTGTGTGTGTGTGTGTGTGTCACTGCAATGAACCATATCAAATCAAACTGCACTGATTGTGATAGGCCTGCTTCTAGATAAGTGCAGCGTGTGCGTGTGCGTGTAAAAGAGTGCATGTTCATACCAGCCTGTGCTTGTCTTCCCCTGGCACCTGGTTGCCACGGCTATGCCATGCTAGCATTAGTGTGTGTGTGTGTGTGTGTGTGTGTGTGTGTGTGTGTGTGTGTGTGTGTGTGTGTGTGTGTGTGTGTGTGTGTGTGTGTGTGTGTGTGTGTGTGTCCTTTTGTCCTGTACACCATGACATGGAAATTTCCTCTGACCTTTTCTCTCATTTACACCAGTGCCCTTGACACACACACACACACACACACACACACACACACACACACACACACACACACACACACACACACACACACACACACACACACACACACACACACACACACACACACACACACACACACACACACACACACACACACACACACACACACACACACACTGCAGGGTGTATAGGCTATGGTTGAGATAAAACAAACCATCGTTGTGTTGAGACTAAAAACAAACCTGCTCAGCAGTCACATGGTGATTATAACTTTAGCTACTGGTACTTCCACTACTACTGACTCTACTTTAAAGAGTCCTCTTCTGCTGATGTTCAGGTGTATATCAGTATGTAGTGTCTCTACTTTAAAGAGTCCTCTCCTGCTGATGTTCAGGTGTATATCAGTATGTAGTGTCTCTACTTTAAAGAATCCTCTCCTGCTGATGTTCAGGTGTATATCAGTATGTAGTGTCTCTACTTTAAAGAGTCCTCTCCTGCTGATGTTCAGGTGTATATCAGTATGTAGTGTCTCTACTTTAAAGAGTCCTCTCCTGCTGATGTTCAGATGTATATATAAAATATAGCAGAGGACTCATTCCTGCACCACTATAGGAACGTTTTGTGTTTGCCTCCTACAGACTGAACCCACACTAATGCAGTTTGTATATCAGAGGTCCAGATAAGCCCGTCCTAACCCAGATCCTCTCTCTCACCTGACCTCTGCTCGGTTCATTCATTAACCGTCATTTTGCACGAGCAGAGCAACTTTAACCGTCCCTGGTGAACCACTAGTACCAGCAGGGAGATATTAAAATGTGGTGCAGTAAGTCAGTGCATTAACGAGCTTGAGAAACCGTTGAGAAACTCCACACAACCCATGAATGCACCGTGTAATCCCTAACCTTGAGCAGTAATCACATACAATAATCCTGCAGCCCCAGTGGATTATGGGTAAGGACATGCTGGTGTACAGTGGGCAGAAAACATATATTAACCCTGGTGTTGTGCTTTAAATGTGATCTGATATTCATCTGAAGTCACAAGTATAGACAAACACAGTCAGTTTGAACCAACAGCACACATTATTGTTCAGTTCTTGTCCATATTGAGTCTTTCATAAAAGCTAGTTGAGTTAGGAGTCAGCAGACCTCGTTTCGATCAGTGAAATGTGATTGGACACATTTTTTATTTGCTATTGACAATATGAGCTGATATGAACCATGCCTGGAAGAAAAGGGATCTCAGAGGACCCAAGATCCAGAATTGTTGCCGGCAAAGGGTTACAAAATGTCAGGTGTAAGTGTTATTAGCTTAATCAAAGTTTGTGTGTGTGTGTGTGTGTGTGTGTGTGTGTGTGTGTGTGTGTGTGTGTGTGTGTGTGTGTGTGTGTGTGTGTGTATGTGTATGTGTATGTGTATGTGTATGTGTATGTGTGTATGTGTGTGTGTATGTGTGTGTGTGTGTGTGTGTGTGTGTGTGTGTGTGTGTGTGTGTGTGTGTGTGTGTGTGTGTGTGTGTGTGTGTGTGTGTATAGCCTATACACTGTTGTTGCCAGAGGACTGATGATGCGTTAGTGAGGAGTTGGGAGTTGGCCCGTCGACGGTCCAGACATCTTTACTTCCCGATCATCAGTCAGAGTGAAACTCAGCCAAAACACAACACAAAGTCAAGGAGAGAGAGTTGCATTGTGGGCCGTGACGGAGTCCAAACCAATCACAGAGCAGTGTTTTTACTCCTACTCGACTCCCATTCATCACAGGCCTTTTATGACAGCGTGGCACAGCATCAAAGTCTACATTTTTTACAACAGCAGACACAGCCAAAGTCCATTTTTCTGTGGTAGACAGTGAACGCACCACAGCTGTAGACAGTGTTGAAACGTCACTGTCAAAATTGCACAATAAATGGGCATTTAATCGCAATACGGACTCGTGCAACATCCAGAAATATGAATGTTATCTACCGAAGTTAAAGCATGTAAAGCAATCAAATCATATTTAATGACATGTTCTGCTCGTATTAGTATTTAATGCATCTTCCCCTGTGACATGTTCCCATGCACAACAACCTAAAGATCACACGACAACAGGAGAGGGAACACCCTACAAAGTGTCATAGGGCCTCTTTAAAGGCTAAATGTGCTAAAGCTAAACATTTATGTGTTTAAATATTTATTTTTAATGACGTTTTGTGAACTGCAGAGATATTTCCATCTCCAAATGATGATTGAAAATGAGAGTATGCAATCCCTCTTATATCAGTGTTAAATAATCGCAATATTTCCAAATCATGCTGCCATACTTATCCTTCAAGCTTGAATATATGCATCATAACAGCTCAATGATACAGACACAGTTTGTAAAAGCAACGAGGCATCACGTTTGTCCAAAAACAATCAGTCCATCGTATTAGCAGACGCTGTTTAATCCCCTCTTCACCCTGAGTGTTTGCAGCCCTTATGCACACTGCTCTCCACATACAATCCCTCCTCTTCAATTATCTCTCATGTTCCTCAAATGCCACTCGTATAGATGCGGAGCGATGAAAACAGAATGTCATGTCGCTGTAATATCTGTAATACCTGCCTCTCGTCTCTCACGGAAACACTTTATCCTGACGGAAACATTCTGCTTCAAATAAGACATTTCCCAGGAGGCGCCCTCCGAGAGGAATCAGCAGGGCCTCCAGGCTGTGTGTGTCTCTATAGGTGTGTGTGTGTGTGTGTGTGTGTGTGTGTGTGTGTGTGTGTGTGTGTGTGTGTGTGTGTGTGTGTGTGTGTGTGTGTGTGTGTGTGTGTGTGTGTGTGTGTGTGTGTGTGTGTGTGTACAGAATGGCAAACACTCATGTTGACACTATCAATATAGCAACAGGGTCCCTGTGATGAATACAAAATCGCCAGTAAAGGTTAGCTACTGTAAGGACAGATGGCACACACACACACACACACACACACACACACACACACACACACACACACACACACACACACACACACACACACACACACACACACACACACACACACACACACACACACACACACACACACACACACACACACACACACACACACACACACACGTCACCATATGGGAAAGATCAGTATGGATCGATGTGAGGGATGTATGTATTTCTCTGCAGATATATTAGCGTCCTCTGCATGTCTCTCAGGGACAGATGATATCAAACCAACACAAGGACACGTTATTGATCCTCTGAAACCCATCACACACAATCAATAGGTTGATTCTGGAAGCAAAGACAACCATGAAGCTCTATATTCGTACAGAGATAACATAAAGACATCTGAAATGTGCGACAGAGAAAATCTAATGTCTGTGCAAACATCGATACCTCAGCTTTCAGCGGACAACAGAGAGTCTAGCAATAAGAGAGCAAGCAAAGAGCATACCATCCATGTGCTGTAACGCACCTCTTACAACCAGGAGTTCTGACTTTGCAGGCCATTTACATGCACTAACACCTATAGAAACCCAACAAGCAGAATACGGGTAAGTTGAGAAGAAGTATGAATTACTAGAAATGTCCCGATCCGATCACGTGATTTTCAAAAGATCGGAATCGGGAGAAAAAATCGGGGATCGGGATTTAAAAAAAAAAATAATTAAAAATTTTTTATTTTGTATTCAATGTTACAAAACAAAAATGACCATGTTCAAGTCTTAAAGTCATCCTGAGGCCTTAGTTTTGGTTTCAAATGACACAACATCATGTATGTGTTGCTTCTTTGGGGCTTGTTTTCATAGACCTGCTTATTTCTCTCAAATCTGGCAACAGAGTGGTCAGGGCGCAGTGTCTAATTGTAGCAGTAAGCTAACGAGTACTGATAAGCTTTATTTTGTTTTGATCCAATGCTGCACAACTGAACTGATCCAATGCTGCTGTGAAAGAAAGAAGCTATATCCATGTTGGATAGAATATCCAATTTAAATAAAAAAATAACCTTAAGGGAAAACTTGAATGCTTTTTTTTCTCTTAATGCATTTCATAAAGATCGGATCGGGAAAAATCGGTATCGGCAAATTGTCAAAATAAAATGATCGGAATCGGATCGGGAGCAAAAAAAGGTGATCGGGACATCCCTAGAAAATACTAAAGAATAAATACACAAAAGTACTTTCCACCACTGCCACTGGCCCCTTCCTGCCCAAAGTACCCCCCATGCACCCCGTTCCCCTCGGCTGTAAAACTGCTGTATTATTTAGCTTTAGTTTTTAAGGTCGCGCCACAATCATTCACCCAAACTACGAAAGCTGTGAGCCAGAAGAAGTTAAATGGTGATGAATTTCACAATAAATAACCAGAAATGATAAATCCTCGGCGGTCTGCTGAGAGTCCGACTGTGGCGTAGAGATAAGGGTTGTTCTAAAGAGAGACGGACGTCTGAGAGGAGATAACAGCGAATCACAGCTCTGACTGTGACGTTGTGAAACGACAGAGACGGAAACAGCGAGTAGATTTTCATATTACATGTATGTTCAATCTAATATTTAATATGTATAAATAGTATATTTTGTTACATGTGTAATTCAACTTGTATACTTTCTGTATGCTGCTGCAACCCAAACATTCCCCACATTGGGATCAAGAGAGTACTTCTCATCTCATGATCTCCTTATCTTGAAGTCTCAGACGATGACTCAGGATCAGATCTTTCTCTCTGCTGCCCCTTTACTTCCATCCTTTCCTCCTCCTCCTCCTCCTCTGGAGCTGTTGTGCGTGTGTTACGGCTGAATGCTTTCTGCTGAAGGACCTCAGGGGAGGAAGCAGAGTTTGGAAAATGTGCAAGAAGGGAAGTCAACAGAAGTCTCTCAAGCAGTGGCATTAGGCACGTGTTTATGTTCAAATGTTGTAGAAATGACCCTGAAATGAGGAGGTGCTTCCTCTGTGTGTCCGAGGGAGGGCAGCAGCTGCAGGGGGAGACTTCAGAGCGCTGAGGGAAGCAGAGGAGATGCCAGGATGTAGGAACAGATCTGAGGAAGACGTAGCCTGGTGTTCTCTGTGCTAGGCTAACGGTTAGCGCTGCCTTACAAGGCATTCTGCTGTGACAGAGAGATGATATCTAATCTAATGATAAGTGCTTACAGTATGTTTGGATGCCATCACTGCACTTCTACCAAAGCTCTTCCTTCTAACTGAGTGTCTGTACACGGACGTATTGATGAATTCTCCCACCTCTGCTCCTGCATCCACAGAGGTGAGACTTTCTTACACCAGGAGACAAACTACAAGCAAACAGGATGGAGAAGAAGCAGTGTGTGTGTGTGTGTGTGTGTGTGTGTGTGTGTGTGTGTGTGTGTGTGTGTGTGTGTGTGTGTGTGTGTGTGTGTGTGTGTGTGTGTGTGTGTGTGTGTGTGTGTGTGTGTGTGTGTGTGTGTGTGTGTGTGTGTGTGTGTGTGTGTGTGTGTGTGTGTAGCCAGTCATGCCAAGCAGGCACGAGCGAGCAGCTGACGAATCACCACTTGATTAATTATTGAGAGACCCCTAACCTGCCTCTGCTAGCATGTCAGCTAGCAACAGCAAACCTGAAACACACACATATGCAGTCACACACGCATACACACACTCACACACACACACACACACACACACACACACACACACACACACACACACACACACACACACACACTCATGCAGTCACACACACACACTAACACAGGCCCCTGGGAGGGGGGGTCAGCGTCTTAAGCCGGATGCCTGATGAACCTCGGAGGGATTTGAGAGGAAGAAGCCGTATTCCCACTCTGACGCACACACACACACACACACACACACACACACACACACACACACACACACACACACACACACACACACTCTCTCAGCCCTCGTGGACCTGGTGCAGCAGCACAGTGAACAGTCGGTCGGCACCATATGGAAAAAAGTGATTTAGTTTTTATGCAACATATTTTGGGATATGGGAAAATGCAAGGTATGCAACATAAACTGTGTGTGTGTGTGTGTGTGTGTGTGTGTGTGTGTGTGTGTGTGTGTGTGTGTGTGTGTGTGTGTGTGTGTGTGTGTGTGTGTGTGTGTGTGTGTGTGTGTGTGTGTGTGTGTGTGTGTGTGTGTGTGTGTGTGTCCAGTATGCAGTGACAGCAGGACAGGTGAGTCACTGCAGATGAACACACACTGCAGCACCGACATCACGACTCACACACACAGAGCAACAGAAAGACATGCAGGGGAGGAGCTGCAGACTCAAGACAGGAGATCAGAGTCTCTCTCTCTCTCTCTCTCTCTCTCTCTCTCTCTCTCTCTCTCTCCCTGCACCACCCATCCTCTTTTCAAAGCATTCCCTCAGCCAGGTCTCTACAGAAGTCTGCTGCTCGTAGTAACATATGTTTCAGTAACAAAGGAAAATAAAAGCACTTTCCTTGCAGGACAGAGAGTGGAGGACACTTATGTAACACGAGTCGGCCATGCAGAGCTAATAACACGAATTTGCATGAAAATAATGCAGATATAATGAATTTAAGCTCCAAATACGACGATTATATTCATGTATCTTTCACCTAAATCTTTAAAAACCTAACAATAGTTTCCGCCTGTGCTCAGAGAGGCTTTGTGACTCCGATCCAGAATTAGACGGGATCACCTGACACCTGAGGCTGAGAGCGGAGCGCCCGCTGCCTACGTAGAAGCGTAACACACACGCACAAACGCACGCACGCACACACACACACACACACACACACACACACACACACACACACACACACACACTCTCAGAGTTACAGGAGGAATTGCTGACTGGCTCTAAGCTTTATTAACTTTTCCGTTTGGTTTTCTTGTAGGCGTCGTTCATTAAAGTTATTAACACTGGAGAGCTGATTACTCAATAACAAAATGTGACCCAGGGCCAGAGGAAGAGGAGGAGGAGGAAGAGGAGGAGGAGGAGGAAGAGGAGGAAGCTGTGTGGGGACGATGTGTTCCGGAGAAGTTTTCCCAAAGTTTTCCAATCAGGGATCTGTTTCCACAAACTGTCATTTAAGTGTCCTTATCACACCCCTCAGATTAAGTGTTCATTTAATGGGTTTGCAAGAACACCAAGCAATGTGTTCACCTCCAAGATGTCGACCAGCAAAGACACATTCAGACAACCATTGACTTCCACTCCTGGGAACCAAAGGGGCTAACATGCCGCTCATTCCTGCTCCACTTGGATGTTTACTGACAACAGAATGAAAACACCCTTAAGGAGCATTTTTATTAAAACCATTGACTTCCACACAAGTGGACAAGAAGTGCTAAGATGTCTCATGTGTGGGTTTTAGGACTCGTTCCTGCACCACGTGTTGCATGTTCGGTGTAGATAAGGCGCCACGTTACAAAGAAGTAACCTGACGTCTGCAGAGCTGGTTCATTTACAACCAAAGCACCATTGACTTCCACATAAAGAACCAGGATGTGGGGAAATGACTCCTTTCAGGGTTTTAGGACTCGTTCCTGCAGCACTATATGAGGAGTCTGACCAGTTCTACAGAAGAGCAGGGACAACTTTCTCTACTTCCAAACTCAAAATAAACTTGGAAAAAGACCCTATGTTTGAAATCACACGGTGTACTGACAGCCCAACGGGGGTCACACTGGTTTCCAAAGTGAAAGCTCAACAAGTTGGAAGTCCACTGCATTGCCACCGCCTCTTTCCCGGTGATTCATGTTTGGATCCTTAAAGCTCCCATGTCATGCTTTTCCGGTTATCACCCGTCCCCTTGTGTGTTATGAAGGTTTTTCTGCATGTGAACGGTCTGCAGAGTCAAAACCCTCAAAGTACATCCTGTAGGGAGTAAACCTCTAACACAGAGAAGACCTCCCCAAAACGCCTCGTTGGAGAAACGTCACTGTCCATTGATTCTTCCGGGTAACTCATGATGTCATGCGTTACCCGGAACCAAATGGACCAATCCGTGGAGCCGTTACGTTACGTCCGCGGAGCCGTTACGTTAAGCCCCCGCTGATTGGTCCAAATTGACCAATCCACGGACTTCCTCACACACACACTCAGTGCAGGCAGCTCTGCTGATCTCTCCTCCCTGGCTGCAGGCTGACAACAGACAGTTGGGATCTCTGCAGACCCATTCTCACAGTGTTTATGAACCTTTCTCTTACTCAATATCAAGCCACACTTATTGTTTTTACTTCGGCTGTGACTTTGTGTGTGCTCAGGGTGAGTTTCGCTGTGTTTCGCTGTGTATCGCTAAACAAGGAAACCACCCCTCCACGGAGCTCAGCGCGATTCACAACATCCCGACCAATCAGAGCACACTGTGCTCACAGGGAGGGTGGGGGCTGGAGCTATTGGAGCTACAACGAGCCGTTAAAGGCAGAGAGTGAAATTCAGTGAATACACGTAGTTTACAGAGATGCTGTTTGAGAAACCAAAGTGAGTTTGGAAAATAGCACAATATAAATCTATTCTAGTAGACCACCTCAACAATGGAATTATGATCAGTGGAAATGGCCATGACACGGGACCTTTAACTAAATGCAAGCATATTCATGAAGGCTTCAAAATGAACTGGAAGGAAAGAGCCAGTATCTGAAATGACACGGTGTACTGAGAGGAGCCTTATCTCCCGTTGAGCTTGAGTCCATAGTGACTTGCTCTTGCACAGCGGTGTTGCTTCACTCAGCCAGGTTAGCAGTTATGTCCGCTTGCAGAAGAGGTGAGTGACGGTGAGCCGGTCTGAGTCGAAGCCTCTGCAGGGATCCAGTCAATGATTAGCATGGGAATAGCTCCGAGGATCCGCCCTCCCACTCTCTGAACGTCCAGAGACTTCCAAGTTCATTTGAAACACTAAATATGAGCCGTTTCTCTCAGATCAGCCGACGGACTGGTTTGGACTCGACTAACGCAAATGATTGACAAACACTTGGTTCTTCTGCTCTGCTGGACATGAAGAGATTTCAAACTGGATTCATCTCGCCCATAAAGGATTAGATGTCCTGGCGTTTAAAAGCTGCACGAAAAGGGGACAGGAAGTGGTCGCATGCTGACTCCATTCTGGGCTTAAGGACTCATTCCTGCACCTCTCTATTCGGCATGTCGGTGCTTACTTTGTTTAAAAGCTGCACGAACACGTTAACACAGGATTGTGTGCAAGATATATATATTTGTAAGCATGCTTCTTGGTTAATATGAAGCTGTTTTGGGCTCTTTTCTTGCCGTAACAAATGCACATTTATTCTGATTCTGAGGAAACAGAAACCATTGGTTAACAGGAACCCGCCGACTCATCTCTCTTAAGGACTCATTCCTGCACCTCTCTATCAGAGCAGAGCACTGTACTTATATCAAAGAGTGAAGCATCGCCTCCACGCCTCAACAAGCTGTGCTTCGGTTCTGATCTGATCCTCATGAAGTGTCCTGGCTCACATACTGACACGGGAGTGGATTTGATGTTCATGTTAAGAGGACGAGGAATGGGTTAGCGAACGGATCCACCACACAGTCCTCTTGACCTCTTCACAACAAACCATCTATAGATGTGCCTGTCCCTCTGTTTGGGCCACACTTGACCCACTCTACCATGCTGCACTGCGCTATATATCAGATGCACCCTATAGGACTCATCATTGCAAACTGTATAGCCTAACTGGATGGTCCTCACTTACTGTGCGTAGGATGCAGCATTGGTTTGTATTAATGTATAAAACCATTTTAGGAAAGCTTCCACTCTACCTGTGAGCCAGATCTGCTCCAGTTTGTGACTCTCACAACCTCAGACCCAGAGCCTGATACGGGTCCAGGTTCCTGCCGTGCGGACTGAGGCTAGGGAAAGGAGTCTTTTTCATTATGGTCCTTGGTCTTGGGATGACCTTCAATCACGCCTCAAACTGACGGCACTTGTCTCAATAGCATGTTTTAAATTGAAGTTGTCAGAAGTCCTTACCTCCAGCTGCTTTTCAGTAATAAGTAGTACACCTTTCTTACTTTCCTAATGTGCTCAATATAGAGACTGCTTTTTCCTCTTTTGTTTTCTTAGTTATGTTCTCTGTATTTTATATGTTTGTGTTATGTGTAACGTTGCTGCCTTCTCGGCCGGGTCAGCATTGAAAATTAGATTGTATCGTTAAATAAAAAACTCACACGGAGAGACGGACAGGGATCATCCTGATTTCCAAAATGAAGGCATTGGAATTTCACTGCATTGACACTGACTTTTCCCCTCCTGTGATTCCTATTTGGATCCTTGAAAAATGTGCAATGGCTGCAAATATGAAAGTGGGATATTCGACTAAAGGTCAAATATTCTGGAATAAATATTCTGGTGTTTTTCCGAGACGTCCCCTCGTCTACAAAAGATATTTTAACAGACTTTTACAAATAAAAACATGATTGTTTCAATATATTCTTTAATAAAAAAGCATCCTTCCCTCTGCAGTATCAGTCAAAATAACACTCATCGATATAGCGCTTTAAATAGAGGCTGAATGACACATTGAATAGATATTACTATTAATTATACTATACTTTTTAAGACCACATCAAATGTTATGTAATATGCATTTTCATGAATAATGTTGGCTGCAAAGTTTGAGTTTTTACAGTTAATGTAGAGAAACTTTTTATTTTAAAATGTCACCAAAAAAATGCACTTTTTTTTAAACATATTATGACATTATTCAACAGAAGTGATAATCCCTTTGCTGCAGTGTCAGTATAAATAATCCTACTTTAAATGTGACCCAGTTAACAAAGAGGCTGCACGTCAACACATTGTTTGTATTACACGTTAACAACAATCACAACGTTACATAAGAGCCTCTGACATGCAGAGCGCACAGATTCATCATGTGTGAACGACGGGACGTTATTGTATGCATGTGTAGGAATCACACACACACACACAGACAGAGGAGGAATGGGTCACATGGTAGGAGGGGTGGGGGGGGTAGAGGAGGAGCAAGAGGAGGGAGGGGCTGTACGTCACTATCAACGTCACTGTAACGCCTCCTCTCCTCCCCCCTCCCTCTCTTCACTACAACTCACATGACTGCAGCAGCTCTGTTCTGTAACTCCAGTCACGAGGATGGAGTAATATTACAATAACCAGCCAGCAGGGGCACACACACACACACACACACACACACACACACAGACACACACACACACACACACACACACACACACACACAGATAGACACACACACACACACACACACACACAGACAGATAGACAGACAGACAGACAGACAGACAGACACACACACACACACACACACACACACACACACACAGATAGACACACACACACACACACACACAGACAGATAGACAGACACACACACACACACACACACACACACACACACACACACACACACACACAGACGACACACACACACACACACACACCCACACACACACACACAGACAGACGACACACACACACACCAGACACACACACGACACACACACACACACACACACACACACACACACACACACACACACACACACAGACAGACAGACACACACACACAGACAGATAGACACACACACACACAGACATACAGACACACACACACAGTGGAGTACAAGGCAGAGTGCAGCACTAATAACCCTGAGTAAATATTAACTTATTAACATGTTGTCAGTAGATAAGCTTATCGGACTGAAGAAAGAATTCAAGCTGAGATTCGGAGAGAGATTTCTTCCTGTGTTTCTGCCTCAGGGACTTTGCAGCAATCCAGCTTCATAGAGCATGCATGCTATATGGGGTGCATGCTCCTTTGGATGTATCGTATGCATCTCTAGTTGCACTATTTTAATGTAGTCCAAATGTCAAAGCAGTGCATACAATGGAACATATCTACATGTTTGGCTGCATTTTTGTTAATTTTAAGTATTCTTAACTCAAAAATAACCTGTTCTTGATTCCCAAGTTCAAGTTCATCTTAATGACATATCGTATTTTTAAGTGTTGATCAAATTGCTGCACAGCCACAATAAGAATAACTCAAATAGGAAGATTATTCTGCTTGTTCTCACATTTGTATCGTAACAAATGTAAAGAAAAACGTGTTTTAGACTTAAAAGGAATTTCAAATGACATACACTTGGAGTATGAGGAGCTGGGGTGGAAATGTTCTGCTTTATTCTGACATTTTATAACCTAAACAATTCATTGATAACAATTTGTATAAATATATTTGGTAGATTTTGATGCACTTCCTCTTCTGCAGTTCCCTCTAACATCACATGCACCTGGATTATGTGGAGCTTGGATGGCATTTTTTCACTATATTCTGACGTTTAATATGAATTTATTATGTCACTATGTAGTATATTATATTGTATGATACTACAATATGCATATATATTGTGCGATCCTTTATTTTTGCAGATGTTTGATCTCCCCATGCATTCCCTCTCCGTCAGTGCATCTGTATGAGGAGGCTGCAGGTTATAAATAGCTCACGTCTCTCTGGATCCTCCACACAGTGAATTAACTGCTGAAACTGCCAATCAGCTGTGACAGACCCCCCCCCCCCACACACACACACACACACACACACACACTCATACAGTAACCCCCCCTCCCCCATTCTATAACACCGTCAGATGACCGTGCAATCACAGCAATAACAATCATTACGACGCAATGTGACGTCACTGTGTGATGCAGTAACACTAGGGAAGGGGGGGGGCGTGTTTTACGTCATTGTAAAATGTATTGATGCACGGTTAACTCTACAAAGGGTGTGGGGGGGGGGAGATGGAGATTACATTTGACAGGTTCCCATCTATCGGGTGGGAATTTGCGTTTTTGAGCAAAAGCCCCTGTAGAAATCCTCTAATTTAACGTTTCCTTCCAAATACGATGCAAAATACCTCATGCAGAACAGCAAACTGGTTCTAGTTATTAAATATGTTCCCATGAACCATTCGGCTCACACTACAGGTGCAGGGAAACACATAATTTAGATGTAATGGCCACTTCTATAAATGGTAACTTACCTCCTCCTTGTGCTCTTGAGCAGCAGCTTATTCTGGGATTAACAGCAGAGCCAGGTTTACAAGTTCACATATTGCTTTGATTAAGTGCTGCTTGGGTGTGCAGATAGTATCCCGAATTAAAGTGAACATCCCATTCATTCATTTAGAAAATAAAATGCATGTTTAATGTGGTAAATACATAGTAATAGAGAAAGAATCCTAAAAATGCATGGATGGGTACGCAGTTTGGCGTATGCACGAAAATCGGTGTAAAATCACCTTCAAAGCACCCAGCGTGGGTTTATTATAGACAGTGTGTCGTCATCATTCCCCCTTCACACACACACACACACACACACACACACACATCCCTAGAATCAGTGTGTTTACAGCAAGTTCCACATCCACACGTTTTGTAACCGTTGCCTAACGATTACGCAAACGGTTATGAAAGCGTAAAACTGCGCCAACTTTTTCAGCTGACCCCTTAAAATCCACTGTCTCTTTTTCCATCCCATTGCAGAACATGGTGTGATACATGGACAATTTGTGAGGAATTGACAGGAATAATGATAATAGGTGTTCAAGTTAAAAAGCGCAGCAGATCTCCAGCACTGAGGCTCAGGGTTAAGCTCTCACTGCAGCTTACATACCGGAGTGGATACATAACATGACACCGGTGTATCCAACCCGAATACACACTTTTATTAACACACCAGCATCGATCCATTAAAAACACAATATCCCCTGAATCAAACATGCCCTACACGTGTTTTCTCTGCCGGGTTCCAGTGCCCAGAGCCCGCCTTTAAACCCTGGAAAGGCACAATAATGAGATAAAATCATAATAGTGCTTTAAGGCTAAGTCCATGCGTTCAGACGCGAACCACGTGGCCATGTCACTGAAATTAAAACTTCCCTGAAGAATGCGTCAAAAGTTTCCAAAGCGCCCTCTGCATACCAAGTAATGTGTGTGAGCGCTGCGAAACACACACTACCAGACACACACACACATACAAAACACGTTAAAAATCCGGCAAAAATTTTATCTCACTGAATATTTCCCGAGGACATTTCCTTCCAGATAACACGTGAAAACCACACGTCAAGATACAGTACACACAGATACACGCACAGGGACGCACACACCGGGGTGATGCTGCCTGACAAGCCGGGGAAAGGCACCCATCTGCCGGGTAAATCTTGCGCAACAGCCGGCGAAGCGTAAAACTGGAACCCCGGGTGCAAAGCCCCGGTTCCGGTGTTTCCAGAGAGTCCCGGGTCTTACCTGGCTGCCGGAGGTTTCTGTCAGGTAACTGAAGACAAAGGACGAGAGTTCCTCATCTAATAGTGGAGCGCAGTCCGCCATCTTCTAGTGAATGAAGAGCGGAGGAGCCAGAGAGCCGGGTATAGAGAGGAGGAGGAGCGGCAGGGAGGAAGGTGGCCGACAGGGGGCCACCTTCTGTTTACAAACCTGGAGACATGCGGCTCCTCAGAGGGTGTTCCGGGGGGTCCGCGGACCTCCAGGGGTCAGATGCCCCGGGGGGTCCGAGAGCAAAGTGAGGAGGCATTGAAGTTAATGGGGATGGAGTAGAGTGTGGTGAAAACATGCCAATAGATTCAAGATTTATTATAGCAGTTACAGAGTAGAAATTAAATTCTTCTGACCTGAGCTCCTCCTACATGTATAATAAAATACAAAAAACAAAATAAAAAGTAGTGCAAAAAGTCTACATGTAAATAGAATATGGGATGTGTACAAGAAAAATAATATAAAAATTAAATAATGTAAATTAAGACACATTTAAATACGGTTTATTAGGTGATTACAGACAATTTGAAAAAATAAGTATATAAAAAATATAATTAATAAATATTAAATTATACTTATATCTATTTAAACTATTTAATCAAAATATGAAAGATGAATTTGAACTATAATAAATAATTAAAAAATAAAGTTTAAATAGGAAATAATATATAAAAGTACTAATATGTAATAAAGATTTTGCCGAAAAAACGCGGTTCACAAAAAAGATTAATCATAATAATTCATTCATATATTTTTTATTTCGTAATCAGGTTTACATATTTGATATTGTGTACATCAGTTCACATTTTCTTTACAGGCAACCAGTAGTTGTTGTAGATTATTGAAGTAACTCTCCCAACCCAGAAGATATCTCAGTCTGACTTCCTAGTGCTCTCATCTATTCTCACATTAGCGTCAAATCACATCATGCACTGACATTATTTCATGATGCAATCTAAACCTTTATTGTAGGATTTTATGAGATTTTGTTCTGGTATCGCATTACAAGGTTCAACAGTTGCGGCGACACAGAGAAAAATCAAGCATTATAACACACCACACACACACACACACACACACACACACACACACACAACACACACACTGACAGGCTGATTGCATTGTTATCACTGCATTGCAGCACAGTGTGTCTGTAAGTAATGGTCTTAACTGTGTGTGTGTGTGTGTGTGTGTGTGTGTGTGTGTGTGTGTGTGTGTGTGTGTGTGTGTGTGTGTGTGTGTGTGTGTGTGTGTGTGTGTGTGTGTGTGTGTGTGTGTGTGTGTGTGTGTGTGTGTGTGTGTGTGTGTGTGTGTGTGTGTGTGTTTGATGTTGCCTTCAAGTGCTCTAAATGTGAGTGTTTTGGTGGTCAGGTGCACACGAGCCGCCCTGCAGAGAAATGTGAGTTAAACATGGTAATAGAATGATGGTGATGATGAGGTGATGAAGATGATAACAAGCTCTGTTAAAGATGGCCTCCATGCAGAGAGACCAGGGGTGTTTCTCAATGTCGAGGAAGGATGCTCCAGAGCCACTATTTCAAGGACACTACGTAATCGAGTCCTGCCAAAGGACTGTTCCAATGTCCAGGCTCCTTGGTATTCTACCGAGGCCAGCGTCCTTTGTTGTGGGAGATTTCAAGGCTGCACATGTGTATCCTACGCGGTCTTAAAATCCCCACAATGCTTTGCGCACGGGCCAATTTCCCAAATCTTTGGCGGAAATCGCACTCTATTTAAGGCGGGGCCTCTCATATGACGCACACCTGTTAGCCTGTTAGCCGGTTAGCCTGCTAGCCTGTTCCACCATTCTTTGTTTTCCGAGGATAGGAAGGATTCTTGCCTCGCTTCTGAAGGACCTGACTCGGAAGACATGTCATACCAAGCAAGCGTCCTCGACATTGAGAAACACCCCAGTAAAGCTAATGGTTATTTCCCAGAGTTCATAGCAGCATTAACTGGTAGGGTTAAAGCTGCAGACGCTGCAAAGGATAGACGTTCAATCAGGGCCGCCACTTGCGAGCAGGCAAGGCAGGCAACTGCTTGAGGCCCCGGACCAGAAGGGGGCTCCCAAAGAAGGTGGATTAAGAAGGTCAACATGACACACCTTTTAATTTACTACAACGACATGGGGGGGGGGGGGGGGGGGTCGGCTGTGCGTGGTGATGAAAAGCTGGTTCGAGGGGCCCCCAGTGGAATGGTTGCCTAGGGCCCCCACAGACTCGGTATTTATTTAATGAACGTTTGGATGTCTCTAAATACATTGTTATGGTTGTATTGTTGTTCAGATTAGTTTTTATTGTACATTAGCTCTGATGCTTTTTAATTTAAATGATATTACGGTTGTTTTGTGTGTGTCATTATTATACTACAACAAAAGTGCAATATAAATATATAAAAATACTACTTTGAATGTAAGAAATATGTATAAGGTTACTGCAATTAAAAATAAATCTTCACCATGTGTGTCAATATTTTCTACCCTTTCCATCTTTAAACATTGAGATCAACATGACAGGGGATCAAACCCCTTTCGGACGATGATCGCGAGTGAGCAGCCAGAATAAGGAATACAAATAATGTGCAATATCAGTTATATTTTTTGCGACAGAAGCCATAAATACCAGCTTTCTGCAGCGCCTGAAGGCAGCATTAACCTGTGTTTACATACAGTACCTGCAGCTCATACCCTCCTCTCCGCTCCATGTGTCGTCATTAAGGTAAAGAAAAGATAAACAAACCTGAAGCAGCTGTTCTCTCCTCTGATTGGTCGATACGAGGTGAAGTCCCGGCTAAGGATGAGCTCACTTTGCCCGGGGCGTCACACACTCATACATGCAGATTATTACACTGTGTATGGGGAATAAACACACACACACACACACACACACACACACACACACACACACACACACACACACAGACACACAGACACACACACACACACACACACACACACACACACACACACACACACACACACACACACACACACACACACACACACACACACACACACACACACAGACACACACACACAGCCGTTTCTCTCTCAAACCAGAGGTATTAGTGCATGCTTTTAGTATTTAATTCTTATTTGTATCCCTATTTTAACGTTTTATTCTTGTTTGATTCAGTCCAGTGTTTTTACTCCTTGGATGACCTGTGAGGAAACGGAGCGTTGGTTAGTATCTTCTTCTGTTTCTGGTTCATAAAGCACCTGTTTCAAACACAAAGGTTTGAAACAGGTGTATGAATAAAGTTTGATTGTCCCCTCAGTAAAACTTTGACCTCAGACTGTTTGAGTGTCTGCAGCCTGAGGACGGGACATTGTTGAAATGTCACTGGGAGTGCGTGGAAGCTGCTAAAACACACACATCTTCTCCACTTACAGTTAAGGCGGGGGAATGTTTTTAATGCTGGTGTTGGGCTCAGCTCAGCCTGGCACACTGAAGTTTATCATCTGTTTCTGTCTGGGTGAGATGTCCCCATCCCCCAATCACATGTTGGGTTTATATTTAAGTTGTTCAAGTACTGAGAGATAACTGAATTAAAGTTGTTTGTGGTCAGGAGGGCTTTTGGTACTTTAACTATATTTTGATGATAATACTTTTCTACTTTCACTTGAATAACATTTTGAATGCAGGACTTTTACTGTAACAGAGTATTCCTACACTCTGGTACTTCTACTTTTACTAAAGTACAAGATCTGAGTACTTCTACTTTTACTCAAGTACAAGATCTGAGTACTTCTACTTTTACTCTAGTACAAGATCTGAGTACTTCTACTTTAACTAAGTACAAGCTCTGAGTACTCCTACTTTTACTCAAGTACAAGCTCTGAGTACTCCTACTTTTACTCAAGTACAAGATCTGAGTACTTCTACTTTTACTCAAGAACAAGATCTGAGTACTTCTACTTTTACTCTAGTACAAGATCTGAGTACTTCTACTTTAACTAAGTACAAGCTCTGAGTACTCCTACTTTTACTCAAGTACAAGCTCTGAGTACTTCTACTTTTACTCAAGAACAAGACCTGAGTACTTCTACTTTTACTCAAGAACAAGATCTGAGTACTTCTACTTTAACTAAGTACAAGCTCTGAGTACTCCTACTTTTACTCAAGTACAAGATCTGAGTACTTCTACTTTTACTCAAGATCTGAGTACTTCTACTTTAACTAAGTAAAAGATCTGAGTACTTCTACTTTTACTCAAGTACAAGATCTGAGTACTTCTACTTTTACTCAAGTACAAGACCTGAGTACTTTTTCCACCTCTGGTTAGCTTGTTAAGTAGATAGCTAATGATAGCTAGCTAGCTTAATAGATAGATCTAGTTAGCTAGCGATGTAGCTATCTAGCTAACTACCACACTGATAGGTTAATTCAGTCTCCATGTGAACTTGTTTTTATATATTTCAACACCATAGACCTCTGTCTCTCCTTCTGGCAGTGAGGTATAAACTGTCCTCTGACTTTTCACCCACTGAGTCTCTGCTGCGTCTGATGGTGAAAGCGTGGAGCTCCTCTAACGTTGACCTTGCTTTGTGGAGCAGAGGCCTGAAAGATAAATATATAAAATGTAGTAACATAAGAAGAGGTTGCGCACCCTGGAACATGTCGTTGGTATTTCAGTAATGCTGGCCCCTTCTACCACCGACATGTTGTCCAACAGTAGAGCGACTGTTAGACAACACAGTATTTGCAGGAGAGGAAAGGAACATGGCGTAATGATGGAGAAATATGGGGGGGAGTAGGTTTGGAAATCAACATGAGTGATGATTTATGCTTTAGATTAAAACAGTTGGTTTTTAGAGATAACAAAACACATTTCGCAATTTAGTTTAAAAGAAAACCTCTCGCTGCAGTGCATGCTGGTCTATTTCCAGACCCCATTAAACTATCTACAAAAGACTTGACTGTACATGTGCAGCAGTTATTTCATTTATTTTTATTGCAGCAGTGTGACAAGTAGAAACAAATCTTTACCTGTAATCTTTTGCAGACCATTTACATGCACTAAAACCTACAGAACACACTACAGGAGAGGGAACAACCCACAAATAATATTAGGGATCCTTTAAAAACTGTTTCTCGACCCAGGTTGCCCATATGTGTCTCTTAATAAATGCTGGCACTTTCTTTTATATTCCCTGTAAAACAAAAACACCGTCTCTAACACTCAATAGTAAAAAGAGCCGGTGCAGTGTTTGGGGAAATGAAAACGTGTTTGCAAACCGCGTCTCAGATCATCCTGCTGCTGTTGTTTAATGTGTAACAGGTGTATGTGTGTGTGTGTGTGTGTGTGTGTGTGTGTGTGTGTGTGTGTGTGTGTGTGTGTGTGTGTGTGTGTGTGTGTGTGTGTGTGTGTGTGTGTGTGTGTGTGTGTGTGTCATCTATCAACATCTCCACCATTTAATCACTGCAAGTGTGAACGCAGACAGATATGCTGATCTAAACGCCATCCCATCACGCGATGTGTTATTAATACGGCCTCGGTCACCGATAGGTCAGTGTGTGAGGAGGACACGTCTGATACGCTCTATTTACAGTTCCTCTTCACATGTGTGCCTCAGTGAGACCCTCAGGCTGTGGTGTATCAGCAACTTGGAACACAGAGGCTGGCTCTGACTAGGATCATCTCATAAATTATATTGTAAATCATAGCAGGGATTCAGAGGAGGCCACCCGAGAAGCCTGCAGGCCGCTTCCAGCACACAGAGTTTCACACAGCATGGAGTCAGGAATAGCATCTGCAGGTAGGATTAAACAGATATCTCTGTGTTTACAGGAAGTACTGTGTGTAGTGTACAGGTGCTAACACAACGGCACAAACCATTTTGATTAGACCAGTACACAATGGAGGAACCATGGTCATACACGTCTCAGTAGGTTTTTCTGACCGTTTATACGGCTGCAATGTAAATGTCTTTTAAAAAATGTGTTTCATTGCATCTCTTTTAAAAAATAAAAAATCAGGATTTAATGCATTTGAAACTTGTACTCAACACACATCTCCAGCAACTTCACAACACATGCAGCATCTAGAAAACATTCAGCAACTGGAGGAAACAAGGGGAGACTAAAGAGTGACGCACACACCTGGGAGACCAGAGGTATTTCTCAATATTGAGGACGCTTCCTTGGTAGGACATGTCTTCCGAGTCAGGTCCTTCAGAAGCGAGTCAAGAATCCTTCCTAGCCTCGGAAAACGAAGAATTGTGGAACAGGCTGACAGGTGTGCAGGTGTGCGTCATATACGAGGCCCCGCCTTAAATGGAGCGCGATTTCGCCAAAGATTTGGAAATTGGTTTGTGCGCAAAGCATTGTGGGGATTTTAAGACCGCGTAGTCTACACATGTGCAGCCTCGAAATTTCCCGCAACGAAGTACGCCGGCCTCAGTAGAATTCCAAGGATCATGGACATTGGAACAGTCCTTTGGCAGGACACGATTACATAGTGTCCTTGAAATAGTGGATCTGGAACAGCTTTCCTCGACATTGAGAAACACCCCAGGGCTTTTTCTCAAAGTCGAGGACGCTTCCTTCCCAGCTGAAAAAAAACGCTTAGACCAATTTTAGCTGGTCAGGCTGGTCAACCAACCTGACCAGCTAAATTGACCAGCCTGACCAGCCAGTAGATATTAGGCTGGAATGGTTGGCTGGTTTAGAGGGGTTTTGGACACTTTAGCTGGCCAGGATGGCTGGTTCAGCTGGTTCAGCTAAACCAGCCATCCTGGTCACCAGCATCCACCTATCACCGGCTTATGTTTAATAATAGTATTAAATATACCATGCTGGAAGCTTACCAGCATTCCAGGTGACCAGCATACATTGTTTAAATACTGGTATGATTATTTAAACCAGAGAACATAAATATATTACAAAGATGTTGGGGAATCATTTGCTCAGGTATTCAACCTTCGACCCAGGTCATCGTTTTCTCTCTTTGCTGTCTCCTTTCCCACGGCATAGGTCTACGGCCTTGGGTATTGCTGCTATCTCTCTTAAGGAGGAGCAGCTTGGGCGCATTGTTGTTGCCAGTCTATGACAGAGCACAAGTCGCCAAGAGACGAAGGTTCCCTGGCGCACATTAACTTCTATGGACGAGAGCTCTAGTTAGATTCAGGGTCCATAATTGTTTAGTCTTACTGATAAAGAATGTTGATTATTACACTCTGAACTAGTTAAAACCTTGAGGTGCAGAAAGAGTTCTTCAGAATTGGTTTGGCAACCGCTGTGTCAACTCGTGACACACCACCTGTCTTGTCAATTCATTTCATTTCATTTCAAACCTTTATTTACCCAGGTGTATCCCATTGAGATCATTGATCTCTTTTTCAAGGGAGACCTGCTCAATTCTCCGGCTGCAACTCCAAATAAACCCTCAGTGTTTGCCATCAAAGCTCCAGCTCCCCTCGTGTCTCTCTGAGTCCTGTTTCCAATTGCTTCAGAAGTTTCCCCCACAAAAGATTAATTGTGTCATGTATTCTGCTATCTACCGAAATAAAGACATTGTATAGTGTTCATAACAGTATTTTTAATTTAATAAATAGCAATAAATAGCTAGTTAATATAATAAAATACACTGTAACAATACAATAATTATACAAATAACAACCAACCTGCAAATCAACCGACACATCAAAATAAATGTATTATCTAAAATCGGTGCATTTGATTTAAAATAAAAGTAATAAATAGAATTCAATATTTAAATGGTAACAAAAACAGTAACACTATGTATGATAAAAAAAAATAAAAAATAAAGTGTTTTTGGTTTTTCCTTGCTCATGTCCATAATGTTTCCCGTTGTGTAGCGTCCAGCCTTTCCCAATCTCGCTACGAAGTACGCCGGGCTCGGTAGAATTCCAAGTATGCTGGACATTGGAACAGTCCTTCGGGGGCACTCGATGACGTAGTATGCTTGAAATAGTGGCTCTGGAGCAGCTTTACTCGACATTGAGAAACACCCACTGTATGATGTATAAGTTTGTGACCATTCCCACACAAAATATTCTGGACTTATATGGTTCCTCCTTTTTGTACTGGTTGCAAAGAAAATCAATTTTTCAGCCATTTCATTTCAATCCACAGATGTATCATATTTGCTGGTGCTTTCTGTGTTATCTAATCTGATCACATCCTCTTGAAGATATCTACATAAAAGCAGTTGATGGAAACGGCTCTGAATCCCATTTCGTTTTGCCAAGAGTTCAGGCAGTCAGTTGCCTTAAACTTGCGCAGCATTTTAATTGGAACATAACTATAAAGAAAATGTCTGTTTTTTGCTTCATCAACACGGAGTAAAGTTAATTTGCTCCTCTCTCCCACTAACACAATCCTAAACCACGTCTCATTAAATACTTCATTCATGTTTCATTCTCTCCCTCATCACACACTCATCTCTGTGTTCCCATTGGATGTTGTTTCCTCACACAGAACTGCAGCGAAAATGGTCCAATTCAATTTGAATCATATTATATTCCAATTACAACGGCAGCACGTAACTCTGCACTCTGCATGAAGAACACCCTCAAAACAGCATTCAGACTATCATGGGAAATGAATATATCCACCAAACTCCTGCACAATAAAGTGTGCTATCAGTATCATTTCAAGTATCTCTACTTCTCAAACTAAAGGTGTTAGTTCTTCTGGTTTAGCACTAGTAGCGTTGAAAACAATGAACTTAATTTGGGATCATTATCTCAGCTTCACTGCGGCTATGGGATGTTTTTCAGAACCACATCCATCCTCTGTTAGTGGCTGCAGGATAGGATGTGAAAATGGCCCAAGATCCCACATTTGTAAGAAATCTATTCTACTGTATTTCGCTATAACATTAGCTATCTATCTAATATGCTAGCTAAGTTAGATATCTTCTTTATAAGCTAGCTAATATTTGCTATAAATCTGCCTTTAGCTATGCCACTTTAGCTATCTATCTATTTGACTATTTAGTTAGCGAAAGTTAGCTATCTAATTTATAAGCTTGCTAATATTTGCTAAGCATTTAGCTAACCACAATAGCTATTTTTCTATCTATTTGACTCAATTAGCTAGCGAACGTTAGCTCTCTATCAATCCATCTATCTGTCTATCTATTTCACTCTATTTAGTTTGCGAAAGTTAGCTATCTACTGTAGCTATCTATTTGACTATTTAGTTAGCAAAAGTTAGATATCTATCTAATAAGTTAGCTAGCTAAAGTTAGCAATATATTTTATAAGCTAGAAAAAACTTGCTATCTATTCAACTATTTAGCTAGCGAGCGTTTGCTATCTGTCTATCTATTTGACTCTATTTAGTTAGCGAAAGTTAGCTATGTATTTAATAAGTGAGCTAGCTAAAGTAAGCAATCTATTTACAAGGTAGCTTGAATATAACAAGCTAACTACTTCATTCAAAATGTGGAAAAGCCCTTTTTTACTAAAATACATTAGAAACTGTTCATGTTTTACCTTTGTGGGTTCTATGTTTACTCTCTCTACACTACTATTAGTCTTTTTAAGATTAGATAAGACATATTTTATTGAGCCCAATTTGGGAGGTTTTTTTTCAGCATACATCCGACATGTCAATGTTAAAAAAAACATTAAAAAGCTCGAAAATAAACAAAGACAATATATAAACATCTCAAAAGTAAATAAAACAGAGCTTAAAATATATAAATATTAACAGTGAAAGATAAAAATCTGTAGACTGTAGACAAACAAAATAAAGGGGGTCAACAAACACTGTTTTCCCCGCTTTGATTTATAGATTTCTATATTTAAACTGCACGGAGAGAAGGCCTGCGATATGTCATTGTACAGAAGTCTAATGATTTTCAAATTCTGAATCTGCCTCATAAATTAGCATCTCATAAACCTGTCAGTGGGTTTTACACCGGGTTACACCGCCAGACTACATCCTCTATCGATGTGAACTATTGGAAGCCCTGTCTTCTTTGTAGTTTTCAATCAGCGCCGTGGCCTATTTCATAGACGGGTCATGTGTGTATTGATCACCAGTGCGTGTGGGGGTTGTCAGTCAATAAACACACACACACACACACACACACACACACACACACACACACACACACACACACACACGCACACACACACACACACACACACTGTTCTGCACACGCGAGCTCAAACTTTTTCTTGTCTCTCTGTTTTTGTTGGCGAGCTCTAATTTATCTGCATGAAAAGCACGTTTCTACTTCATTATCCACGGCTCAAATTAATTGGTTTTGGCCCCAAAATGTCACGGTTATAACTTTGTGTGAAATTCTTTTGTTTTAGATTAGCAGCCGTTAATTTTTAAACTGAAGCCGCAGTAAACAGAGTCTTTTAGTTTCAGTTTTTGGACTGAACAAAGCAAACCAGATGATATGTGTGAAGGAAGCTAGACTTAAACATTACGAGACAGTGTGTGAACGTGTGTTTTTGTTTACATCATGTACTCATTTAGTTACTTGTTAGCACACAACAAATAACAGATTTTATATCTATTGAATAATCAGTAAATAGACATTTAACATTTCAACATGTGTCTTACATTTCCAAAGTTATAATTTGTTTAAAAATGTACAATTGAGGTCTGAATAATTCCAAACAGACATGATCTTACTGTATTTCTGTAAATTATAACATGAATTTGTAAACATCACATTTTCTTTCTGTATCAATAAAGATCTGCCTAGCAACACACATTATTTTTAACATTGTCTTCTTGTTAATTTAACATAATTGTTTTGATTTATGTGTTATAGTTTGTGTGTGTTCAAACTACAGTAATCTGTTCATTATAAAGTGAAATTCAATCAATCAATCAATCAATCAATCAATCAATCAATCAATGTTTATTTATATAGCCCAATGTCACCAATTTTACAACTTCAGAGTTTAAAGGGGAACATGGGAGAAAGCTCAGGGAGAGCAACAGAGGAGGGATCCCTCTCCCAGGACGGACAGACGTGCAATAGATGCCGTGTGTAAATTGAAGAGATAATACATTTTACAGCGTAGGTAGACCAAATGTTTGGAAACGCCTGTGTCTGTAATAAGAAGATGAATCCACGAGGACGTCAACAATCCTGTGGGAGCCTTCAGGGAAGTAGTATGATGAGAGTCAGGCAGGACCGCAGAGACAGGTTCAGCCACGACTCCAAGTCCAGGACTCAGGACACAGGATCCAGGACTCAGGATGCAGGACTCAGGATCCAGGATGCAGGATCCAGGACACAGGATCCAGGAATCAGGATGCAGGACTCAGGATCCAGGACTCAGGATCCAGGACTCAGGATGCAGGATCCAGGACTCAGGATCCAGGACTCAGGATCCAGGACTCAGGATCCAGGACTCAGGATGCAGGACTCAGGATGCAGGACTCAGGATCCAGGACTCGGGATCCAGGACCCAGGATACAGGACTCAGGATCCAGGACTCAGGATCCAGGACTCAGGATGCAGGACTCAGGATCCAGGACTCAGGATCCAGGACTCAGGATGCAGGACTCAGGATCCAGGACTCAGGATGCAGGACTCAGGATGCAGGATTAGATTGATTTAACACATTCTCAAGTTAAAATTAACCATTCACTTTGGTTAAGAAGTTTACAAAATATTTCTGCAAATTAATCAATGATTTATTGTTTTTTTGTTTAAGTTTTTTCTAATGTCCCGATAATTCAGCACTTTACTGTTGATTTCACAGAATAATTTATATTTTATAGATCTGTACTTTGATGTGTTTTATAATTGCTAAGGCAACGTTAGCCTACATTAATCTTAACGTGTTTTAAACTTGAATACATCTCATAAACATGATAACCCTTATTAGAGACTCCTAGAGTCAGAAATGACATCCACTTGATTAAGGTGGTGGTTGGAATAGGTAATGCTTTGAAGGTCATATGGACGCGAAGTCGTGTATTTGTGAATAAATCATGTCAAGAAGAGACCTTACAAGTCCAGGGAAAACTTTTGCATGTGTGTGACTTCCATCTTTATCTCCAATCTTCTGCTGCACTTACTCTTCCTCCCACTTCCCTCTGGATTTCCTTACTTTCTTTTTCATTTTCCCTGTCGAAATCCTTCCTGTTTTCAATATCATCTGTCCTATTTTAATCCCACTTCATCTTTTCCACTCCTCCTGTGGTCCCTGTTTCCTCAACACCTCCTTCCTCACTTTTTCCACCTCTTTTTATCGTCTTCCCCTCATCAACGTTGTCCTCTAATTCCTCATCTCTCCTTCACCACCTCCACCTGATTCCCCCTGTTCTGTACCTCTTTCCATTTCAAACTCATCATTACCATCATGCTCATTTTCTATATTACTATATATCTTCCTCTATGGCTCACACACTTCCACCCACAGGTGTCAAACTGATGTACAGACGTGCAGCGTTTTTAAATAACCTCATGTATACGCCGCCTCACCGGACGCATGTTAATTTCTGATAAAGAGAGAAATCCAGTTCTTTGATGCTATCTGCAAAACTCCCACAACAAAATCAGCTATCTGATCAACTTTTGTTCCAACCCTTCATCGATTTCACCATTACCAATATTTTTGCTGGGTTGATTCACCATAACTAATAATATGGCTGTGTTAACTTACCATTACCAATAGGTTAACTTACCATTGCCAATGAAATACCTAAGTATACTTAACTTTACCAATAATTTAGCTGGGTTTAATTACCATTACCAATAGGTTAACTTACCATTACCAATGATATAGCTGGTTAAACTTACCATTACCAATAGGTTAACTTACCATTACCAATAGGTTAACTTACCATTACCAATGATATAGCTGGTTAAACTTATCATTACCAATAAGTTAACTTGCCATTAACAATAGGTTAACTTACCATTACCATTACCAATAGGTTAACTTACCATTAACAATAGGTTAACTTACCATTACCAATTATATAGCTGGTTAAACTTACCATTACCAATAGGTTAACTTACCATTACCAATGATATAGCTGGTTAAACTTACCATTACCAATAGATTAACTTACCATTACCAATGATATAGCTGGTCAAACTTATCATTACCAATAAGTTAACTTACCATTAACAATAGGTTAACTTACCATTACCATTACCAATAGGTTAACTTACCATTACCAATAGGTTAACTTAAAATTAACAATAGTATACCTGGGTTTACTTACCATTACCAATAATATAGCTTGGAAAAAAGCTCAGGGCCGAAGTATTGTTTCCAAAACGCATTTTAGATCTAAAAGAAAACCCAGGTTTTGGATGGCGTTATAATAAACCAGTCAACTTGAAGTGGCAGTTGTTCCAGATGTTGGAGCTACGGACATTATTTGAACCCGTGAGTTATTTCCAAGCCATTTTTCTGCATCAATATTGAAGCAAAAAAAAATGCTCCACCACACAATATTCAGGACTATATTTAGTCCAGCACATTAGCAGTGACCTATGAAACACTGCAAGTGCCAGTCTTTTTCACTGGGAAGAATAATAACCCATACAGTTTGGAGGCTCTGCTACAGTCTATTCACTTGAGTGTCCTTCAATTCAAGTTCAAAACATAAAAAATGACCAAAAAAGGTTTGTCATGCACTGGCAGCGATGAAACATCCCTTTCTCTATATTTACTGTGGAAAACTGTCTTTAGCTCAACATTTGTTATGCCTCAATGAGCAGGGTTTGCAGATCTTGGATCACCATGAACGCCTCTCTCACATTACAATTGACATCTTAATCTCAGGAACCTAAAAAAACAGCTGACTGGATAACAGCTCTCCATTTGTGTGTCCTAAAGACCAGATTGTCCCCATGACCTTCCACTTGATTTACATTTACATTTTTCAATGATTGAGACATGTTATCATGTAAATGAGGCCAGAAGGCATAGGAAGAATCAACATATTGCTTTTTTCAGACCCCCCAAAAGAGGGCTTCCATGTTTATGAGTCTACATGTCGGCTTTGCCTCAGAGAAAAAAGCAGTCCTATTTCTTAACCTGCAGCCCTGGTGGGATGCTAAATAGTGGATTAAATGCAAATATATTTCTGAAACTAGGTTTTTTTTCAGATCAGTGAAACTCCAGATGCTCATAAGTTACGTTTCAAATTAGATTTGAGGAGATGAGCTTCTATGATCCCATAGATCTGTCCAATTATTCCATCTATCAAACGAGCTAGCGAATGTTAGCTATCTACAATTTTTTTTTTGTTATCTACTTAACAAGGTAGCGAAAGTAAACTATCTAGTTTACAAGCTAACACAAGTTATTCATCTACTTAACAAGCTAGTGAATGTTAGCTACCTACTAAAAAAGCTAAAATGTTAGTTATCTACTTAAAAAGCCAGCGAATGTTACCTATCTCCTTGACAAGCTTGCTAACCATGTCTATCTAGCTAGCTTACATAAGCAACCCATCTTACAAGCTAGCTAGCGAATGTTAGCTATCTAGCTAGATATGGCCAAATTGCGGGCTCTCATAATTTAAAATCTTAAGAATGAACAAAACTGGAAGGAAAAATATGATCATTAAATCATACCGTCATCGGGCTCGTCTCAGCTGATAGAGAGGAGGTCCGGAAACTGACTGAGTTGTGCACGGTCAACAACCTACTGCTGAACTCAATAAAAACGAAATAAATTATTATCGATTTCAGGAGAACCAGCATAGACCACGCCCCCCTCTACATTAACGGGGACTGTGTAGAGAGGGTGCCTTCATTTAAATTCCTGGGAGTCCACATCTCCCAGAAGCTCATCTGGTCCACAAACACCACGGCAGTGATGAAGAAGGCCCAGCAGCGACTGTACTTCCTGAGACTGCTCAGGAAGAACCATCTGAACCAGAAGCTGCTGGTGACCTTCTATCGCTCTACAGTTGAGAGCGTCCTCACATACTGCGTCTCTGCTTGGTATGCAGGGTGCTCGGCTGCCGACAGGAAGGCTCTGCAGAGGGTCATTAACACGGCCCAGAGGATTATTGGCTGCCCTCCCTGGAAGACATCACCAGCTCTCGCTGCCTCAGGAGGACCAGTTCCATCCTGAAGGACTCGTCCCACCCAGCCCGTCATCTGTTCGACCTGCTGCCCTCGGGCCGGCGCTACCGTTCACTGAAAGCCCGCACCTCCAGATTCACAAACAGTTCCTTCCCATGGGCCATCAGGACATTAAACACACACAAATAACCCCCCATATCCCCACTGAGCAATAATCATGATCTGTCTCTATGTATACACCGTAATATTTATCATATATATTTGATCATAATTCTATTTTATTTATTTACTAATCGAAGCTGTGTGCACTACTTGCTGGTCGTAACTGTCAGACCTTTTAATCTGTGTTTTAATAAATCTGTTTTCAAAGCACTCGCTGGAGCAGTGACTATAAATCTCGTTGTATTCTGTACAATGACAATAAAAGCTTTTTGAATTTGATTTTTTTTTTTTTTTGATTGTCTTTATTTGGACAAACATTTTACCGTGCTATGATTGACGTGAATACGCCCCAATGACTCATCACCCTTCAAAATGATCTAATGTTTGTTGATTAATCTAGACGACTTCTGCTCACCTTTAAAATAACTTGACATCATCTATTCATCAGTGGAAATATAAAGGGCGTGACGGGTTTGATGTGTAATTAAGAGGCCAAGTGTTCGGTAGACTATTTCAACATAATGAAGGTTCATTTCAATTTGTGATAGGCTTCCCTTTTCTTGTCAATAAAGAAGGAAGCAATACAGTCAGATGTGTCAGGAGTGGGATCATGTACGTCGGGTCACAAGCAAATTGATGATATACTGTAGGTTTGAACAAATTATAATGCCTTTCTTTTTGTATTAAAGTGCAAAGTAGATTAGGATTATAGCCCCTTGGTACATCCCAATTCCCTCCCATTGACCTAACTTGTATCCTTGCATCTTCAGTAGAGGGGACTAAGACGCAAGGACAAGACAAGAGAGAAATCAAGCATATCAAGAAATAGCATTTTTCGACAAATGGAGTTTGTATTTGCAGTCAAACAAGGTCACGATGATAGACTGTACCAAAACATCTCCATAGACATACAAACTGAGCAGAGTAGCAGCACTGAAAGATTGGAAGAGACCCAGATGTTCAGGGTACATCGAGGGCGATGAACAGCATATTAAACATAAATAACAGATGTGCAAAACACAGCTAAAGGTAAAAAAGAGCTCATTGAGGATCCATGAGACGATTATCACGTTTCTTTAGTCTGAATGTGCTGTAGCTCTGTGGCTAGGAAACCAAAGCTTTACTAATGTCGCTTGAGGCCACAGGTTGCCAAACTACAGGGCAAAGAAGGATTTTCAAACTCTGGAGTTTAGTTACATCACATGTCACTTGTTAGACGCTTTTATCCAAAGTGACTTACATACTCAATACTGTGGACAATCCCCACAGGAGCACTTTGGGGTGAAGTGTCTCAGGGACACAACGACATGCTGACTGGAGTGGGGTTTGAACCTGTCCCCCCCTGATCCCAACACCAACGCACTAACCCACTGCACCACAGTCTCCCAGCCTTGTTTAGTCTTAACATGTTTATAGATTCTCAAAGTTAATTGACATAACTCAAACCTGAAACAGTCCTGAAGGTGAAAAACAATTCTTACCAAATGTTGATAAGTGTAACCCATGCAGTGTGAGAAATCATGGATTTCTAATTATTGTTAAAGGGCCCATGTCATGCTCGTGAACACCCAAATCAACAACAAATGACCGGATTGGCCCAAATGGACCAGGACCCACACCAGGGTCCCTTGGCTAACTAACAGGGAGTCCCATTGACTTCCATAGAGCTCCCTGGTTGGTAATAGACGAGTTGGGATGGTGGAGAAATGCTCTCTGCAGACCCATTCTCACAGCGTTACAAACCTTTTTCTAACTCAACATCAAGCCACACTTATTGTGTTTACTTCGGCTGTGAGTGTTTGTGTGTGCTCAGGATGAGTTTTGCTTGTTCTCGCTGTATCGCCGACCCGGAAACCTGTCCGCTCCTCGCAGCAACGAGCCTCGCAACGTCCCGACCAATCAGAGCACAGTGGGCTCACAGGGATGGGGAGGGGGGGGGGGCGGAGCTCCAACAAGCCGTGTAGGACAGAGAGTGAATACACAGACTATACAGAGATGCTGTATGAGAAACCAATGAGAGTTTGGAACATTGAACAATGTGAATCTATTCTAGTAGACCCTCAACAATGGAAACATGATCAGTGGAAATGGGACCTTTAAGAATCACAAAGAACATATTCTCAGAGGCATTGGTGTCCATCATTGGTTTTGGTGTATGTAAATGGTCTGCAAAGGCTAATATCCTTGTGTTCCCTCCCCAGTGTGAAACGCCTCCTTTGCTTACTTCCTGAACATAATGACATCTCGTGCTCCTATTGGCTGTACTTCCATGTTGTACTCTCTCTCGTTTCAGAGCCCTTTACTTCCATCCATTGTATGTCAGCCCCACCCTTGATTGTCAGAGTCTACCAACCCTTCTATATAAATAGTTCTACTGGCCCTTTGCCAGTTCCTCTTTTTCAACGTCTAATCCAGAGAGCTAGCGTTAAAAGGTTCACGACACACGGGAAGGATGTGTGTTGGATTTGTAAGAGTGTATTTTTCCTTCCCACACTGAGAATGTGAAACCGGTGGGTCACGACTGCAGTCACTAGAAGGGTCAGGAGAAGCAGCTGTTGGGATGTGAACTCATGTCACCACGGATTCCTCAGGACCTTAAAGTTTCAACACCTTATAGAGAACCCCTCTTTAAGCAAGCCTCTTTATCTTATAAGATGGGATCAAATGGAGTTAAATGGAGAGCGTAGACTTCCACTGAGGGTGGGTGCTTTGAAAAAGACGTGTTTTACATATATAAATATCTGAAAGTTTGAGGAACAGACGTCTTCTTCTGCCCTTACCAGAATATTTAGAGATTGCAGGCTTGGCAGATAGTTTAAGAAGGTCAGCAATACACACCCAGGAGACAGCAGGTCAGTTTCTGAATTGAAATACAAACAAAAACAAAACAAACAGTCATGAGACGTTGTCACATTAAACACTAAACACAAATTCACAAGACTAAGCAAACATTCTAAACAGCAGAGTACCTCTTAGCATAAATGCTACATTTCTACAAACATTTCAACTGCTGCTCACAGGCTAACACATTTAGCATCATTCATTGTCTCAAAGTGTTTTGCATTTAATCAGTTTAAGTGTGCAGGCAAGTATGGACAGACAATAGATGGTATGGTACTTACAGACATGAACACCATAGGATTTGAGCAAAGAATTGCATTGACAGAGGAAACAAAGCATGTGCTCCATAGACAGCCAGAAACAGCATGTACTGTATCTGTATGGACACACAGTGCAAAACCCAAAACCCTTGAGAGGGGTCTGCCTGCAGACCTCCACTCTCAGGAAAGTTCCGGTGTAGGCTGCACTCTCAGGACACCTCCACTCTCAGTACAGGAAGTGACGATTCTGACGAACACGTTTTTTTTCCCGCCCACCAAAGGACTCGTCTGATGGAAGTTTTCAAATCACAATGGAGACTCATCAAGGAGGTGATGAGTCCGCTCACCATGCACTTTGGGTCGGCCTTGGTCAAGCCCTTTTGACCCCCCCAGCCTGGTTCTCGTAAAAGTTGACTTAGCCATTTTTCGCTCAAATGACACCATGGAGGAATGTAACAGGAGTTGACAGCGGACTCTGCCCGCCTCACGAGTGCCTATTTTCGGACACTTTTTGTTCACTTTTCCCCCTATTTCACCTGGTTCCTTCTACCGGGGACACTGCCCGGTCTTGGGTGTCCCCCCACGGCCTGTTACCAGCCGTTTCCCCCCCCCCACTCATCCATATATTAACGGATTTTGACAATTTATGTTGCATTTTTCTCCTCTCACTGATCGAATGGCAAACCCACCATCGAGGGCCTCCACCGGTCCGGCCTAGTACCGGTGCTCTCGCGGTCGGTTCCGCCAAACTGCGGGTTCGACTCTGATGGCCGGGAGGGTGTGCTGCTCACTCTGCGTGCCTCTTCCTTCTCGGGCCGGCCGATATGAAGCGTGACCAAGACGAACCGTCTGACTCAGGGGTCCCACGGGTCCTGCAGCGGGGTGGAGGTTCCCGGCTGGAACCTTCCCACCTCCACCGCGGTGCACCCGGCAAACCCGGTTGTTTCTCGAACCCTCCACTGTTGTCTAGCGGGTGTAACTAAAATACAAGATGTCGTTATTTATATATATAGATATAATAAGTGTCAGTGCGATTTTATTTTGTATTAAAGTGCATTTCCTGTTCGGAAAGTGGTGCTGTACCGATAGTGGCGATTTTATTTTGTAATTCTTAGCATGCATGCAATTCCTGTCTTGAGAGTGGAGGTGTCCTGAGACTGGCGCCAGCAGGCATTGTCCCATGAAACCCTTTGCAGGCCCTCGTTCTTATATTGAGCGCCAGTTGATTGTAGTTACATTACATTGCATTACATAGCATTTCGCTGATGCTTATATCCAAAGCTACTTCGAATAAGTGCAATAAACCATAAAGACTCAAACTAAGTTCAACAAAGACAATATTCTCTTCCAACAAGCAAGACAATAGCAAGTGCTGCTGCATCAGTTCAACTCTTTAGTGCCTTCTTGTATGTATTATTCAACAAGGTACAAGAGAAACAGGTGGGTCTTCAATTTGGGACGGAAGATATGTAGACTCTCCTCTGTCCTGATATCAGTGGGAAGCTCCTTCAAACATTTGGGAGCCTTGATATCAAAAAGGCGTGTCTTTGATGGGGTGTACCTGGTTCACTTTGCAGTTGCAGAATGTGAGAAAGCTCTCCTTACTCTGTCAAAAAATATAAAAAGAATAGCAATAATTACTGACCAAAATCATACATGTCATTATAGTGACGAATTCCATTTTGACCGACATTGTTTCGCTTATTTCCCTTAATTTGATTCCCTTGTTATGAATCGAGAAAGATATGGAAACATGACCATGAGGCTGTTGTTTAGGTTTAATGTGTAGGAATAATAAAACCTCTGTATTTCTAAACAGAAGAGGGGTGATTGTAGAAGATTGAGTCTCTTTTAAATTAAATGGAGTGCTCATTGAATAAAAAACAACTCGTCCAGCATGCTTCCACTAGTCTGATTGGTGCTTTTAAGAGATCAAATTGCCAAAAAGGGTTGTGATATATACCTCTCCATGCAGGGAAGATGCTGTTGTGAAGAAGGCACTCTTATTTACAGCCGGTGTCAAGCCATCTGCATTAAACATGTCTGCTTTTCCTCAGCTGGAGTCATGGGCTGGACTCTGGGAGCTGACACCTTTATGTATTTTGTCATTTATGTATTCACAGCCATGAATCTTATATTGTGCTTTTCCTGAAATAAACAGATAGATATAAATCTGCAGAGAAAGCAGAGATGGAGGGGAACATATGGACATGCAGCTGAGTAATCAATAATCCCACCTGAAGCTGGATCAGCCATTTGAGAAATGACACAACGTGCACCAAGGTTAGGACGGAAAAAGGAATACTTCACATCATGTTGAGGTTCAAAACAGAGACAGGATTTAAAAAGTGCTTTCAAATCTCTGGTTATTAAAGGGGCCGTAATATTGTCATGTTCAATATCAGTATGTAGTGTCTCTACTTTAAAGAGTCCTCTCCTGCTGATGTTCAGGTGTATATCAGTATTTCTCTACTTTAAAGAGTTCTCTCCTGCTGATGTTCAGGTGTATATCGGTATGTCTCTACTTTAAAGAGTTCTCTCCTGCTGATGTTCAGGTGTATATCAGTATCTGTCTCTACTTTAAAGAGTCCTCTCCTGCTGATGTTCAGGTGTATATCAGCATGTAGTGTCTCTACTTTAAAGAGTTCTCTCCTGCTGATGTTCAGGTGTATATCAGTATCTAGTGTCTCTACTTTAAAGAGTCCTCTCCTGCTGATGTTCAGGTGTATATCAGTATGTAGTGTCTCTACTTTAAAGAGTCCTCTCCTGCTGATGTTCAGGTGTATATCAGCATGTAGTCTCTCTACTTTAAAGAGTCCTCTCCTGCTGATGTTCAGGTGTATATCAGTATGTCTCTACTTTAAAGAGTCCTCTCCTGCTGATGTTCAGGTGTATATCAGTATGTAGTGTCTCTACTTTAAAGAGTCCTCTCCTGCTGATGTTCAGGTGTATATCAGTGTCTATACTTTAAAGAGTCCTCTCCTGCTTATGTTCAGGTGTATATCAACCCAGTCTCACAAAAAAACATGTAATAACTACGTTGGTCCACAACGTAGGACGTAGTATTTCTACAAAAACGCCTCTGAAATTGTAGGATCCCTACGTTTTTTTTCACCATTCATTCCAATGGCTGGCGTCTATGTCACGTGATCTTCACATTTCTCCCTGCAGAAAAATAAAACATGGCCGACCTTCGTTTTATTCTCGGTGGAAAATGCCTATTTTAAAGTTAATTTGGCCATTAAAATGCGCTTTGATGTCATTTGATACGAGAAATATGAGTAGTTATTTCAGATTATGTGTGCAGTGGATGTACATGATCTTTAGTTTGCTAGTTATTATGAAGATTACTTCAGGAAATGGTGTCTATACAACGTTTTCATTGTTACCAAGGTGGTTGCTAGGGACGCTGCTATCGATATTATTTATGTTATGTTGTGTAACTGTTTAATGGTGTTTTCTTTATTGCTACCCCCTTCCCCGTCAATGTATGGTGTTGGTCCACAGCGCAAACGTATTAGTTTAACAAAATCCGCATCTAACATGGTGGCATAGATACGTTACTTTCCCCTGTGCAATTCCAGTCTCACATGTCACATCACATCGTCATAAACAAATACCGGAAACAGATCGAAAACACTTTATTCCTATTGTGCTTGCTTTTCTCTTTGAATGTCATCACATAACGGCATTGTAATACACGGTTCGGCTGCATTAAATATTACAGATCTGGTGTAATTCTCTATTTATAGAGCCTTGATGAGAGGACTTCTAGGCAAACATGAGGAACTGCCGCCAACACTGAAAACGTGACGTGGATCATAAATATATCAACAATTAAACAACATCTTACATTTCTTTTCACACAATACATCTCCTTACAGTATCAACACTAATTCGGCTGAGTTTTATATTTGATCCAATCGGTAGATAGGCTGTATTTACACCATAAACGTGCACTCCTGATAGAAAGGGACACCTAGTGGTTAAAGCATGTTATTGAATTTCATTATTTTTATTATTAGATATTAATAGGATCCCTATAAAGTATATTCATTACTCGTTATTCTCTACTAATAGTTAATTAAAGACTGTTTATAATGACTATCTTTTTTTTATTTTTTATTTTAGGATCTCTATAAACAGTGGCGGCTGGTGGAAAATATTTTTGGTGGGGCTATGGAAATGGTGACAAAACCATACTTGGGCATTTAAAATCAGGAGACTAAATACGAACATTGTGTGTGTGTGCGTGTGTGCGTGTGCGTGTGTGTGTGTGTGTGTGTGTGTGTGTGTGTGTGTGTGTGTGTGTGTGTGTGTGTGTGTGTGTGTGTGTGTCATACTTGCCAACCCTCCCGATTTTCTCCCGATTTCTGACTAAATCAGATTTACTCACGACTGTTTCCACTCGGACTTTAATAAAGCTACACCATTGTTTGGTTTCCATGGTAGCGCGTCTCTTTAGCAGCGCGCGCAACTCAAAGTCTTAGAGGGTGAGGAAGATGAAAACTGAACAAGAATCGACAACTCGACCCTCTGATCACTCCTTTCCTGTAAAATACAGGTCCATCCCACACATATGCTCCATGGTGCCACAGGCTTTGCCCTTACAACTACAATAAGCATGCAGATGTTAATCTACAGCTCCGGCGATCCCCTAGCACCGGAGTCTACACCTGCAGACGCAGCCATCCCCTACTGTAGCGTCACCTTGGATACGAGTCTAAACAGACACACAGGCCAGGGCGCTGAAAGGGCGCCCTTTGAGCATCAGATCTGACGACGCTGATTGGCTGAAATTATTTTTCGGCGGCATAGTTTACAGATAGCAACAGTCAGCTTGTTGGCTGCTGCTGCTCTGGCTGAGGGCTCTTTTCTACCGCCCGGACGAGAGAGGGTAATGATACACGCTGCGGCCAGGCAGGAAACATGTGACTTATCAGTAACTTTAGACATCGTAAAACAATTTTAAACAAGATTTTATTGTAGATTATACATTTTACTGATACCAACTATATCATATTTACCTTGTTCTTTAAAAATATTTTCAAAGGTTTATTGACATATATACACAAACGGTGTAGTTATGCAATGAATGAAAAACTATGTTGAAGCACTTATTTTAACTGATATTATACATATGTATTATACTCTTATAGATGTATGTAGATAGTATAAGAAATGTGCAGAATATGACAGTTTAATGGTGGAGCCATTGGAATGAATACACGTTTTTTTGTGAGACTGGGTTGGATATACACCTGAACATAAGCAAGAGAGGACTCTTTAAAGTAGAGACACTACATACTGATATACACCTGAACATAAGCAAGAGAGGACTCTTTAAAGTAGAGACACTACATACTGATATACACCTGAACATCAGCAGGAGAGGACTCTTTAAAGTAGAGATACTACATACTGATATACACCTGAACATCAGCAGGAGAGGACTCTTTAAAGTAGAGACACTACATACTGATATACACCTGAACATCAGCAGGAGATGACTCTTTAAAGTAGAGATACTACATACTGATATACACCTGAACATCAGCAGAGAGGACTCTTTAAAGTAGAGATACTACATACTTATATACACCTGAACATCAGCAGGAGAGGACTCTTTAAAGTAGAGACACTACATACTGATATACACCTGAACATCAGCAGGAGAGGACTCTTTAAAGTAGAGACACTACATACTGATATACACCTGAACATCAGCAGGAGAGGACTCTTTAAAGTAGAGACACTACATACTGATATACACCTGAACATCAGCAGGAGAGGACTCTTTAAAGTAGAGACACTACATACTGATATACACCTGAACATCAGCAGGAGAGGACTCTTTAAAGTAGAGATACTACATACTGATATACACCTGAACATCAGCAGGAGAGGACTCTTTAAAGTAGAGACACTACATACTGATATACACCTGAACATCAGCAGGAGAGGACTCTTTAAAGTAGAGACACTACATACTGATATACACCTGAACATCAGCAGGAGAGGACTCTTTAAAGTAGAGACACTACATACTGATATACACCTGAACATCAGCAGGAGAGGACTCTTTAAAGTAGAGACACTACATACTGATATACACCTGAACATCAGCAGGAGAGGACTCTTTAAAGTAGAGACACTACATACTGATATACACCTGAACATCAGCAGGAGAGGACTCTTTAAAGTAGAGACACTACATACTGATATACACCTGAACATCAGCAGGAGAGGACTCTTTAAAGTAGAGACACTACATACTGATATACACCTGAACATCAGCAGGAGAGGACTCTTTAAAGTAGAGACACTACATACTGATATACACCTTAACATCAGCAGGAGAGGACTCTTTAAAGTAGAGACACTACATACTGATATACACCTGCACATCAGCAGGAGAGGACTCTTTAAAGTAGAGACACTACATACTGATATACACCTGAACATCAGCAGGAGAGGACTCTTTAAAGTAGAGACACTACATACTGATATACACCTGAACATCAGCAGGAGAGGACTCTTTAAAGTAGAGACACTACATACTGATATACACCTGAACATCAGCAGGAGAGGACTCTTTAAAGTAGAGACACTACATACTGATATACACCTGAACATCAGCAGGAGAGGACTCTTTAAAGTAGAGACACTACATACTGATATACACCTGAACATCAGCAGGAGAGGACTCTTTAAAGTAGAGACACTACATACTGATATACACCTGAACATCAGCAGGAGAGGACTCTTTAAAGTAGAGACACTACATACTGATATACACCTGAACATCAGCAGGAGAGGACTCTTTAAAGTAGAGACACTACATACTGATATACACCTGAACATCAGCAGGAGAGGACTCTTTAAAGTAGAGACACTACATACTGATACACACCTGAACATCAGCAGGAGAGGACTCTTTAAAGTAGAGACACTACATACTGATATACACCTGCACATCAGCAGGAGAGGACTCTTTAAAGTAGAGACACTACATACTGATATACACCTGAACATCAGCAGGAGAGGACTCTTTAAAGTAGAGACACTACATACTGATATACACCTGAACATCAGCAGGAGAGGACTCTTTAAAGTAGAGACACTACATACTGATATACACCTGAACATCAGCAGGAGAGGACTCTTTAAAGTAGAGACACTACATACTGATATACACCTGAACATCAGCAGGAGAGGACTCTTTAAAGTAGAGATACTACATACTGATATACACCTGAACATCAGCAGGAGAGGACTCTTTAAAGTAGAGACACTACATACTGATATACACCTGAACATCAGCAGGAGATGACTCTTTAAAGTAGAGACACTACATACTGATATACACCTGAACATCAGCAGGAGAGGACTCTTTAAAGTAGAGACACTACATACTGATATACACCTGAACATCAGCAGGAGAGGACTCTTTAAAGTAGAGACACTACATACTGATATACACCTGAACATCAGCAGGAGAGGACTCTTTAAAGTAGAGACACTACATACTGATATACACCTGAACATCAGCAGGAGAGGACTCTTTAAAGTAGAGACACTACATACTGATATACACCTGAACATCAGCAGGAGAGGACTCTTTAAAGTAGAGACACTACATACTGATATACACCTGAACATCAGCAGGAGAGGACTCTTTAAAGTAGAGACACTACATACTGATATACACCTTAACATCAGCAGGAGAGGACTCTTTAAAGTAGAGACACTACATACTGATATACACCTGCACATCAGCAGGAGAGGACTCTTTAAAGTAGAGACACTACATACTGATATACACCTGAACATCAGCAGGAGAGGACTCTTTAAAGTAGAGACACTACATACTGATATACACCTGAACATCAGCAGGAGAGGACTCTTTAAAGTAGAGACACTACATACTGATATACACCTGAACATCAGCAGGAGAGGACTCTTTAAAGTAGAGACACTACATACTGATATACACCTGAACATCAGCAGGAGAGGACTCTTTAAAGTAGAGACACTACATACTGATATACACCTGAACATCAGCAGGAGAGGACTCTTTAAAGTAGAGACACTACATACTGATATACACCTGAACATCAGCAGGAGAGGACTCTTTAAAGTAGAGACACTACATACTGATATACACCTGAACATCAGCAGGAGAGGACTCTTTAAAGTAGAGACACTACATACTGATATACACCTGAACATCAGCAGGAGAGGACTCTTTAAAGTAGAGACACTACATACTGATACACACCTGAACATCAGCAGGAGAGGACTCTTTAAAGTAGAGACACTACATACTGATATACACCTGCACATCAGCAGGAGAGGACTCTTTAAAGTAGAGACACTACATACTGATATACACCTGAACATCAGCAGGAGAGGACTCTTTAAAGTAATTATCTCATCCACAATGATGTAACAGTCTAAGGTTGTGAAGCCAGTTATAATTATACCAATAACACCTTTTAAAAGAGGTAGAGTTATATGTGATGGGAGGAAGAGGAGGAAAGATGAAGAGCAAAGAAAGAGAGCAGAACAGAAAGGAAGAGGAAGAGCACAGAGCGAGAGAGAGAGAGAGAGGAAGAGAGAGAGAGAGGAAGAGCGAGAGAGAGAGAGAGAGCGAGAGAGAGAGAGAGAGAGAGAGAGAGAGAGAGAGAGAGAGAGAGAGTCATGTGACAGAGCAGCACGTGTAAACTCTTCTCCTCTTCCTCGCTCTCGTTTCCACTCGGATACAAGAGGTCCTCTCAGCCAATCAGGACGCAGAGTCATCTGTCTCTACCTCTCTCTCTCCTTCTCTGTGTGACTGTGTCTGTGTCACACACACGCCCATACACACACACACACACACACACACACACACACACACACACACACACACACACACACACACACACACACACACACACACACACACACACACACACACACACACACACACTGACACACACTCATCCATCTCTATCTCCTTGAATGTCAGAATCTTTACTGGCCGAGCATTCTTAACCCTTCAACATCCAGAAATAATCCTCGTGCCATAAATATGTTTCCCTCTCCGTTTGCAGTCTTAATCTCTTTCATGTTTGTAAAGCACTTTGAATTGCCTTGTGTGGAAAGGTGTTGTATCAATAAACTTGCCTTGCCTTGGCAGAAATACATTATTCTATCCTTCCTAAAAGCTGCTGAGTCGTGTGAGTAAAGGTAGAAGTACTCAGATGTTGTAATTGAGTAAAAGTAGAAGTACTCAGATGTTGTTCTTGAGTAAAAGTAGAAGTACTCAGATCTTGTAATTGAGTAAAAGTAGAAGTACTCAGATGTTGTTCTTGAGTAAAAGTAGAAGTACTCATATCTTGTACTTGAGTAAAAGTAGAAGTACTCAGATCTTGTACTTGAGTAAAAGTAGAAGTACTCAGATCTTGTACTTTAATAAAAGTAGAAGTACTCAGATCTTGTACTTGAGTAAAAGTAGAAGTACTCAGATCTTGTACTTGAGTAAAAGTAGAAGTACTCAGATCTTGTACTTGAGTAAAAGTAGAAGTACTCAGGTCTTGTTCTTGAGTAAAAGTAGAAGTACTCAGATCTTGTAATTGAGTAAAAGTAGAAGTACTCAGATCTTGTACTTGAGTAAAAGTAGAAGTACTCAGATCTTGTACTTGAGTAAAAGTAGAAGTACTCAGGTCTTGTTCTTGAGTAAAAGTAGAAGTACTCAGATCTTGTAATTGAGTAAAAGTAGAAGTACTCAGATCTTGTACTTGAGTAAAAGTAGAAGTACTCAGATCTTGTAATTGAGTAAAAGTAGAAGTACTCAGATCTTATAATTGAGTAAAAGTAGAAGTACTCAGATCTTGTACTTGAGTAAAAGTAAAAGTACTCAGATCTTGTACTTGAGTAAAAGTAAAAGTACTCAGATCTTGTCCTTGAGTAAAAGTAGAAGTACTCAGATCTTGTACTTGAGTAAAAGTGGAAGTACTCAGATCTTGTACTTGAGTAAAAGTAGAAGTACTCAGATCTTGTACTTGAGTAAAAGTAGAAGTACTCAGATCTTGTACTTGAGTAAAAGTTGAAGTACCAGAGTGTAGGAATACTCTGTTACTGTAAAAGTCCTGCATTCAAAATGTTCCTCAAGTGAAAGTAGAAAAGTATTCTCATCAAAATATAGTGAAAGTAGAAACAGTAAAAGTAGTCATTGTGCAGATTGGTCCATTTCAGAATAATAGATATGATATGTTTTATAATGATTGATCATGAAAGTGTTCTCAAAGCTGGTAAAGGAGCAGCTAGTTTGAATGACTTTGTATACTGCAGGGTAGCTGGTGGATTTACTCCAATCACAACAGAGACGGCCAGCTGACCAATCAGAGCAGACTGGGCTCTCTTACTAACTCTCTCTGGACATCTGCATTCATGTTCCCTGTCTGTCTGTTTCCATCTGTCTCACTTCATAGCGTGTGTGTGTTCAGTCGAGGATAAAACCGCTCACACACACTCGTGCTCACAGAGATGACTCGTTAAACACGATGCATGCTAAGCCTCTGTGTGGCAGATGGAGGGTGAGAGGGGGGCTGCAGGTATTTCTCATGGATGATCTGCTGTGTGTGTGTGTGTGTGTGTGTGTGTGTGTGTGTGTGTGTGTGTGTGTGTGTGTGTGTGTTTACATATTGTTTGACCGATGTAGGTTGATCAATACACAAATACTATAGATTTACTACACAATGTTGTTTCAGCCATAATGACGTAACGAATGGAGGGCAGGAGGAGTAGCTGTGCGTGTGTGTGTGTGTGTGTGTGTGTGTGTGTGTGTGTGTGTGTGTGTGTGTGTGTGTGTGTGTGTGTGTGTGTGTGTGTGTGTGTGTGTGTGTGTGTGTGTGTGTGTGTGTGTGTGTGTGTGTGTGTGTGTGTGATGACAGATGTGAGGCTTCAGTCCAATCATTATGTTGAATGTAAACATCCCGGCCTGGCAGAGGGAAGCGCTGTAAGCCTGCAGAGATGATCAGCAGCTTTAACAGCATTTACTGGGTTTCCTTTCAACCCACTGGTTAAATATGCAGCTGCCGTGCAGACAAGTTTCATCTGTAACATTACAAAATGATATTTTAACTAAAGATGGCTGTTTGAATACTATGCAGGTGTAAACGTGCTACAACGATCCAAACCTCTTCCAGCAGGAGAAATGCGCTGCAGCTTCAGAAAGGAAGCAGATATAAAAACCCAAATGTTCCACATCAAGAAACATCTCCAGCAACTTGAGGAGACATGCAGCGTTTACTAAAAGCTGCAGAAACCAAACGCTGCAAGAAGCTCAAACACAATGGAGACCAGGGGACACTAAAGAGTGACGCACACAGCTGGGAGACCAGGGGACACTAAAGAGTGATGCACACAGCTAGAGACCAGGGGACACTAAAGAGTGACGCACACAGCTAGAGACCAGGGGACACTAAAGAGTGATGCACACAGCTGGGAGACCAGGGGACACTAAAGAGTGACGCACACAGCTGGGAGACCAGGGGACACTAAAGAGTGTCGCACACAGCTGGGAGACCAGGGGACACTAAAGAGTGACGCACACAGCTGGGAGAACAGGGGACACTAAAGAGTGAGGCACACAGCTGGAGACCAGGGGACACTAAAGAGTGATGCACACAGCTAGAGACCAGGGGACACTAAAGAGTGACGCACACAGCTGGGAGACCAGGGAACACTACAAAGTGCAGATAGTGGATCTGAAGCAGCAACAAAACATTAAAACCATTTGATGCAATGAAGGAAGTTTTAGCACATTGTGTTTTTAGGAGATACTTCAAAATGCTTGAGACCCTTTGATAACTGTCTCTGCATTAATGTAAATATTCTACCTACAAGATTCCACTCTTCAATAAAGAACACTTTTAAGACTTTAGTATGAAAAGAGACACTTTTCATAGTAAAGTCCAGACCTGTCACCCGTTGAGAACGTGGGGCGCATTACGAAGCGCAAAATACGACATCGGAGGAATTGACGTCGTCCATCAAGAAAGGGACAGAATTCCTCCTGAAAAGCTTCAACATTTCGTGTGAGGAAAATAAATGTCCCCACCTTTCCTGAAATGACACGACTCAAAGTGTATTCTGCCTGCACTCAAATGTCTCTAGTGCGTGTGTGTAGGTCAGTGTTTCAGCTCTCTAGACCCAACAGCTGGGCAGCAGCGGTTCTGATCCAGATCCTCGTGTTTGCTTCGTCACGGCTGTCAGAGGGAGCAACGTGAGCCGAATCCTGCTGATGCCGGTCTACAAGGAATATTGATTAGAGTGCTACTAACACACTAACACACACACACACACACACACACACGCACACGCACACGCACACACACACGCACACGCACACGCACACACACACACACAGTGAGAGAGGACAGATAAAGATGATGGACGGAGACGCTGCAGGCTGAACGTAGGAAGAATAATTTAGATTTAATTTGTTTTGGCTCTAAATAATTAAACAGAGGCAGATAAAGTTGTCAGAACCTGCTTTAGCAAAGTTAGGAAACTTGGAAGTATTCATCAAACCGTGATAAAAGTACAAAAAGTACAAGTGTTATTTCTGCATAATGAGACATCTGAGTAACATAAAGTATTATCAGCTAAATGTACTGAATGAGTATTGAGAGTAAAAGAATGCAGACGGTTTTTTTTAATTATTTAAATGTTTTCCCCCCAAAACAGTATTATTCTTAGATTTTCCAACAAATATATGATTCTGAGATTTTCGGGGGAAAAATTGTAATTCCGAGATGTTTGGAAAAATACACAATTCTGAGATTTTCGAAAAAAAAATGTAATTCCGAGATTAAAAAAAAAGAAATTATAATTCTGAGATTTCCCCAAAAAAATGATAATTCTGATATTTTCGGAAACGTTTTTTTAATTCTGAGATTTCAAAAAAGAAATCATAATTCTGAGATTTTCCCTAAAAAATTATAATT
>NC_136901.1:94128161-94133161 GCF_949606895.1 Notothenia rossii
GACTGGCTGGACCTGTAGTTTATCGCCTGCAGGGTTAAATCTGTTTTGTTCGTCTCTTATCTGCTGCTTATTATCGTCTTATCAGCCAAATTGCTAAGCTGGTACTACTGCTACGTTGCTATCAGCGCGGGAAGTTATAAAGTAATCAGTATTCGGAGCACTTAACATTTAGTATAAAGAAAGTATTATTAAAGCTTCAAACTGACTACTTTGATCTATGGTTTGAAGTAAATCATAATGTTGTATTTACTGGCTTTAGGACTGTTGCAGCTCAGCTTTAGATGAGCCCATAAACCAATACGCTATCTATATGACTAATATTGTAGTAAAATGATAGGGAATCATTAATGGCGGTTAATAGCTGTTTGCTCCTTGCCCCTCTGTACAAATACACATCTCAAGAGTCTGATGCTGCAACAACTTGACCTATTCCTGCCGTTAGATGTATTCTGATTGAGGAGCAATGACAGCGGAAAAGAGAAGGACATTTAGGAGAGAAGTTGTTGAAGTTCTTTCCTCAAGTCGATGGATCCATGACCTCAGATTCCCTAAAGAGAGAACCTTTGTGGGATGAATGACTTTTCATTATCAGTGTAATGATCAGGTTTATTGCAAGTAAACATACAAGGAATTTGCTTTAAGGTGGGGTAGGTAATTCACTTCAGAAACACTTGTTGTTATATTCCATGGAATTCTCTTAACATCCCAATAGCAATGAATATATGAAATGCTTTGACAATAAATACATTAAAAAAATTCATCTGTGGAAGCCGAGGCGCTGTAAAAAGCACGACCTGGCCTACCTGCCTGTCAGCCTTCCATCTGTGCACAAACTTATCTCGTGCCCTCATTGCTCACGTGCGCGTCCGTCAGGGCCGTCCCTCCCTACAGGCCGATCATGCAGACTGCGTGGAGCCTCATCTTATGTGGTGCAATTAGTGTGGCGCGGCACGGTTTCGCCCCCCCCCCCCCCCCCCCCCCGTCGATACTCGCGAGACCGTGTGTGTTGGAGGAGGGGCTCTGTGAGGAAGTCTGAAGGAAGAGGCAGATTTTTTCCGGTTGTGTATTTTCAAATTCTAGCGCACGAGCTGGTTTCTCCATTCTTACCCACCCTACCTTTAAGTGCATAGTGGTGCATAGATAAACACAGAATGAGGAAATGGTGCCAAAATAGAAATATTATAAGAAGATTATCATTATTTTTTTTATTTGTGCTAAAAATTAGAGTCAGAGTTCTGCGAAAAACATCTGAATTCTTTAATAATATATATTTTTTAAGTTAGAGTCCTGAAAAAGAAGTTAGAATTTCGAGATAAAAATAGGCTGAATTCGTACAAAAAAAATTTTTAAAGTCAGAATTCTTTAAAAAAAAGTCAGAATTCCGAAGAATAAAGAAAAGGTCGGAATAAAAAAAAAATGTAAGTCAGGATCCCTTTTCCACTTTTGGTGTGATTTTATAACAAAATGCACATGTGGTACAAGGAATATAAATAAGCAACACTAAGTACAGTATATGACCAAATACAGATGTGTTAATGAAAGTATAACTAATATGCTTTTGTTAACATGTTCTAAATGTGGTTGAAGATTTCACTTCAGATGAAAGAAAAATAAAACGTTATGCTGTGACACTGGGAGAGCATCAAATCTGCACCTGATGTTCACTGGGATTTCTCTGCTATCAGGAAAAAAAATAAAAAAAGCAGCATTCAGTGTCTCTGCCTGAATTCCCACTTTTTCCACTACGGCTCCCCCCTGAAACCCCAGGATGATGAAACTCTAGTCAGTGTTCGGAGGCTCAGGTTTCATCACAGGTTTCACTGAATCTCTCCCCAGAGCTCAGCTTAGAGTTCAGAGGGGAAATCTGTCCTATCTGCACCAAAAAACATCAATTTATAAAGTTTGTTTATGAGTTTTGGCCTAAACAACAATGCTTTGCTTGACTAATGAAGTGATATTTTCCTGACGTCAACATTGTGTTATAAATACAGTGTATCAGACGAGCAAAAGAAAAACTAATGAGGTAATATTTCACTGCGCTCCCTCCTGGGATAATGAAACTGCTATGAAATTTATTTGCAGTCATCTGGGGTGTTGGAGCTTCCATTTGGGGAGATGTTAAGGATGTGTTTTGGTTCAAAGGATACGGAAATATTTGGGTTCCAGATTTGATCATCAAGTGTTTTTGTGGAACTGAATGCAAACTTAAAGTGGACCTATAATGCTACATTTGAATAATATAGTGTAGGACTATACCTATATAAGGCATATTTATACTTTTTATTTTTCAAAATACCAAACAGATCATGCATTTTAGCCATTCCTCATGTTGCTCAATTTAATACTGTCTTTGCATGGGCTGATTCTGTGAGAACAGCACCATCTACAGGCCTGGCATATGTACTACAGCGTCTCCAGCGCTTTCTAACGGCAATGTCCGTGGCTGTCTCCTCCTGATTGGTGGAGTTGGCCCAATAGCCGTAGCGCCACTTCTGTGACGTCATAGAAGTGTTCAAATCTGGATCAGTCTGTATCAGATCCGTTGCAGCCCCTTTTTAAGAGATTTGGGTACGGAGGGAAAGAGAGAGGGTTGTGTTTTCTGACACTTGGTGAGTTCCCTGGAACACCGGGGACACATATTCATGTATAAAAGACGTACAAAAATGCGTTTTGCATGATAGGTCACCTTTAAAGGAGCTGAAATGTAACCCTGAAATGGTTTCTGCATCCTTGGGGATTTGACATGCTGTGTCCATGTTGTATGGCTGTATTATTGCTGTTACATGGCTGTAAAATGGGTGCTATAACAGTGTCATATGGGAGTAACAGGGGTATAATAAAGGTGTAATTATAATCACAAAGTGGGGGTAATGTGTGGAGATTATTCTGCTGGAAAAATTGGGAAATCCTATTGGATGTTTTCTAATAATAATAATAATAATAATAATAATAATAATAATAATAATAATAATAATAATAATAATAATAATAATAATAATACATGTTATTTATATAGCGTTTTTCCTGGTGCTCAAAGCGCTCTACAAGCATGTAAAGAAAAACTAGGGGTGAGGGGTTAGTGGATTAGGAGTTGAAGCAGAGAGCAAAAAGGTGAGTTTTGAGGGCTTTTTAGAAGAGTAAGGGTGAGTCTGTTTAAGAAAATATTGTTTTGCATCAACATTTTTATGTCAGTGAAGCAGTTGGTGAGTTGGGAGTGTGTGGTTGGAGGAATATATCCAGAGTTGGGAAGTAGTTGAGTACAAATACTTTGTTACTGTACATTTTTCTGGAATCAGTACTTTACTCCACTACTTATTTTTCTGACACATTTTTACTTTGACTTCTTACATTCTGAACACAAATACCTGTACTCTCTACTTCTTACATGTTGAATACAAGTACCTGTACTTTATACTTCTTACATGTTGAATACAAATACCTGTACTTTATACTTCTTACATGTTGAACACAAATACCTGTACTTTCTACTTTTCACATTTTGAACACAAATACCTGTACTTTCTACTTCTCAGATTTTGAACTCAAATACCTGTACTTTCTACTAATTACATGTTGAACACAAATACCTGTACTTTCTACTTCTCAGATTTTGAACTCAAATACCTGTACTTTCTACTTCTTACATGTTGAACTCAAATACCTGTACTTTCTACTTCTCAGATTTTGAACTCAAATACCTGTACTTTCTACTTCTTACATGTTGAACTCAAATACCTGTACTTTCTACTTCTCAGATTTTGAACTCAAATACCTGTACTTTCTACTTCTTACATGTTGAACTCAAATACCTGTACTTTCTACTTCTTACATGTTGAACTCAAATACCTGTACTTTCTACTTCTCTCATTTTCCAAACAGGCTGGTTCCTTTAGTTTGAATGTGTGTTTGGTGGCGTGATCATTATTATTTAGAGTCATTGCGTGCCTATTGATTTGAACACGATCCGTGTATCCATCATTTCCTGGTCTTCTCTAAAGAAGAGGGACCAATGGAAACGTTGTCATGTTGCCGTTGTTCAGCATGGAAACATTCATTAGCTAACAATGACATTATGTTCTATTAATATAAAGGGAGGTCAGGTACTCTTTAAAACAGCTGCTAGTTATGGGTACTTTTTACTGAAGTACATTTCAAAGCCTCTTTAGGTAGTATCTGTACTTCTACTTGAGTAAAGGATGTGTGTACTTTTGCCATCTCCGGAAATATTTAGTTGAGAGGTAGAGCTGTGTGTCATCGGCATTACAGTGGAACCGGAGTTGGTGTTGACGGAGGATTTGTCCAAGTAGGAGGATGTAGATGACGAACAGAAGGGGACCAAGTACAGAGCCCTGAGGGACGCCACGGTGAACGGGGGCTGCGATGCTAATTTCCGGGTCCACTGCATCACTTTGTAGACATGAATTAATTCTGTACAGTGTGTAAACAACACAGCTTCTGTAGGATGGTTAAAAGTGTACATTAAAGGACTAAGATCAGTCGAAAACCCACGAAAAAGTCAGATATTTTGAAAGTATTCAGCATCACACTTGCCATTTTACGGTGGTGGTAATGACATTTAAATCTACATTTCACTTAAAGGCCACGCTGTCACTTCACAAATGTTAACCAAAGTTATTTTTTGTCTTCGTATCCTGAGATACCATTATCAGGACTCTTTAGAGCACCTTCAGCTGACCCGTTAGACCTTAGCCTTTTGATAAGATATCAGCCGCGCCAAGTTCAAGAAACACCCTTGAGCAAGGCATTCAGCCAAGGAAGAATCTGACACATAAAAGGTGACTGAGTCCAGACTGAACCGGAGTTTACTCTACTTTCATTTTGACAGAGGTGGGAAGTAACTAAGTATATTTACTCAAGTATAATTTGGGATACTTGTACTTTACTCCGCTACAGTTCAGAGGTAAATGGTGTACTTTTCCTCCACTACATGTATTTAATCCCTTTAGTTACTTCTCAGATGTGGATGAATGATGTGAAAT
>NC_136901.1:94140661-94143161 GCF_949606895.1 Notothenia rossii
CTCACCAGTGAGCAGAAAGCAGTGGTTTCTATCTGAACAATAAAGAAAACAAATAACCTTTCACAAACAGGTATTTCATAACTGCTTACAGTAAGGAAGACATTTAAATTATTATTGGCCGTCACAGGCTGCTGTAAGCTAAACACCTCTCTCTGACAGAACACCTCACTGAGTGATTTAACTCATATGTCTCACTTTCAGGTTTCTCTTTTCAGCCACAGACCCCATGTCGCCTCTTTATGTGCGTCGCTAAGTTCCTCGTACTACTTGTGTACTTTAAAGCGGCTCGGCATCGTTAACAATTTGCGAGTGATTTTTCAAGTTGACCGTCTGTAGTAATAGTGCCGCGCACATATACCATGAGGACGTTACTGATGGGGTGCGGCTGCGGAGTGATACTGTGTGTATGCAAGTCCGCATCTAGGACGGATCTATGTATCATGGCTGTAGACCTGTTAAGTAATAAAGATACCTCATACAAAGGTCTACGGATACCTTATTACTCTCCATGACCTGCGGTCAACTATATAGCATAAATGACTATTACACCGTCTTTCTTGAACAATCCGAAGTGTTGCCAAACGTTTGATTTGTAGGTATTTTTCGCTGCGCTGTGTTTCTCTTTCTCCTCAACTTCCGTGTGTGTTGATAACTGAGACTCTCGTTCTCCGTAGTGGCGAAGCAAATATCAAAGATCGTCTCTGCTGAACGTTGACAAGATAAGGGGATTTTATATGAATGAATCGGTTTTTTACCGATGCAAAGACGCTACGCAATCGATGCATCGCGAGTTCAACCCAAACTGTAGCCGATGTGCACTCTTTCAACCGGTGCACTCGCATCTTGAACGTTTATGCCGGTGCACCGATGCGAATCGGTGAATCTTAACATCTCTACTAGCCACGTCTTCACCCTAAAAGGAATGATTCCCCTTATGGGGACCTCCATTATGTCCCCATAAGGGAGGCGAGTCCCCACACGTGACTGTGTAAACAGATTTAGGTCCCCACAAGTATAGTAATGCTAGGCCACTTACACTTACACACACACACACACACACACACACACACACACACACACACACACACACACACACACACACACACACACACACACACACACACACACACACACACACAGAGAGAGAACGACACAGACACACACAATTATCCAAGGCAAGTCTATTTATACAGCATCTTTCAACACGAGGCAATTCAAAGTGCTTTACAAAAATGAAAGACATTAAGAAAAATATTATAAAATGGCATTTTCAAACACTCATTTAAAAGGAAAAATAATAACGCGTGAATAACGCAGTTACATGAATAAAAGTTACAGTGCAGTGTGAGATATGAATCAATATATCAATCATCATCTCTCTATAGCTAAGGCCTTTTTGGGGGGGGTGTTCCCTTCCCCCTAAACACCTCAGGTTACTCCACGTTGACCTTCCATTGATCTTAATGTCACCACATCACATATATTGCTATCTTAAACTCATGCGGAGGTTCTTGTTTTTACCACATCGGGCCTAATGAGGGTCATTTTGAGGCCGCCCCCCTCCGAGGCTTCCTGTGATGAGTTAATATGCAGAGAGGGCATTTACTGATGGGGAAAATAATGACGGCGATGCTCTCCTCTTCATTTTGGAAGGCAGGACTCATTCCCCATGACATTAATATCTGCATCCATAGCATCTAATAAAACAGAGGTAGAGGGATGTTAAAGGGCATGCAGATCACCACAAAGGATCTGACATATTATAATTCAGGAGAAGTACGTCAGCATTCATAATGTGAGTCTGTTCTGTCAGATTAAACGGGGTTAATGTGGATGTGAATTTCTTTTAAATTCCTGCGTTGGAAAGGTTGTTTGTAGTCATTCATGGAGGTGAAGGGGTCTTTCTGTTTTGGTTGTTTTGCAATTTTAATGTCAGTGCTTCTTTTACTAGTGACACATGTTGTGTTACAGTGCATTGGTGAAATAGGATATGATGTATATGCTTTTTTAAATAAATTTGACTTGACTCTCGTGATATCTAGCCATGCATCTAATTAAGGTCTTCTTTGCCCCAGGTTTTAACATACATTACTACACGGCTTAGTTGAAGTTGAAGTTGAGGGCGGTGGTGGCGAAGTCGATAGGGACTTGGCTTGGCAACTGGAAGGTCACCAGTCAAGTCCCAGCAAGAACAAGTGCTACCGGGGTGTCCCTGAGCAAGGCACCATTCCCTACACTGCTCCCTGGGCGCCATTCATAATGGCAGCACACTGCTCAGAACACTAGGATGGGTCAAATGCAGAGAAACAATGTCCCCATGGGGATTAATAAAGTATATCAAAATCAAATCAAAGAATACTCGATGCTGATTGGTCAATATGTTCATCCTCTGTGTTTATCATCATTTTCCATCCAATACCTGTGAAGATATTTAATTGAATATAAAAAAAAGTCAACTTCTGGGGGTCAAAGTCACTAAATTATAACAAATACAAAACGC
>NC_136901.1:94150661-94153161 GCF_949606895.1 Notothenia rossii
TGTGTGTGTGTGTGTGTGTGTGTGTGTGTGTGTGTGTGTGTGTGTGTGTGTGTGTGTGTGTGTGTGTGTGTGTGTGTGTGTGTGTGTGTGTGTGTGTGTGTGTGAGTGTGTGAGTGATAGTATTCCTCACCACAGTTTGCTACAGTACAGCTGCGCACACATGCAGCACAGTTACTGCATGAGTTCATATTTCAGGCATGAACGGCATGTAGACACCTGAAGTTCAAACAGTGAATAACACACACACACACACACACACACACACACACACACACACACACACACACACACACACACACACACACACACACACACACACACACACACACATACTCCTCCCATTCACCGAGGGTATCCCGTTGTTTTTTCTATCAGTCATTTGTTTATTTTCTCTCTCTCCCCTGCTCTGTCACTCCTTATTGTCTCACTTAAAGAGCTGCAGGAGTAGAACATATGTTGTACTTGTTTTTGACAATATATCAGAAAGTTCTACTGCTCCATGTAATAGATATTCACATTTCTTATCTCTACTTGTACCCTTCATTTTCTGAAACACAAGAATGCTGATTCTCTTTCATTTATATCACTGTAAATTCAATTTGTTTAGTATGTTGTTAACAGTACCTCAGTATCTACGGAGAATGAAGAGCCCTTTAGGCTTTTTAAAGAGTCCTCTCCTGCTGAAGTTCAGGTGTATATCAGTATGTAGTGTCTCTACTTTAAAGAGTCCTCTCCTGCTGATGTTCAGGTGTATATCAGTATGTAGTGTCTCTACTTTAAAGAGTCCTCTCCTGCTGATGTTCAGGTGCATATCAGTATGTAGTGTCTCTACTTTAAAGAGTCCTCTCCTGCTGATGTTCAGGTGTATATCAGTATGTAGTGTCTCTACTTTAAAGAGTCCTCTCCTGCTGATGTTCAGGTGTATATCAGTATGTAGTGTCTCTACTTTAAAGAGTCCTCTCCTGCTGATGTTCAGGTGTATATCAGTATGTAGTGTCTCTACTTTAAAGAGTTCTCTCCTGCTGATGTTCAGGTGTATATCAGTATGTAGTGTCTCTACTTTAAAGAGTCCTCTCCTGCTGATGTTCAGGTGTATATCAGTATGTAGTGTCTCTACTTTAAAGAGTCCTCTCCTGCTGATGCTCAGGTGTATATCAGTATGTAGTGTCTCTACTTTAAAGAGTCCTCTCCTGCTGATGTTCAGGTGTATATCAGTATGTAGTGTCTCTACTTTAAAGAGTCCTCTCCTGCTGATGTTCAGGTGGATATCAGTATGTAGTGTCTCTACTTTAAAGAGTTCTCTCCTGCTGATGTTCAGGTGTATATCAGTATGTAGTGTCTCTACTTTAAAGAGTCCTCTCGAGCTGATGTTCAGGTGTATATCAGTATGTAGTGTCTCTACTTTAAAGAGTCCTCTCGAGCTGATGTTCAGGTGAATATCAGTATGTAGCGTCTCTACTTTAAAGAGTCCTCTCCTGCTGATGTTCAGGTGTATATCAGTATCTAGTGTCTCTACTTTAAAGAGTCCTCTCCTGCTGATGTTCAGGTGTATATCAGTATGTAGTGTCTCTACTTTAAAGAGTCCTCTCCTGCTGATGTTCAGGTGTATATCAGTATCTAGTGTCTCTACTTTAAAGAGTCCTCTCCTGCTGACGGTGTATATCAGTATGTAGTGTCTCTACTTTAAAGAGTTCTCTCCTGCTGATGCTCAGGTGTATATCAGTATGTAGTGTCTCTACTTTAAAGAGTCATCTCCTGCTGATGTTCAGGTGTATATCAGTATGTAGTGTCTCTACTTTAAAGAGTCCTCTCCTGCTGATGTTCAGGTGTATATCAGTATGTAGTGTCTCTACTTTAAAGAGTCCTCTCCTGCTAATGTTCCGGTGTATATCAGTATGTAGAGTCTCTGCTTTAAAGAGTCCTCTCCTGCTGATGTTCAGGTGTATATCAGTTTGTAGTGTCTCTACTTTAAAGAGTCCTCTCCTGCTGATGTTCAGGTGTATATCAGTATGTAGTGTCTCTACTTTAAAGAGTCGTCTCCTGCTGATGTTCAGGTGTATATGAGTATGTAGTGTCTCTACTTTAAAGAGTCCTCTCCTGCTGATGTTCAGGTGTATATCAGTATGTAGTGTCTCTACTTTAAAGAGTCCTCTCCTGCTGATGTTCAGGTGTATATCAGTATGTAGTGTCTCTACTTTAAAGAGTCCTCTCATGCTGACGTTCAGAAAGCTCTTTATTGTTCTCATACTGCCTGTGCTGCAGCACCTCTTCTCACCCTCTGTCTGAAACCAGAGCCCAGTCTGCTCTGATTGGTTAGCTGGCCGGCTCTGTTGTGATTGGTCAACTGTTTAGAGATGTCCCGCCCCTTAGCCTATCAATGTGTTGGAGCGCTGGTGTTCTACAGTAATGCACAAAAACCTATACAACAGGAAAGGGAAACCCCTAAAAAAGCAGAATAGGCTTTTACAAATAAATCTTTAAATGTGCGTTCAGGCTTCCG
>NC_136901.1:94158161-94213161 GCF_949606895.1 Notothenia rossii
GAAGAGGGGACACATGTTGATGTAGAAGAGACATGGAGAAGAGGGGACACATGTCGATGTAGAAGAGACATCAAGAAGAGGGGACACATGTTGATGTAGAAGAGACATGAAGAAGAGGGGACACATGTTGATGTAGAAGAGACACGAAGAAGAGGGGACACATGTTGATGTAGAAGAGACATGGAGAAGAGGGGACACATGTTGATGTAGAAGAGACATGGAGAAGAGGGACACATGTTGATATAGAAGAGACATGGAGAAGAGGGGACACATGTTGATATAGAAGAGACATGGAGAAGAGGGGACACATGTTGATATAGAAGAGACATGGAGAAGAGGGACACATGTTGATATAGAAGAGACATGGAGAAGAGGGGACACATGTTGATATAGAAGAGACATGGAGAAGAGGGGACACATGTTGATGTAGAAGAGACATGGAGAAGAGGGGACACATGTTGATGTAGAAGAGACATGGAGAAGAGGGGACACATGTTGATATACAAGAGACATGGAGAAGAGGGGACACGTGTTGATGTAGAAGAGACATGAAGAAGAGGGGACACATGTTGATGTAGAAGAGACATGGAGAAGAGGGGACACATGTTGATGTAGAAGAGACATGAAGAAGAGGGGACACATGTTGATGTAGAAGAGACATGAAGAAGAGGGGACACATGTTGATGTAGAAGAGACATGAAGAAGAGGGGACACATGTTGATGAAGAAGAGACATGAAGAAGAGGGGACACATGTTGATGTAGAAGAGACATGAAGAAGAGGGGACACATGTTGATGTAGAAGAGACATGAAGAAGAGGGGACACATGTTGATGTAGAAGAGACATGAAGAAGAGGGGACACATGTTGATGTAGAAGAGACACGAAGAAGAGGGGACACATGTTGATGAAGAAGAGACATGAAGAAGAGGGGACACATGTTGATGTAGAAGAGACACGAAGAAGAGGGGACACATGTTGATGTAGAAGAGACACGAAGAAGAGGGGACACATGTTGATGTAGAAGAGACACGAAGAAGAGGGGACACATGTTGATGAAGAAGAGACATGTGTCCCCTCTGTGCAAAGAGAGAGTAACCAATAGGTGACCTTTAACACTTTAACAGTGTTTAGTTAAAACATGCTCCACCACCACCTGGTGCTATACATGCTATGTATGTGTTAGTACTAATAATATTTCAATATTATAATGACAAAAATACTTCCCAACTCTGTGTAATAGTAGTAGTTGAACATTGAGGTAAATATACGCTCTCTGGTTCAATGAGAGGATCAATACCACTGCAGTTTGTTGTTGTGTTTCAGCACGGAGAGCCTACAGTGAATATACAGTGAAATCAATCATCACCCAGTACGGAGCCCGTATCCACTGACCCACTGATAACACTAATTATGAACGTAAACCACCATCTGCTAATGTTGGGTTCTCTCTTTGACACACACTCATTAAATACACTCATCATTAACCTTTTAATTGGCTACCAGAGGAAAGAGTTTAGGAATGAGTTCATTGATATTTTTTAATGTACGTATCTAGGCAAGAATGCAGGATTTCTTTTCAAAATATTAACTTTTTTTTCAATTATCAAAAGATACAGTTCCCATTTAAATTATACATGTTATACTTTTATTAACATAGATTGTTTACTGTGACATCCAGTGGTGTAGTGGGCGTTGGACGGGGCGTTGGACGGGGGTACGCTGTTTTTAATAGTCTAATACATCTAAAATCATTGCCAGTGTTATCAGTTGCAAGTGTGTGTTCGTTGTAATAATGACGAAAACATAATAGGCAGATTTCACAGTAATTATAATAAAAACGTAGCTCAAGCATTTATGCAACTTGATTTGAAGCGTGTGTGTGAGGGGCAGCACCGTGTGTGTACGGTGACCAGGTGTCCCACACATTGAGACTATGTCCCGCATTTGAGTGATAGTCGCGCAGAAAGGCCGGATCGGTTCGCTGACAGCCGGCACCGCCCTTTATTATTATATTGTCTAAAGGGCATCATGTAAGTTGCGCTGACCGTCCACCCACCACCCCGTGCACCCAGTACAAAAATCCCCACTACACCACTGGTGACATCAATCTGTTGAAAGCATTACGCAGCGTCCACACGGCGGCGTGCGTTGAAGCTTGCCAGTGGGCGAGTCTGGAACGCAACCAACAACCAATCACATGAATCTCCCGCCCCGGACACACAAGCACGCGGTTTGATTGGCTAGAGCTTGTACTGGCATATGATTTGATTGGCTGACGCTTTTGTCGAAGCTTCAAAAGTTGAACATTGGTCAACGCGAGCAAAGCAAAGCGACGGAACCACAATGCAGTTCGGCAAAACATGACGTCACCCCATTTAAAGTGAATGGACGGGCCGTTAGTGTAAAACTCCCCACAGCCCCCTAGTGGTGACATGTGGGCACAGCAGTGTATAGATGACTGCCCTTGCTGAATAACGGGCAGGTTTTCCTGTAAATAAAATCATTTTTGATCCTAAAGGTCTTGGTTTCTTCTTTCCTGAGGTTGCATTGATCTGTTGTCTTACATAATACACTTCAGTAGAAACATCTCTTGATTTTGAGGTAATCCAAATTCAATAAACCTTGCAGATAGATCCATAAAACATTTGTGGAGTCTAATATCTGACCCACATTTCATTCTGATAGAAACAAAGAAGTTCAAACGTGTCTGCCTCCTTAAAAAGTAAACAGTATGTTCTTTAAATCCGTCAAAGGAAGGCCAGCGAAAAAGATACAAAGTGAAACAGATTACATGTCTCTAAATTGGTCTGTCCCTGAGAAACTAATCCGCATGGAGACTTTGTAAACACACACACACACACACACACACACACACACACACACACACACACACACACACACACACACACACACACACACACTTCAGCAGCAGACCAAGCAAGGAAATGTTTGCCTTCCCTGGTGTCTGCTGATATTATGTGGAAAAGCACGGGATTAGAAGCAGTGGATCCAAGATATTCCCGGTATGAAGTTGCTACAGCAACTGCAACAAACAAAACTCTGTCTACTACGATAAGATGCATGGACTTTGCAGAAACACTCTGTGTATCTGTGATGATTCAGGGTTCCCTAGGGAAGAAAGTAAACACAATCCACATCCTGTGCACTACGTCAGGGGCCAGGATCAAACAATACGGGGGTCACATCCTGGCATTTTACAAAAGCTTTAGTGCACTTCTTAAAGCAAATATAACAGCGAGTGTGAAGTGTCTTTATTTGCAGGTGGGCTTAAGGTCCTTCACAGTATTCATGTTAAATAAAATTAAAATAAGCTGCACATCTTCATGCAAACCAGAAGCTATACCTTCAAGGTTATAGGAAATACGTCGTAGACTCCTTAAGGTTTATGTAATTCAACGAAACAATGACTAAAATGGAAATGTCATAGAAAATGATTCAATATTGGATTTGTATATTTTTTTACTCTGAATAAAAATTAAGATTAAGATGACCTGTTATGATTATGATGATATGTTAAACATACCTTTAACCATAGAATAAATATAAAATAAACATTTAAATGTATTTCCTTTCAGCTTATCGTGCAGTATTTGCAGACATGAGCTAAGAAAAACAGCGCTAGCAGGCTAACCATTGTTATCTAACTATTAGCTAACGTTATTTTAGTTATTAGCTGTTAGCAAACATCTTTTCGTAAGATAATATAACAAATGTTGAATTCCTTTTTTATGACACATAGAAATAACATTTCTTTGCTAGCTTGAAAGCTATGATTAGAAGGCTAGCAAAACATTAGCTAGCAGCAAAACAATCAAACTAGCTATACTAGCTAACGTTATTTTAGCTATTAGATATGTAGTTGTTAGCAAACATGTTAATATAAAAAAGCTTTCTTTACAACTTCTTTGTGATAGTGAAGTTTATCATGCAGTATTAGCAGACATGAGCTAATGAAAACAACTTGACTTTGCTAGCAGGCAAAACACTGTTACCTAGCGATATTAGCTAACGTTATACAGCCTATCTACCAATTGGATCAAATATAAAAGTCAGCCGAATTAGTGTTGATACTGCGAAGAGACGTATTGTGTGAAAAGAAATGGAAGATGTTGTTTAATTGCTGATATATTTATGATCCACGTCACGTTTTCAGTGTTGACGGCAGTTCTCCTGTTTGTCTAGAAGTCTTCTCATCAGGGCTCTATAAATAGAGAACTACGGCAGATATGTAATATTCAATGCAGCCGAACCGTGTATTACAATGCCGTTATGTGATGACCTCCAAAGAGAAAAGCAAGAACACTCGCAATAAAGTATTATTATTATTTATTTATTTATTTTTCGGATTTCACATCGCATAAACACCATTTCCCAAGGTGCATTGCGGCTAAACCATCGAATGACCAGCTGAGGATCTTGCCTACGTCTGTTTCCGGTATTGTTAATGACGGATGTATTTTGTTATACACACATTCCTTCACATTTGAATTTTCATTTGCATTAAAGTATTTTGTGAGGCCTTCTAACATGTTTTTAAATATAACTACGGTTCTAGTTGAAGAGTTTGTAAATTAACATGAACCGAAGCTGTTGCCTGGCAACGCAATCGCACCACGTCACGTCCGTTAATTCCACATCCACACGCATGGATTAACATCGATTTAATACATTAATATAGCCTTTGTTTTTGCTAAAAGAGGTGTCGACCAGCTGGGGCAACAAGAAAATTGGCGTAATCGAGTGTGACTATTAAAAAATAAATCATTATTATATTAATATTGACAATAACAACCGACCGTCGGGGTAGCATTTGCTTGGCATTTCCGATTATTTCTCCACTGGCTGGGCCATGTTAACAATACCGTGCAACTGTCACGTTTGAAGGGACGAAATCGTGACATCTTCACGTCTCCCAGCATGGTACAACGTCACATGTTCACATCTTGCCGTGATACCGGGTTGAATTAAACGCCCACTAACCCAGTCTCACTGCATTTCGTGTTATAATCACGAAATGTAATCTATTGATTCCTGTTCACCAACACGATTTTCCCATTTTTTTCGTGTCACACAGAACGATTTAAAAAGCAATGTAAATAATAACAAGTTAGAAGAAAAAAAAGATTTTTAAAAATACAGATTTCAGTATTCTGAGGCTCTGAGCCCCATTTATTTTCCTCGCGGACGTAAAAAAAAGTTATACGTTTTAAAATAAAAACAATAATCGTGGCTTGATATTGAGTAAGAAAATGTTTTTATCAATCAGCTTCCGGTCTTCCACGACCCGACCGGACAAAAAGACGTGCTACAGGCACGAATCATACTACCAATAGAAATACCTTGCTTTTAAATCGTTCTGTGTGACACGAAGAAATGGATTACATGTATTTCGTGATTATAACACGAAATGACGTGAGACTGGGTTGCAACATAGCAGCATACATAAGTGTCTTAGTGTTAGTACAATGTTTTGTAAGAACTTTTTTATTACACAAAGCTTTCATTAGGTGCCTGCATCCCACGGTGATAAACAAGTTAATATGACATTTAGACACACCCACAACAACAGAGCTACAACCTCATTAAACACGGTATGTTCCCATCTGGTATGTTCCCGTATGTTTAAAAGTCTGGCAGACACATAATTACAGGTGGAGAAACAACAGGCGGCAGGTGAGGCGACAGGTATGCTGCAGAACCAGGACACGATATTACATGTTAGTGCTGCAAAACAAAGCCAAATGACCTACTTCTGCAGAAAGCTATCAATCCACTCTCAAACTCTGCATCACACAACATAATGCTCACTCTGTCGGACCTCAGCGTCATGTTCATTCATTCAGTAGAGGTTGGCAGTGCATACATCAACATGTGATTTGTTTTCAAAGGTCATGCTTGTATGTTTTTGTGGTTCTGCTGACGCTAATAAACTGTGCATCGTGGCTGAAAGTTAAATAAGGTTCTCAGGCTTGACGGGAATCAGTTCATGCTGTAGGTGTGATGTTAAAGAATCTTGAAAATGTAAAAAGAATCTGAGTTTTTAGCCCATGAGCTATAAATCAGTTCTCTTTTCTCAGTTAAAACACACCCTCCAGCAGCAGGTGTCATCATGTGGTATTTCCCAGTTTTACTAAGAACGGTAAATTGTTGAGTAAATATCGCAGCGCTGCTTCCCATGGACACAGATTAGATCACGCTCTCCCTCATCAGGCTGAACACTGTTTGGGCTTCAGTTGAAATCCTTTATGTTGTTGTTGAGACTGCACACAGTTCAGTTGTTTGGTGACAACTGAACTCATGGTGTGAGTCTGAGTTATTGTTGACATGTAAGCTTTACTAACAGACTCTGGAGCAACAGCCATGTCCTCAGACCTAAAGAAAATACTGGTTATTTTTAGGAAAGCAGTCAAGTTTGAACAAGTTACACTCCATGTTTTATGGGTCTGTGTGTGCTGGCATTAGTTGGATTACAGTTAAACTCACACACACACACACACACACACACACACACACACACACACACACACACACACACACACACACACACACACACACATACACACACACACACACACACACACACACACACTCTCACACACACACACACACACACACACACACACACACACACACACTCACACACACACACACACACACACACACACACACACACACACACACACACAGACAGACAGACAGACAGACAGACAGACAGACAGACAGACAGACACACAGACAGACAGACAGACAGACAGACAGACAGACAGACACACACACACACACACACACACACACACACTCACTCACTCACTCACTCACTCACTCACTCACTCACTCACTCACACACTCACACACTCACACACTCACACACTCACACACTCTCTCTCTCGCTCGCTCGCTCGCTCTCTCTCTCTCTCTCTCTCTCTCTCTCTCTCTCTCTCTCTCTCTCGCTCTCTCTCTCTCACACACACACACACACACACACACACACACACACACACACACACACACACACACACACACACACACACAGTTTAGTGAACATATAGGCTCACCTACTGAATTAAAAACAACAAATGAAGCAAATTAAAGTGGAAACCATGAAGCAGATTCTACCATCTCTGGTTCATGTATTTGATTTTGGTGCTAATTGGATCAGCTAATATGCAACAGTGCTATGTTGTCCCGTGTTAAAGCATATACAACATACTCATTTATTAAAACCAATTTTTTATCTGACAGGAAGATCATTTAGACGTGAAGAAACATGAACATGCCCGTCGTTATCTCAAGCTAAAAGCTAAGAAGAAAAGGCTTTGATGAGCTTCTAAGGATGAGATCTTTAACTGTAAATTCACAGTCTAGAAACCGATGGTATGATTTTAAAGAGAGACGGACCATGACCGAACAAGTATTGCATCGCTCGGTTAGAAATATACGTTTCACTGTGACTGATTTGAACGGTCTGGATCACATCATGGGAGGAAGCTTTATGGGTAAGAGACACTTGCTTTGACTTCCTGAAACTGGAGGAAAGCTGCTCAGAAAACCTGTACAGCTGACTTTTCCTTTTGATAATCACTTTCTGTGTTTCCTTCTGCCCCTCTGCCTCATGCTGCTGCCTGTGAAGAACCTCCAGATGCTGTGTGAATCCACCCAGTGAGTGAACTGGGGCAGATTTGAACAACTATGCCCAGGCAGACTCTTCAAGGGCACCTCAACAAAAGCTGAGGAAGGGAATAATCCTGCGGCCATAAAACTCTTTCCCCTTCTGTTGTTTACTGATAAAACAGATTGTATATGATGTCAACAAAGCAGTGTGTGAGCAAACACCCGAGGTCCGGTGTGTGTGTGTGTGTGTGTGTGTGTGTGTGTGTGTGTTGCGTGTCAATGGTTTCCTTAGCAGTAAAGTATATGTGCATTTTTGAGGAATTTTACTTGAGTATTTTCATTTTATGCTATTTTATACTTCAACTGCACTACATCTACATTTGCTTGACATACACATGAATGCATCTCTAATTATATACCAGTGAGATTATATATAGTATGCCTTAAATGACCTCTTTGGATAATCAGTACCTTAAAGGCAGGACAAGTTCATTTATAACCATAATAATGCTATCATTTATAGCATTTCAACACAAGTCAATTAAAGTATATAGTTCCAACAGAAACCAATATATGTCCTTTTTCAATGTCTTATTTCTTACATCCTTCAAGTTTCATGGAAAAAAGGCCAATAGGTTTTCCATAATCCTGCTGAAGATAAACCGAACCCTGCTGCAAACATCACCTCTAAAGTGGAGGTTATAAAAACAGAACCCTTGACGATGGCTACTGGTAGAAAAACAGTCATCATCCCACAATCTGACAGCCAACCAGAGATGGCAAAAGTACACACATCCTTGACTCAAGTAGAAGTACACACATCCTTTACCCAAGTAGAAGTACACACATCCTTTACTCAAGTAGAAGTACACACATCCTTTACTCAAGTAGAAGTACAGATACTCATGTTTAAAAATACTCTGGTAGAAGTACTGACTAAACTTCTTTACTCAAGTAAAAGTAAAGAGGCTTTGAAATGTACTTCAGTAAAAAGTACCCATAACTAGCAGCTGTTTTAAAGAGTACCTGACCTCCCTTTATATTAATAGAACAATAATGTCATTGTTAGCTAATGAATGTTTCCATGGTGACCAACGGCAACATGACAACGTTTTCATTGGTCCCTCTTCTTTAGAGAAGACCAGGAAATGATGGATACACGGATCGTGTTCAAATCAATAGGCACGCAATGACTCTAAATAATAATGATCACGCCACCAAACACACATTCAGACTAAAGGAACCAGCCTGTTTGGAAAATGAGAGAAGTAGAAAGTACAGGTATTTGAGTTCAACATGTAAGAAGTAGAAAGTACAGGTATTTGGGTTCAACATGTAAGAAGTAGAAAGTACAGGTATTTGTGTTCAACATGTAAGAAGTAGAAAGTACAGGTATTTGGGTTCAACATGTGAGAAGTAGAAAGTACAGGTATTTGTGTTCAACATGTAAGAAGTAGAAAGTACAGGTATTTGTGTTCAACATGTAAGAAGTAGAAAGTACAGGTATTTGTGTTCAACATGTAAGAAGTAGAAAGTACAGGTATTTGGGTTCAACATGTAAGAAGTAGAAAGTACAGGTATTTGGGTTCAACATGTAAGAAGTAGAAAGTACAGGTATTTGTGTTCCACATGTAAGAAGTAGAAAGTAAAAAGTCATCAGAAAAATAAGTGGAGTAAAGTACTGATACCAGAAAAATGTACTTAAGTACAGTAACAAAGTATTTGTACTCCAGTACTTCCCCCCTCTGTGCAAACATCACCTCTAAAGTGGAGTTTATCAAAACAGAACCCTTGACGATGGCTACTGGTAGAAAAACAGTCATCAGCCCACAACACCCCCCACCAATCTGACAAACAACACAACAGTCAGAGCGACACCCAGCTGTTCCTCAAGGTCGATAAACGGTCGAGGGTCAAGTCCATAAGAGGCCTGGCATGTGAGGAACGCTGTCCTGAAAAAGGTGTCATGTGTAAAGATCACGGAGCACGTTGTGTGCACGTGGAGCTGCAGATACGAGGTGTGGAGGGAAGATGGGGGTCAACGGTCACAGGCGCTGAAATTCAGGCCATTTTAGGATCACCCTGCTGCTGTTTATCACCAACGCTCACTCTGTCTGACTCTCTGACAACGGAGAGCTGGAAGAAGTACTCAGATGTTATCTCTAAAGGGTCCCATCTTTGGGGGTTTACCTTCTCCTGTAGTGTGTTTCTAAAGTTTTCAGTGCATGTAAATGGTCTGCAAAGACTAAAATCCCTGATTGATCTCTGTGTCTGTTGACTGTGTATATATACATATTTTTATACGTATTTGTATTTTGTATTTGGGATTGTGGGAAACGGTATTTCGATCTCTCTGTACACAGAAACTGAAAGATTGACAATAAAGTTGACTTTGACTCTTGACTGATAAACATTCATCTGTTTGTTATCTAGCAATCTACTTATTTATCTAAATAGTTATCACTGTAATAAACCGTATTTAATTCTGTCTTAATGTACAATATTTAATTTAACATTCTGTTCTTATATATCATATTCTATTGACATGTACACAGACTTCTTGCACTATTTTTTTATTTGTATTTTTGTATTTTATTATAGATGTTACTTTGTTGGAGGAGCTCAGGTCAGAAGGATTTCGTTGAAACCTTTGAATCTTGAATTGATTGATTGGTTGATTGATTGATTGATTGATTGATTGATTGATTGATTGATTGATTGATTGATTGATTGATTGATTGATTGATTGATTGATTGATAATCCTGTTACATGTATCCGTTACTCTGCAAGCCTATAGGTATTGTTGGTTAAAGTGCACAGTGTGTGTGGCTGTCAGCCTGATGTTTGCTTGTTGACTGGTGACCGGTGGAGTGTGTGTGTGTGTGTGTGTGTGTGTGTGTGTGTGTGTGTGTGTGTGTGTGTGTGTGTGTGTGTGTGTGTGTGTGTGTGTGTGTGTGTGTGTGTGTGTGTGTGTGTGTGTACACGGTGGATGATTGGACAGCTGGTAGAGTAATCAGAGAGAGAGAGTTTAACATGTGGAGTTCTGAGTGTATTAATCCTGCAGCCCTGTCACCATGCATCTGTCTGGAGTGTGTGAGTGCATGTGTGAAAAGTGTTTTTGTACAATGTGTGCAATTTCGTGTTCGCCTGTGTGGGCGTGCCCACAAAATTGCTCTGCAAATGTGTGTGTTTGTGTGTGAGTTTGTATGTTTGTGTGTTTGTGTGTTTGTGTGTGAGTGCATTCTAAATCCGTTCCTCCACTGCTGAGTTTGACGTGAACACCATGTACCCTGGGAAATCTCAAATATTAAACAGAGACATCACACACACACACACACACACACACACACACACACACACACACACACACACACACACACACACACACACACACACACACACGCTATGCTATTGTCATATTTGTATTATTGCATGCATTACGTGAGTCATTTGTCTTGTGACATCCAGAATGAGCCCCGCTTGTGTTTGCATTTATATAACGGAGGATTTAAATACAGAGAGATGAAACGTAATCTGATCCCAAGAGATTTGGCAGCTGTAGTAAACAATGCTATCATAACCGTTAGGCATCTCCCTCGTCCAATGGGATCTCTCCATGTGATTTTAAATTATTGAAGAAAATAATCTCTGTGTCAAACAAACGTTTATGATAATTATACGGTCACATGACTTCACCACCGCTAAGCTAAAGAAGAACTACAGCACGGTCACATGACTTCACGTCACCACCGCTAAGCTAAAGGAGGCTAATATTGGGCTATAAAGGAACTACAGCACGGTCACATGACTTCACGTCACCACCGCTAAGCTAAAGGAGGCTAATGTTGGGCTATAAAGGAACTACAGCACGGTCACATGACTTCACGTCACCACCGCTAAGCTAAAGGAGGCTAATGTTGGGCTATAAAGGAACTACAGCACGGTCACATGACTTCACGTCACCACCGCTAAGCTAAAGGAGGCTAATGTTGGGCTATAAAGGAACTACAGCACGGTCACATGACTTCACGTCACCACCGCTAAGCTAAAGGAGGCTAATGTTGGGTTATAAAGGAACTACAGCACGGTCACATGACTTCACGTCACCACCGCTAAGCTAAAGGAGGCTAATATTGGGCTATAAAGGAACTACAGCACGGTCACATGACTTCACGTCACCACCGCTAAGCTCAAGGAGGCTAATGTTGGGCTATAGGAACTACAGCACGGTCACATGACTTCACGTCACCACCGCTAAGCTAAAGGAGGCTAATGTTGGGCTATAAAGGAACTACAGCACGGTCACATGACTTCACGTCTCCACCACTAAGCTAAAGGAGGCTAATGTTGGGCTATAGGAACTACAGCACGGTCACATGACTTCACGTCACCACCGCTAAGCTAAAGGAGGCTAATGTTGGGCTATAAAGGAACTACAGCACGGTCACATGACTTCACGTCACCACCGCTAAGCTAAAGGAGGCTAATGTTGGGCTATAAAGGAACTACAGCACGGTCACATGACTTCACGTCACCACCGCTAAGCTAAAGGAGGCTAATGTTGGGCTATAAAGGAACTACAGCACGGTCACATGACTTCACGTCACCACCGCTAAGCTAAAGGAGGCTAATGTTGGGCTATAAAGGAACTACAGCACGGTCACATGACTTCACGTCACCACTGCTAAGCTAAAGGAGGCTAATGTTGGGCTATAAAGGAACTACAGCACGGTCACATGACTTCACGTCACCACCGCTAAGCTAAAGGAGGCTAATGTTGGGCTATAAAGGAACTACAGCACGGTCACATGACTTCACGTCACCACCGCTAAGCTAAAGGAGGCTAATGTTGGGCTATAAAGGAACTACAGCACGGTCACATGACTTCACGTCACCACCGCTAAGCTAAAGGAGGCTAATGTTGGGCTATAGGAACTACAGCACGGTCACATGACTTCACGTCACCACCGCTAAGCTAAAGGAGGCTAATGTTGGGCTATAAAGGAACTACAGCACGGTCACATGACTTCACGTCACCACCGCTAAGCTAAAGGAGGCTAATGTTGGGCTATAAAGGAACTACAGCACGGTCACATGACTTCACGTCACCACCGCTAAGCTAAAGGTGGCTAATGTTGGGCTATAAAGGAACTACAGCACGGTCACATGACTTCACGTCTCCACCACTAAGCTAAAGGAGGCTAATGTTGGGCTATAGGAACTACAGCACGGTCACATGACTTCACGTCACCACCGCTAAGCTAAAGGAGGCTAATGTTGGGCTATAGGAACTACAGCACGGTCACATGACTTCACGTCACCACCGCTAAGCTAAAGGAGGCTAATGTTGGGCTATAAAGGAACTACAGCACGGTCACATGACTTCACGTCACCACCGCTAAGCTAAAGGTGGCTAATGTTGGGCTATAAAGGAACTACAGCACGGTCACATGACTTCACGTCTCCACCACTAAGCTAAAGGAGGCTAATGTTGGGCTATAAAGGAACTACAGCACGGTCACATGACTTCACGTCACCACCGCTAAGCTAAAGGAGGCTAATGTTGGGCTATAGGAACTACAGCACGGTCACATGACTTCACGTCACCACCGCTAAGCTAAAGGAGGCTAATGTTATTTACTGGCGTATTTTATGTTGTTGAACAAAACGTTAAAATCTCTTCAGCTCGTGTTAACCACAGACCTTAATTCAGGATAACATCAAAAGACACATTCAGAAAACCTTCTCCCCACAGACCAGGGGACAGGAAGTGATAAATGCTGACTCAATTCTGGGTTTTCAGACTCATTCCTGCACCACTCTATTGAAAAACAAATTGTTTTAACTGGGTATAAAAGAGGAGGTATTATATCTGAATGTCGTCTCTCTCTTACATGAAAGAGAGGAAGGCTGGTTAAAGGATGAAGAACGATCTGAAGGCCCCCTCCTCTTCGCTCTTTCTTATTGATATACTTGAATCCTCTCTGAGCGCTTTGCCCTTTCTTCTTCTCCATCTAAATCTGCTACGTCCATGTTTCTCTCCTTTGCCCTCTGTCCGCCCCGGTGTTTGAATAGAAAGGGTTTTATGGGTTTAGTGATAATGTGACCTCCTCCTTTATCTCCTGCTTCGCTGTCCCTCTTTCTGCCTCATTCCCCTCCCGTGACCACATAGTCCTTCAACCCCTTCTCTCTCTTCTTTATCCTCTCCCACATTCTCTCCGTTTTCAGTCCATCCTTCCCTTTCAATTTTACAACCCCTATTTATCCCCTTAGTACTTATCACCTTCTTCACTTCCTCCTTATATTCCTACTATTTCCTCCTCCTCAAAACATCTCTTTATCCAACCCAGTCTCACGGCATTTCGTGTCACGAAATTTAATCTATTGATTCGTGTTCACCAATACGATTTTGCCATTTTTTTCGTGTCACACAGAACGATTTTAAAAGCAATGTATTTCTATTGGTAGTATGTTTCGTGCCTGCAAAAAATAATAACAAATTAGAAGGAAAAAAAGATGGCAAAAGATACAGATTTCAGTATTCTGAGGCTCTGAGACATTTACTTTCCTCGCGGACGGCAAAAAAACTCAGACATTATACAATTTAAAATAAAAGGGTTAGGGTTAGGGTAAGATATTGAGTAAGAAAATGAACCACACAGCTTCTGGTCTTCCAAGACCCGACAGAAAGACGTGGTGCAGGCACGAAACATACTACCAATAGAAATACATTGCTTTTAAAATCGTTCTGTGTGACACGAAAAAAAATGCAAAAATCGTGTTGGTGAACACGAATCAATAGATTAGATTAATTTCGTGATTATAACACGAAATGCCGTGAGACTGGGCTCCGTCTCGTTCTCTGTATCTTTCCATCCTGATCTTCCTCCTCTAAGACTGATAGCCACTTATCTTTTTTTATTTCAGGTCCCAACGAGGTGAGATCAAGGTCACAGCAGGATTTAGCTCTTTCTGAGGAATAGGTGGAAACACATATAATGAAAACAAGGTTATGACCTTGTTGTTTACACAGGTAACAAATCATGTGACTGTCAAAACAACAAGTATTCTTGATAGGATGGACCTTTTATATCCCTGTTGGGAAACTCAGGCCACAAAGACACATTTTCTGTAGATATTGACAGAGCTCTTTCAGAAGCAAAGGTTAAGGTGTTAGTGAGCGGTGCAGGAATTAGTCATAAAGCCCGGAATTGAGTCATCATTTAGCAAATCCTGGTCTGGAGGTCAACGGTTTTCTGAATGTGTCTTTGGTGGTTTTTCTGAAATAAGGTCTGTGGTTAAAACAAGCAGAAGAAATTAGCTGTTTTTCATTTATAGCCCAACACTAGCCACCTTTAGCTTAGCGGGGGTGACGTGAAGTCATGTGACCGTGCTGTAGTTCCTTTATAGCCCAACATTAGCCACCTTTAGCTTAGCGGTGGTGACGTGAAGTCATGTGACCGTGCTGTAGTTCCTTTATAGCCCAACATTAGCCACCTTTAGCTTAGCGGGGGTGGCATGAAGTCATGTGACCGTGCTGTAGTTCCTTTATAGCCCAACATTAGCCACCTTTAGCTTAGCGGGGGTGGCATGAAGTCATGTGACCGTGCTGTAGTTCCTTTATAGCCCAACATTAGCCACCTTTAGCTTAGCGGGGGTGACGTGAAGTCATGTGACCGTGCTGTTGAGCATTTTCTTGCTCAATATATTACCCTAACCCTTTTATTTTAAATTGCAGACACGAAACACGCTACCAATAGAAATACATTGCTTATAAAATCGTGCGGAAATCGTGTTGGTGAACACGAATCAATAGATAAATTTTGTGACTATAACACGAAATGCCGTGAGACTGTGTTGGTAGTTCCAGACAGGGACAGAGATTATTTATGCAATAATGAAGAATCACATGGAGCGGTTGCTAACATAAAGTCAGACTTTACATGTCCCTAGAAATCAGTTTTGGGAAATTGGGAACAAAGAACAAAGCAGAGAAGGAGACGGGATGATCTGAAGAGACTTGAGGAGTGACATGAAATAAATGTGAGTTGATTGAGACGACAGTCTCTGCACTGATACACTGAGACGTGTCACGATGCCTCACATCCACATGCCACATTTGACTTCTGAGTCAGTCACACCATGAGTAAACTTTGTGAGGACATGAAGACAGAAAGAGGTGAAAAACTTGAATTCTATGGAGACGGAAAGAAAGGGGATGCGTCACTTTTTATTGTCCGCAGGTCTCCCACCAGTTTGCCTTTAGTTAAAATCGGCTTCAAGTTATCATCATCTGAAGTAAGAACCATTCACTGCTGTTCTTTCTAAACTGAGTAAACAACGGATGACTCACACAGTTATCAAATAGCAAAACAACATTAAGCTCAGACTGAATTTAGCTTGCTCCAAGTCTTACTGAGGCGCACTTAAGCTGTGTGTGTGTGTGTGTGTGTGTGTGTGTGTGTGTGTGTGTGTGTGTGTGTGTGTGTGTGTGTGTGTGTGTGTGTGTGTGTGTGTGTGTGAGGCAACACACAGAGGCAGCTAATGAAGAGTGACTGCCTCACTTAAAAATGAGAATGATTAGTGAGTGTGTGTGTGTGTGTGTGTGTGTGTGTGTGTGTGTGTGTGTGTGTGTGTGTGTGCGTGTGTGTGTGTGTGCGTGCGTGCGTGCGTGCATGTATGTGTGTGTGTGTCATAAACACGGCTATCATCTGATATGTGTGAGAGCACGAGGGTCTCTTCCTAAATATAAACCCTCAGCTCATCGTCTGGCTGCTCATGTTCAGGTTGTTTGAAGTCGTACAGATCAGTTTACGGAGTGTTTTATTTTCTAACCTTTATGTATCCCGCGGAGGCAGCACTGTACATTATATTCACACACACTCGTAAAATATGACACTGCCCTTCTTTCTCCAGCCCAACCCCTCAGAGTCATTAAGTCTGAAGGACGTTGAGTATTTCTCTGAACTGATAGAGTGTTTTAGAAAGACACAAGTTACCATTTTGTCATTATGAATAGTTACCAATATAATTCAAATCAAAACCGAGCCGGCCAGCTAACCAATCAGAGCAGACTGGGCTCTGGTTTCAGACAGAGGGTGAAAAGAGGTGCTGCAGATTTTTGAACACACACATCCTCAAAACACTGATTTATCTGAGAGAGGAAAGAGGATCAAACCAAACGAGATGTGATGATTAATCTTCTTCAGGGATGTGGGAGACAGGTATTAATGTATGTGTGTGTGTGTGTGTGTGTGTGTGTGTGTGTGTGTGTGTGTGTGTGTGTGTGTGTGTGTGTGTGTGTGTGTGTGCTTGTGTGTGTGTGTGTGTGTGTGTGTGTGTGTGTGTGTGTGTGTGTGTGTGTGTGTGTGTGTCTCCATCTCCTGGGGGGGTTTGACTTTGGCTGCTTCTAATTCCAGACATCAGCTGTCACACACACACACACACACACACACACACACACACACACACACACACACACACACACACACACACACACACACAGAGAGATTCTTGCCTGCAGAGGTGCAGATGGCTTGAGGCTGCCATTAGCAACATGAACAGTTGGGTTGACCGTTGTCACTCTGAACACACACACAAATGATTCTGACAGTCAAACCCTACTTTTATGTTTTATGTCTAAACTAGGACTATTTAATGAAATATGTTTTACAGGTCTATATATTTATTAACCCTTTTTTGTATTTAGTTTTTTAGCATGACCTATCGATTTGACACACTGTTCAAAATCCCAGTTGACAGTCTTTTCCTAAACATACAGATACTGAGAGCTGATAAACATAAATAAATAAAAGACAACACTGTTGAGTGCAGTTCCTCTGTTTGTCCTCCAGGCAGCACTGTGAGCAGGGAGTCTATTTTTAGCTCGGCCTGTTAGCGGACAAGCTATTTATAGCCTGAGATCTGCTCAATGTTACACTGCTCTCACACACACACACACACACACACACACACACACACACACACACACACACACACACACACACACACACACACACACACACACACACACACACACACACACACACACACACACAGTAGTCGTGCAGAGGGTAACAGACGCCTGAAGCATTTCTTCTGCATTAAACTGAAAATAGGTTTGCTGACGTATGCATTAATGGACAAACACACACATTCATTCACACACACTATCCATGCCTTTAGAAGTGAACACACATGCTTGAATGGACACGTATGTTGAGGGAAGATGTGAACGGGAAGTCAACGCTTGCTTCTCGAAGATATTCATAGGCTGACATAAGATATTCATGTGTGTGGATCTGTGTGTGTGTGTGTGTGTGTGTGTGTGTGTGTGTGTGTGTGTGTGTGTGTGTGTGTGTGTGTGTGTGTGTGTGTGTGTGTGTGTGTGTGTGTGTGTGTGTGTGTGTGTGTGTGTGTGTGGAGCGTGTTGGCAGAGCTTCAACACAAACTCACAGTTAGCGTTTGTTCACTAAGTGCCGCTCTAAAAGCCCCTGAACCCGTTCTCCAGTTTACACTCCAGTGCTCTAATGCCCCCAATGGAGACACACACAGACAGACACACACACACACACACAGACAGACAACCCCACACACACACACACACAGACAGACACACACACACACAGACAGACAGACACACAGACAGACAACCCCACACACACTCACCGGCTCACACTCCACAGGCAGCTCCAGCCCAAACACACAGGACAAAATACAGCCAACACATAGCTGTGGCGTTAGCATGTAGCAGCGTTAGCTTCATACAGCGAGGATAAAAGGCAACATTTTGTTATTTGTTAAGATCCGACCACTCTCAATATTTATTTTAATTGTTTTATTTTTATTTTTGTATTATCACACATAGTCCCTCGATCAGAGCGTCCTTCCTTAGCAACGGTGTGTTCTCCTTAGTAGTAACTGTCTTTTCTCCTTAACAACGGTCTTTTCTCCTTAGCAACGGTCTGTTCTCCTTAGCAACGTTCTGTTAGCAAAAAAATAACGGACCAATCAGAATCCATTGATCAGGGCGTCGTTCATTAGCAACGGTCTGTTCTCCTTAGCAACGGTCTTTTTCTTAGCAACATTCTACTAGCGAAAAATAACAGACCTATGCAATGTCCAAATTGACCAATCAGAATCAAGTATTCAACCAAGCCGTGTAATAATACAGTAGATATTACCGTCGAAGAGGAGAGGCTGGTTAAACAAATGGGTAAAGTATAGAACACTATAATGAAGATGTATAAGGAACATGAGGTAAGAATTGACAATTAATGTATTCATGAGTATTAAAAAAGAAGAGTAGAGGCTTTGTGCTCATTGTTTGAACCTGATATTGTAACCTGCATCACGTGGGAGGTTTGGGTAAGAACATGCAACACTTTCTATCCTCCAGTAAATAACAGAGGAACCTGCATCACTTGGTCTGTTGGTTTCTCATCTGAAACACAATCAGTGTTTTTGTCAGAGACTCCTGGAGGTCGTGTTTTTAAAATGAAACAGCGAAGCAGCTCACAGACAAACCGCTGACTCAGCTTCTCCCTCATGTTAGTGTTTTCATTTAATTAGTTTTGGTCTTCAGTGTTTTCTCTCCATCAGCAGCAGCGGACCTGCAGCTTTCTGCTAGTTTGAGATTTGAGAAGTTTTGTTTTCCTGGGAGTTAAAAGACACTTTCAAATTGATTGAGATCTTTGGAGTTAGTAAATAAAATGTAAACAGTTTAAAAGTGAGGCAAACATCCAGGTAGTGTCACCAATTACGGCTGTTCTTAATGGGAATATCGAATAAATACCACAGTGGAATAAATGCTAAAATATGTCAATAGTGGTGGCATTACCTTTTAAAGCAGCTCCTATGTTTGCTTTTTCATAAATGGGAATTTTAAATATATACCAATAAATTAATATATAACGACAATAACTGAAATGAGCCTAAAAGTGAAGAAAACTAATGCTTATGGCACAAAAACCTCCCATAATGCAACCTGTAGCTGGATGCTTGCTATTTAAAGACAGCTTAGAGAAGGAAAGCCAATCAAAACAGTTTGTGGGAACATTCATAAAATATCTCCCTCCTCAGTGTTTTCCTCTTTCTCTGTAAACCTGGAGCTGCTTAACATTCACAGAGCAGGTGAACCCAAACAGGAACACAGCTGAACAACGCTCAGCATATTAATGTGTGTGTGTGTGTGTGTGTGTGTCTGCAGCTCAGAGTCCTGTCGACATGTTGATACCCTTGAGTTTTACTGTATGATAGAAATGTACACTCGATGCAGCTTTGCACTGCAGGAGGATGCAGATGAAAGGAACTTGTGAGTTTGCTGATCCTGAGAGTCAGAGACGTTGCAGCGCTGCAAAGTCATAAAGTACATTCACTAAGTGCCAAAACTCCAAATAATGATAATTTAAGTTTCTTCACATCCAGTAAATATTACAAAATTCCCGTTTAAGGAATGACACCTGCCGATCTAGAAACAGTTCCTCCATGGTGCAGCTTCTCTGAGTGTGTGTGTGTGTATGTGTACTGTATGTGTATGTGTATGTGTATGTGTGAGTGTGAGTGTGAGTGTGTGGGTGTGTGTGTGTGTGTGTGTGTGTGTGTGTATTAATGCAAGGTGACAAAGACACTGAACAGGTTACATTTAATTTTATTGAAGTCAGTCCACATGCAGCCGTCCTGCTGACACTCCGTCTGCGCGCGCGTGTGTGTGTGTGTGTAACATCATTATAACTTTGGCAACACTTCAATAGACGTCATGATTCATCTCAGTTCAGCTAGCGTCAAATAAGTTAAAGCTTCAAACAAACACGGTTACAAAACAATACATTATCAACACACACTGCTACACACACACTGCTACACACAATGCTGTACACACACTACTACACACACTGCTGTACACACACTGCTACACAGACACTGCTGTACACACACTGCTACACAGACACTGCTGTACACACTATCACATTTTTGTTAATAACATTTTTAGAAAATCACAAACGATATGAACAGTATGTACAGGATTATGCTCAGGCTTTAATACTGAGAAGGTAAGGAGGGGACACACACACCAGTTTCACAGTGAATAATAAGCAGCTCTTATCAAACATCCAAGGTCTACTACTCCCTCTAGTGGTGACACACACACACACACACACACACACACACACACACACACACACACACACACACACACACACACACACACACACACACACACACACACACACACACACACACACACACACACACACACACACACACACACACACACACACACACACACACACACACACACACACACACACACACACACACACACACACACACACACACACACACACACACACACACACACACTCTTCCCCCCCACTGTTTGCTGCTTCCTGACATTCAGAGGAGGAGAGCAGCTGATCTCCAGCTGAGCGGTGGCACCTCCTCACAGCTGACGCAGCACTACTCTGAGAAACACTACATTTGATGCTTTGAGGAAAGTCACGAGCACTCGACGTCAGGAAGACACTGTGATGTCGGACAATTGTACAATTTAAATTCAAACGTCTAAAATCCCTTCTCTGACAGCAGGTGATATTATTTTGACACTGGTTGCTTCTAACAACAGCTGATTGTAAAAAGGGACTCAATCACCCTCTGTCTGAAACCAGAGCCCAGTCTGCTCTGATTGGTTGACTCTGTTGTGTGGCAGAGAAACGTTTTAGTTTTTTTAAACTCAGTCTGCTGTCACATCACTTTCTGATTTCCCATCTAGCTCTTCCTCTTCTGTGTCTCTCATCTCATCTTCCTCCTCCTCCCCCCGAGACATTACCGTCTACCTGTCAGTCTCAATACACACAGACATAGTCTCACCCACACACTGAGCAAGTCTCACACTTTTTTTACACACACACACACACACACACACACACACACACACACACACACACACACACACACACACACACACACACACACACACACACACACACACACACACACACACACACACACACACACACACACACACACACACACACACACACACACACACACACACACACACACACACACACACACACACACACACACACACACCGATTGTCTCTGATGATGATTTGTAATACAAAACGATTGTCCTTCAGAGATCATCTGTTCTGACAAAGAACTGATGAGCAAAAACACAACTAGCAAACACAAGAGTGGTAACAACGCTGACTCGTTCCTGCACCTTTCTGTGGATCAGTGGCTTCCTTCATTTCCTCAGTTCAGCAGATAGATATCAAAACACTGTTTATACATAAATCCTTCACTATAAGCAGAACACGTTAACGTCTTCTTGAGCGCGTTGTGGTTTCTAAAAGTTATTTTTTAAGTCTAGCTCAAGCTTCGATGACGTTACAGTCCCACGTCAGTGTTTTTAAAGCTCACATTTGTTTGATTACTCAACTTCAGGGAGCAAAATATATATGTTTGGACTCATGGACTTAATGACAGCCCAAAAGCCCTTAGTCCAACAGAGTCTGAGGATACAGGGTAATGAGGGTTAGTGAAACTGAAATGACGTTTCATTTCTTTGTAATGATGTATATTTGCACGGAAAGTGGGCGTAGCAAAAGTCTACGAACTTCAGCAGGATTTGGCTTTTTGCTCGAACACTGTGAGCGTCAAACTGTTGTATTCGACGTCTGGAAGTCGCTTTAAAAACACCGATTTGCTGACGTTTGAGAAGCAGGTTAATCACAGAAATACTGCTGTAAGAGTCCGATCAGACGGAAAGACAAAAACCTCCCGATATCTTTGCCGTTGTTTCCCATCGTCCAATCGGAGGAATTGAGAGGCGGGGCTTCTGCAGTGGAAGCAAGGGTTTAATGCTAAGCTAACGTTAGCTCACACTTCAGTCATACGTCAATATTTTGCCAGCTGTTAGCGTACATCCCTGTTCCCCTGCATGTTGAGAGGAGGACACAGAGGCGAGGACACAGAGGCTAGGACACAGAGGCCAGGACACGGAGGCCAGGACACGGAGGCCAGGACACGGAGGCCAGGACAGGACGCAGAGGCCAGGACACAGAGGCCAGGACACGGAAGCCAGGACACGGAAGCCAGGACACAGAGGCCAGGACACGGAAGCCAGGACACGGAAGCCAGGACACGGAAGCCAGGACACGGAAGCCAGGACACGGAAGCCAGGACAGGACGCAGAGGCCAGGACACAGAGGCGAGGACACAGAGACCAGGACACAGAGGCCAGGACACGGAGGCCAGGACACGGAGGCCAGGACACGGAGGCCAGGACACGGAGGCCAGGACACGGAAGCCAGGACACGGAAGCCAGGACACAGAAGCCAGGACAGGACGCAGAGGCCAGGACACGGAGGCGAGGACACAGAGACCAGGACACAGAGGCGAGGACACAGAGACCAGGACGCAGAGGCCAGGACGCAGAGGCCAGGACGCAGAGGCCAGGACGCAGAGGCCAGGACGCAGAGGCCAGGACACAGAGGCCAGGACACAGAGGCCAGGACACAGAGGCCAGGACACAGAGGCCAGGACACAGAGGCCAGGACACAGAGGCCAGGACACAGAGGCCAGGACGCAGAGGCCAGGACACAGAGGCCAGGACACAGAGGCCAGGACACAGAGGCCAGGACACAGAGGCCAGGACACAGAGGCCAGGACACAGAGGCCAGGACACAGAGGCGAGGAGCGGAGCGTTTGATGGCTGCCTTTTTCAAAATGAAAGGCTTTAAGCAGAATCCAGTGTTTCCTCAGAACAGAGGGTGTGATCCAGCGGACCCTCCTATAGGCATCATGGTGAGATAGTTGGAGGGGACGTAGCCTCTCTTTCCCCCTCCCGCCTCCACCAGGCTCCACTCAGGATTCCCCCGTTTGTCCTTGGCCTCCAGGACTCTAACCGCCTCTCCGGCTCGCATCGACACCTCGTGGTTCCCTCTGGCCGTGAAGTCGTACGCCGCCAAAACCTGGAGGAGAAAAACAAGACGGAAAGAAAGGGAGGTCTTAGTGGGTCTTTCCAGAGTCATGATGCAGCCGTCATTCACACGCAGCCTTAGTCTCAGTCAATCAGCTATTAGGATCTGCTGCGGAAGTTTACGTTACAAAGAGATTCTTATTTTGTTTTCTGGAAATCAAATGTTCAAGAGAGCTCAAAACGTCTCGTGGATTTTTGACTGCATGCGAGATGTGGCCAGGAAAAGGAACATTTGAAATATGGAGTTCTAAGGGAAACTGTTAGGATTGTGGCCACGACACCATGTTCAGATCACAGAGTATAAGCTGCTATCTAATACGATACGATCACACTTCAATGATCGGATCCAGTCTGAAATCACAGCAGCTCAATGGGTAACGTCAACAGACAAACATCAAGACACAACACATGAACAACAAACAACAAACATTGAACATACCAGCACGATCACTAGTTTATCAAACCACAACACACAGCCTTTTAAAACTCAAACCGTACTTGATGAACTGATAACTGAGTGTGAGATGTTTTAAAATGCCTTCTCCAGTTGTTCTCTTTGCACACCGATAAACACACGGGCCGCAAACTGAATGCTGGTATTTTGTGCCCTTACTGGTTCAGAGAACAGAAAGATGCAACAAAAACAAGACGATGAGAAGGAGAGGGTTTCAATGTTCACACCGGAATAAGTCCCTGAGGGAGGATTCGGCAAATGAAGCTGCTGACGTCACTTCTTCTTCTTCTGCTTTGGGTTTACTGGCAGGCTGCAAACAACTTCACGGCGTATACTGCCACCCGGAGTCCCCGGCTGGAAGTCCCCGGAGTTGGGGAAGGCTTCAGTAGAAGCTGCTGGGACTCCCAGCAGCTTCTACTGAAGCCTTCCGAGTAAATCGCCAGAACGCCGACACCTCCTCATCTCCACCGCTCCCATGTTTTCTTTCGTGTTGCCATAAGTTAGTCTCTCTGCCTTTGTGCGCTGGGCTAATGCTAATAATGCTAATGCGAGGATAATAAAATGGCGGCTTCACAAAAGTTTTTGGGAGTTGTACGGGGCGTGGTTTGCAATCCGCCCAGCCAATCAGACAGAGAGCAGGTACTTTCGTGGGAGAAAAAGGTTCTCATGAACTAATTTGAGTTACGGCTCTTTTTGGTGTGAACGCGACATTTCGGAATTATATCGGAACTAAAGTGGGAAAAGTACTGCGGTGTGAACGCGCCTAAGGTGTAGACCGGTTTGGACCTGTTTGGAGTGGTTCAGGGTTTACTGAGGATGCTGAGTCCATTTCTGGCATGTTCAGGATCACACATGACACATCTGTACCTCTGACTCTCTGTGGACTCACACTGGGGAAAGGCTGCTCCAAAAACAAGTTGAAAACAAGGTGTTTTCACTTGTAATAAGTTCAAAGGTCAGCCGATAGAACAAGGGACAGTTTGCTCGGTTAGACTTCCTGAAATAAGAAGGGATAGTTAGATAAATCACATCTTGTAATTATCTGGTAAAACTTATGTTGAACTATAATTGACCAGAATCAGGAGATGTTGTTACAGAATAATAATCCAGAGATGCTCAACAGTTTTCAGTTTTCTTGGGATTTTCCAGAAAATAAGTGTTTTCTAAAATCAAGTAAAAGGATCCATCTTTTACAAACAACACAGCTGCTTAAAAAGCCTCGTTTCATCTGAGACCCAACTCAAAATGAGATGTCTTCAAGAGTCTTAAGATGCATTGTCCGAAAACAAGACCCTGCATTGGGACTTCTCAAGTTACGAGGTCTTACATTAAGTCTAAACACATCTTCAGATTAGAAATAAGACGTAATGTTTACAGCGTGCATGCACACAGGGGGAAACGCTGCGGTAAGAGGGAGCCACTTCATTCTGACCTTACTGGTTAATAGAGGAGGATAATGTGACATGTGGCATCAGAGGAAAGGTCAACAGATCATCTGTAAAGTGTCTCCACTTCAACACGTCTCAGGATCCATCGGCCAGGAACCTGAAATCACACTTTATTCTACAAGTCGGACCTCTTCAGCCTCACCTGAAGCTCTGATTTACAACCAGGAAATGAGCAGGAAGTGAGATTTTCTTAACGTGAATACATTTTATTTAGTATCATGATTACATAACACTGCAACATGTAATCTATTACACCCAAATTATCCAGTTGCGGGAAAGTGAACCCGGGGATGTTGAGCAGTGTGAGAAAAAGTTTTTAGAGAGTACTTGTCCATGGACAAGTGAGTTTGGCAATTTACTTGTCCGAATACATTTTTCACTTGTCCAGAATGGACACAAATTGGGGCCACTGGAATCTTCTTCTTCGCCATCGTATTTGACATTTTCCCACGGTTTTTACGACATAGCGGTAAGATTTTACTGCATCACACATAGTGTTGGGTATCGTTTGGATTTTAACGATTCCGGTTCTGCTTTTCGATTCCAGTTATTTTCGGTTCTCGATTCCGGTTCTTTGAGAGGGTAAAAATAAGTCCCATGACAAATTGGGAGAAAAATATATTTATGAAAACATTAAGTCAAATCTGTATTCCTATTTACAAATCACTTCATACTGTTTAATTTATTACGGTTATTGAATACAATTATATAAACATAATCTCTGCATTGTTTAGTTAGTTCTAAGTGGTGCAGTTTGAGAATGTACAATTGGCCCAGTCTCCTCTGATGTTACACTGCAACCTGCCTGTGAGACTGAGTCCAACCACACAGCCTGTGTGTCCAACACATGTCCTGCAACACACATGCTGCAACCTGCCTGTGAGACAGAGTCCAACCACACATGTCCAACACATAGGCCTAATAATAATAATAATAATAATACATTATATTTATAGCCTATAGGCCTAGCGCTTTTCTAAAACTCAAAGACGCTTACACATGTCCTGCAATACACATGCTGCAGCTGCCCAGCTGTTCACTGTTTGTAAAAGTAAATAAATAGTATTTTCATTTCAATAATGTAGCTACTTTCTATACCCTGCTTCATAAACAATACTGACATCCCTGTGCTCCTCCGAGTCTGGGGGTCCGGGGATGTGAGTACAGCGCGAGGACACAGGGAGGCTGTTTCACTTCATAAAGGAAATAGTGGTCAATATTAACAACACAGGAGCTAAAACGCTAAATAACCTTCATTACGTGTTAGAGAAAGAACATAAGAAAGATTGACAAAGATGAGGCTGTTAAACGGGCAGCGGATCCGCTGTGTGTAGAAAGAGAGAGAGAGAGAGAGACGCTGAGCTGCACCGTGCAGCGATCAGCTGATCCGGAGCATAGAGAGAGAGAGAGAGAGAGAGCTGCGGTCCGCGGGGCTCGTCCTCTCCTCCTGTCCTCACAACTCTTATCAATCCCGGGACCGGACAATTGTTATTTGTTCCTACTCGGAACCAAATTTTGCTTCCCAGCCCTGCAACTGTGCTACACGTCCCGCCCCACCCCGCCCCCGTCTAACTGTACAGAAAGCGGCGAGATGCATTTCCTTAGGAATCGACAAGCAGAACCGAAACTAACATTTCTAAACGAACGATGGCAGACACGTACAATTTGCGAATGAGTTCTGCCTTTTGTAAACTGAATCTATCAATAATTTGACAATAAATGAGGGCAAAAAACGTCACTTGTCCGCCGGACAAGTCAATTGAAAGATCTACTTGTCCGATATTGTAAATAACACGTCCCGGACGGTGGGACGTGTACTTTTTCGCACACTGTTGAGTAACCCAAAGTTTTATGATAGAATTGTACAGAACATTTAAATGATTATCTCTACTGTGGACAATTTTTCTCAAATAGAAAAGCAATCTGTCCAATCCAAATGATCCAGTCCTCAAAAACTCCAAAAGGTATCAACATCACTCCACAGAGAGAACAGGTACGGCCTCTTTCCGGTTAAAGATGTCATTTCCGATCCTGAACAGGGTTAACAATTGTGGGCAGTGTCCCGACATGTGCAGGATAGCATCCGGCAGGTTCTATGAGCTGGAGACCCTACTGTACATTTCTATCCTGGAGACTTACCCTAACCATAACCATAACCAACACATGCCTAACCCTAAACCTAGCCATGTCTGCACCCTAACATGAATGATTCCCCTTAGGGGGACCTCCATTTTGTCCCCATAAGGGAGGCGAGTCCCCACACGTGACTGTGTAACAGATTTAGGTCCCCACAAGTATAGTAATGCTAGGCCGCACACACACACACACACGCTCGGGGCTCAGCTGCAGCATTAGCTCTGCACCAATTAGCATTTAATTAGCATGTTGCCGGGCAGAAAGAAGACACAGAACCAAACAAATTAAAATGACCGTCGGCCATCAGCTGTGTCTCCTGGAAGTAAACTAGTTGAAGAGTGTGTGGTTGCCAACATAGAAATAAATACTACAATAAAAAGAGACCCTATTCTGCTTTTTGTGGTGCTCCCTCTCCTCTAGTGTGATATATAGGTTTTAGTGCATGTGAACGGTCTGCAGAGGATCAAATCCCAACGTTCAGGGTCACAGTAGAGACACTAAATACTGATATACACCTGAAGTGTGTGTGTGTGTGTGTGTGTGTGTGTGTGTGTGTGTGTGTGTGTGTGTGTGTGTGTGTGTGTGTGTGTGTGTGTGTGTGTGTGTGTGTGTGTGTGTGTAGTCTCAGGGTCATGTGTTATGGACATGGGGGGGATGAAAGACGCCTCTATAAAGGTCACTCAAGCAATCACTCACTTTAACAGGCAGTGTGCAGACACACCGACACACACACACACATCTCACACCACACACACACACACACACACACACACACACACACTATGCCTAACACATTTAACGCTTTATCAACCCCTCGTCTAAATCTCTCTCCCATGCACACACACATAAATCGTCACACACTAACCACACCATTCCCCTATAATTCTCACAACACACACCTAGCTCACACACACAATCTCAGCCTGCACGCTGCATAAATTAACTCAACCTTTCACACAGTAACCCACTTACAAGGTTAAACTGCCAATTATAGACATTTCCATTAATAACATATGCATGCATGCACACAGTCAGGTGACAAAGTGTTGCCTACTCAGCAGAATGCCATCCAATCAATCAATAAAAGCTTCAGCTACATCAAGTGTGTGAAGTGTAATTAAGGAAATGGATACACACACACACACACACACACACACACACACACACACACACACACACACACACACACACACACACACACACACACACACACACACACACACACACACACACACACACACACACACACACACACACACACACACACACACACACACACACACACACACACACACACACACACACACACACACACACACACACACACACACACACACACACACACACACACACACACACACACCCCCCCAGTGCTCGTTATAGTGGAAGTTAATTGGTTAATTGGATAGTCACTGAAGCACACTACTCTAGGACTATCAGTACGACTTTAGAGGAACTTACATGTAGTTGTTATTTAAATGTTATGCAACTTCTTTTCACTTGTTATGCCAAAACATTAGACAGTATTTAATTTGCAGATTCATATTATGTATAATAATTATGATGCATTATTAATTTAAACCAAATTGCTAAAACAGACACATTGAGTGTGTGTAGTGCAATTAAGGAAATGAACACACACACACACACACACACCTGGAAGCTGTGCACGGTCAGCCTTAGGCTCTCGGGGGTGTAGGAGTGTCGTCTGATTGCCCCCCCGTCAGGTAGGGTCAGGTGTGGAGAAGGGGGCGGGGCTTCTGACGCCTGGTGATAGCGAATCAGCTTCGAGGAAGGAGCGTACCCTCGTCTACCTGCAGACAACATCAAAATCAACAGGGAATGAGTCCTAAAACAGCAGGAATGAGTCAGCATTTCATCACTTCCTGTCCAATGGAAGTCAATGGCTTTCTGAATGTGTTTTGGTTGCTGGTGTGAAATAGGTATGATTCTACACTCCCTGTGCAAATAATATATAACATTAAAAGGAGTTCAATGTGAAGGAGCAAGAGGGGGACAGACAGCGCAGCAGGCTGATGCTGTGAGCCATGCTAATGTTTGTATACTGTAGTTCTCCAAATACTCATTGTCCTAAGTGTTTTAGTTTTTTAGCTTAAGGTTATTTGTATAGTTACATTTTGTGTAAATGCTCGTCTTTAGCATCCTTTTTTAATGCTAAATTGTATCTTAAAATAAATATGTTTTATTATCCCTATATATTTATTTTGTATTATCTATTTTTGCAACTAACGCTGGAGCCACACGAGGACTATAACGCAAACGGACCGGAATTGTTATTAAAAAAAAGTCCGTCGTCCACACGCAACAGGCACCACAAACAGAGACCGCTCGAAAGCGCTGTAGTACATATGCCGGGCCTGTAAGTGGCGCTGTAGTCCTGCCACAAAAGCAGTGAAGAAGACTTCCCGCGCATGCATGGTTGCCATGGTTGCCCTTCTGTTTATTCTCAGCGCTGGATTTAGCAGCAGAGGTGGGGTTTCGCCGGTCAAGATGTCCGTTAAAGTTTAAATCTTCCGGACAAAATTAGAAAAGTGCCGGTCAAAGGTCTTCTTTGTTATTTATTGAGCTTTAAAACAAATTAATAACGACTCTATATAAATGATATAAGAATAATACATGGAGGACGGAGCCTCTCTTTTCCTCCCCCTCTCTAGCTAGCTGATCCAGTAATGAGTGACCCGACCGTCAAAATAAACATATGTATAACTAATTTAGGTAGTTTGAGAGGTAATAGCTAAGGGTGGTGATCTGACTTGAAGTGTGTGTTTTGTTCCGCTCATCGCTCCATCACTGCGGGCGGAGCTGCAGGTTATCATGCAGAGCTGCGTGTCTCCTCTCCTGTCCGATTAGACTTCACTCGCGTTTATGTCCATATCGATCAAATCTAGCTGGAAGCTCCTGCTGGGTGCACTGTCCTGCGAGATACCGGGACCTGGCTCCAAACACTGGGGCTATTGCGTCATCGTTAGCAGGAAATGATCGCGTATAGGCGTAAACACGTACCCACCTTGGGACCCGTTATCGTTTTCTGCGTTTCCGTGTCGACCTAGGGTGGCTGCAGCCTTAGTTTTCGGCAATAAACTTGATTCAGATTCTGATGGTTACTTGCATTACAACCAATATCCCACGAGATGGCGCCAAACAGCTACATTTCAGAAAGCTGCTCTGACAGTAAACTACAGTATCTTCTCCAGCAGCATCTGTCCTTAAAGCTGCTAAACATGTGTGATATTCAGAGGTGGGAAGTGCTGGAGTACAAATACTCCCTTACTGTACTTAAGTACATTTTCCCGGTATCAGTACTTTACTCAACTACTTATTTTAGTGTTCAGCATGTGAACATCCATTAGCTAACAATGAAAATATTGTTCTATTAATATAAAGGGAGGTCAGGTACTCTTTAAAACAGATGGTAGTTATGGGTACTTTTTACTTAAGTACATTTCAAAGCCACTTTTACTTGAGTAAATAAGTTTAGGCAGTACTTTTACCAGAGTATTTTTAAACACGAGTATCTGTACTTCTACTTGATTAATGGGTGTGTTTAAGTTTGACATCTCTGGTGATATTAAGACAAAATACAGATAATATTATAACCCAGCAGCAGCATCTAGTTTCCTCTCACCTCCAGTGTGTGTGTGTGTGTGTGTGTCTGTGTGTGTGTGTGTGTGTGTGTGTGTGTGTGTTTGCTTCTGTTGTGTTGCACCTGTGTAATTAATGGTTATCTGCAGTACCACCACACGCCCACAAGATGGAGCCAAATAGCTACATTTCAGAAAGATGCATTGAGTGTATTTCCAACAGCAGCACCTGTCATTAAAGCTACTTAACAATTTGTACTATTAAGATTAAATACAGATAATATTGCAGTTTTTATCCCCCTCTCACCTCCAGCGTCCACCAGCCACCTGCGTTTGTCCCCCCTGGTGTCGGCCCAGCTGATGACCCCCACCAGCTCTCCTCGGGCCAGGCTCAGGTCCAGGTCTCTGCCGCCCACCACACACACCGACACCTGGAATATCTTCTCCGATCCGTGCCTCTCCGTAAGCTGCTGGAGGCGCTGCTGAGAGGAGGGGCTCAGCGGCTGAAACATGGACATAAGAAACGATACGATAAGATACACCTGAACATCAGCAGGAGAGGACTCTTTAAAGTAGAGACACTACATACTGATATACACCTGAACATCAGCAGGAGAGGACTCTTTAAAGTAGAGACACTACATACTGATATACACCTGAACATCAGCAGGAGAGGACTCTTTAAAGTAGAGACACTACATACTGATATACACCTGAACATCAGCAGGAGAGGACTCTTTAAAGTAGAGACACTACACACTGATATACACCTGAACATCAGCAGGAGAGGACTCTTTAAAGTAGAGACACTACATACTGATATACACCTGAACATCAGCAGGAGAGAACTCTTTAAAGTAGAGACACTACATACTGATATACACCTGAACATCAGCAGGAGAGGACTCTTTAAAGTAGAGACACTACATACTGATATACACCTGAACATCAGCAGGAGAGGACTCTTTAAAGTAGAGACACTAGATACTGATATACACCTGAACATCAGCAGGAGAGGACTCTTTAAAGTAGAGGCACTAGATACTGATATACACCTGAACATCAGCAGGAGAGGACTCTTTAAAGTAGAGGCACTACATACTGACATACACCTGAACATCAGCAGGAGAGGACTCTTTAAAGTAGAGGCACTACATACTGACATACACCTGAACATCAGCAGGAGAGGACTCTTTAAAGCAGAGTACTTGAGTAGATGTACTTCTATGAATACAAAGGAACAAATCCCTGATATAAATCACGAGGGATGCTTTAGTAAAGTCTCACACGTCAGTGGAATAGTATCACGTGTGACGTAAACACAGATCTGAGTCTCCGCGATGACTCGGCACATTCTTCCTCCTGCACAACAATAACAGGTCTGACAGTGACGAGCAGTTTCCCCGTCAGAGAGCGGTACGATCTGCTTTATGAATAATTATAAATCATTAGGTGACTGTGCAGAAGCTCAAGCTGCCGGGCAGGTGTTCAGGAATGTGACCCAGTTTAAAACAGGAAGCACAACCGGACACACCTTAAGAAAGAGACAATTGGATATGTTCTGTTTCTGATTGAGTCACCAGATGTTGGGATATCAGCTGTGGAGATGTCTGCCTTTTCTTGTATATAATGGAAGTAGATTGAACTCGGCTTCTAAAAAGAACGATTTAAACTCTGCATTAATGTGTCTTTAAAGAGTCCCTGGTGTTAGCAGTTTAATGCAGGAACTACTTTCCCTCGACCTAACTACATCCTCGTCTAGTCCATGAGTAAAAAACGCTTTCTTTTACGCAGGTAGAAAGTAAATAGTTACTACTGGAAATGCCCAGAGGTGTAACGTAACTAAGTACATTTACTCAAGTACTGTACTTACATTTTGAGATACTTGTACTTGAGTATTTCCATTGTATGATACTTAGTACTTTTACTCCACTCCAGTTCAGAGGTACATGGTGTACTTTTACTCCACTGCATGTATTTAATCCCTTTAGTTACTTCACAGACCTGGATGAATGATGTGAAATCTAATCAAGTGTTAAATCAGACTTTAGTTCCACCTGGAGTAAATCCACAAGCTACCCTGCAGTATACAAAGTCATTCAAACTAGCTGCACCTTTACCAGCTTTGAGAACACTTTCATGATCAATCATTATAAAACATATCATATCTATTATTCTGAAACGGACCAATCGTGACACACTTCCTGTTTCACCTGAACTCACCTGGCTGGACGGTGCGTTCAGGGTCTCCTCGACGCTCCGGCACAAAGTCTCCAGTTTCCGAGCTTCATCCAGCACCGCAACCTCCGCCCACTCCCAGAATGCACTGGGGCTGAGGGAGCTTTTAGGGAGCTGGGAGAAGAAATTAAGAAAAGATAAGATTTACTTTTTTGATCCCAATTCTGGATTATTTTTAATAAAGCGAACATGGTGGAAGTCTGCTTAATGCAGGAGACCTTCCATCGATAGAACATTCAAATAGTAGCTTAACACGGACGAGGAATTTGTCTCTGTGTTTTTGGTGCAAACATAAACATACATACAAATACAACAAAAATGTAAACACTGATAAGAAAAGTATGCAAGTAAACTATAATAACATAAAAATATAGTAATATTTACATTGAATATATAGGTATAGAAATAAAATAGGAATAGCATATGTGCAGTACTGACAGCCTTATTGGGGCCTTTGTATGTGAAAACTAAAAAGATAAGGGCCAAATTAATGTCGTAAATGTATTTTGAAATGAATATTAAAGTACCAGAAATATACAAAAACAGCAGTGTGTTAAAACAAGGCACATAAACATAAAATACAAACATCCCAAAATAGAAAATCAAACAGACCAAAAAGTCAAATAAATGTTCATGTCGACAGTGAAAGATGTGTAGAAATGAAACCAAAGTAATCACGTTTGTATCCTCTCTGGGGCTAACATGTTTATTTGTTGTTCTGCTTTGCCCTCATCATGTCTGTAAATAACACAACACAAAGTCACATGATGAATGATCACATGACTGCCACTATTTACGGGCAGTGTCTCAGTCAGTAGGGGCTTGGACTGTGAGCCGTAGGGTCGCCGGTTCAAGTCCCCGAACAGACCTAAATATGGAGTGTGGACTGCTACTTGGAGAGGTCCCAGTTCACCTCCTGCCCTGCCGTGGTGCCCTTGAGCAAGGCACCGGACATCTGGGTTAAATGCAGAGAACACTGTCACCGTGTGCTCTGCATGTGAGACCACTAAAGAGGGTTTCATCCCTCCCATTCTATATGTAAGGTAAGCTTTCCTGTATTATGTTTAAGTATTCGGTCATGTCAGATGTAAAGACTTTTTGTTTTGTAAATACTTTTGTATCCACTGTGAAAAAGTACGTTCAAAAAGTATAAATATAGGGAAAAGAAATATTTCTGATTAAAAAAACTTGAATATCTAAGTAATTTTTTTATGTATAACATTTTAAAGAACACGTTATGACCCTCAACGCCTTGTTTCTGAAAAGGTGACTTTTAAATAGAGAATAACTAGAAAGGAAGACAGACCGTGAGGTAAACAAAGAGCTCCTCACCGTACAGATTCTTTGTTGTTGTTTGTTGTTTGTTTTGCTGTTTCACTGCCCTGTCATTGTACCGTTTTATGATCGGTTCTTGAATCTGTCACAACCCTGATACCTGAAATCCTGATACCTGTGTGAGCGTTTACCTGCTGAGCGAAGCTGAGGAACAGCGTCTCCATGTCAGAGGCCAGGTCCTTCTGAACGCAGCTGAACGATCCCAGCAGACTCCAGATCAGCTGCAGAGCCAGGCTGTTGAACTGAGGCAGCTCGGAGAGCAGCAGGGTGTTCATCGTCCTGGGGAGAGACAGGGAGGGTGGTGAGGGAGGGAGAGACAGGGGGGGGGGTGTTGGAGGGAGAGACAGGGAGGGTGGTGTTGGAGGGAGAGACAGGGAGGGGGGTGTTGGAGGGAGAGACAGGGAGGGTGGGGTTGGAGGGAGAGACAGGGAGGGTGGGGTTGGAGGGAGAGACAGGGAGGGTGGTGATGGAGGGAGAGACAGGGAGGGTGGTGATGGAGGGAGAGACAGGGAGGGTGGTGATGGAGGGAGAGACAGGGAGGGTGGGGTTGGAGGGAGAGACAGGGAGGGTGGGGTTGGAGGGAGAGACAGGGAGGGGGGTGTTGGAGGGAGAGACAGGTAGGGTGGTGATGGAGGGAGAGACAGGGAGGGGGGTGTTGGAGGGAGAGACAGGTAGGGTGGTGATGGAGGGAGAGACAGGTAGGGTGGTGATGGAGGGAGAGACAGGGAGGGGGGTGTTGGAGGGAGAGACAGGGAGGGTGGGGTTGGAGGGAGAGACAGGGAGGGGGGTGATGGAGGGAGAGACAGGTAGGGTGGTGATGGAGGGAGAGACAGGGAGGGGGGTGATGGAGGGAGAGACAGGGAGGGTGGTGTTGGAGGGAGAGACAGGGGGGGGGGTGATGGAGGGAGAGACAGGTAGGGTGGTGATGGAGGGAGAGACAGGTAGGGTGGTGATGGAGGGAGAGACAGGTAGGGTGGGGTTGGAGACATTTTACTTTCATCACTAAGGTTTAATGTTGGGCTTAATAATTCTCTCTCTCTCTCTCTACCTTTCTCTCTCTCTCTCTACCTCTCTCTCTCTACCTCTCTCTCTCTACCTCTCTCTACCTCTCTCTACCTCTCTACCTCTCTACCTCTCTGTTTGTGTGTCTCTCTGTCTCTCTACCTGTGTCTTTACCTCTCTCTAACTCTCCCTCTCTCTACCTGTGTCTCTCTCTCTCTCTCTCTCTCTCTACCTACCTCTCTCTCTCTACCTCTCTCTCTCTCTACCTGTGTCTCTCTCTCTCTCTCTCTCTACCTGTGTGTCTCTCTCTCTCTACCTGTATGTGTTCACGACCCCCTGCTCCTCGTAGCTCAGCGTGGTTTTGGTCTCGATCATCTCGTAGTCCAGCAGTTTGTCGAGACGTTTCCTGATCAGGTTCCTGGGGCCCAGCAGGAGGTCCTTCAGAGAGAGGAGGGGCAGGAGGATCATCTTCCTCATCCTCTTCTCCTGAAGGGAAATTGTTGTGAAAATCCTGAATGTCCTCTTCCAACATGAGACTAACATGCTCACAAAGGTTTCCCAACTAGCTGTGAACATGACAGGATGTGTGATTACCTAGAAGAGCATCAGGACTGTTTGAGGCATATGATAGCTATGTGATTAACATGATGATTCAGCCTCTATGGAGAGAGACATATGACAAGCATGATCATTTCTGACGTGGAGCTAATCTGAAGTAAACATTGAATACTGCTTTCTATTCCTCCATCTTGTGACTGTGGAACTCCCTCTCTTGGATATCAGCATGTGAAGGACACTGTTCAGGAACTAGTTGATGCTCTGTATGTGATGACTACTTCCATTCTGGAGAGGATCACAGATACATGGATCCAGATGTTGAAGATCAAGCCGGTGACCAGGGAGAGTTTTCTACATAAGTAACGCTCGTCATCAGACACATGCTCATACTGATATGTATATATCTACACACCACACTACCCTGCTGTTTATATATCCTATTTAGTTTGATCATGCACAGAATTGTTTTAATGCATGTCACCTTGTATTTTGACATGTACTTATGCCCGTTTTAATCTTATGTGTATGTATAGTCATCGTTCAGACTACTAGGGTCCATTCTTCACCAATAACTTTATTGAAGTACACTTAAAGGAGCTTCTAGTGATCTAGTCCATGATGTCTCTACTGGCATTAGGTTGAGTATCTGAAGACTCCCAGTATGATATTATCTGATGAACTCACGAAGGTGGGGAGGATCCACTGCCTGAGAGCCGTGGAGATCTCCTTGTAGCAGATCGGAGCTTTCTCTCCGTCCAGATCCAGATCAAAGTCCTCCGTCCTGCAGGACAGGAAGCCCTGACAACCAACGAAGAAGAAGCTGTTAGACCACACACACACACACACACACACACACACACACACACACACACACACACACACACACACACACACACACACACACACACACACACACACACACACACACACACACACACACACACACACACACACACACACACACACACACACACACACACACACACACACACACACACACACACACACACACACACACACACACACACACACACACACACACACACACACACACACACACACACACATCACCAGTGTTTCTCTAGTTTGTGTACGTGCAAACGTCTCAATAAGGGAAGTGGTGTTGTGGATATAGAAGACACCTTATCAGTCACTCCGGAAAGAGCACAGCTTGATGGTGTGATAACAATGACTGGCCTTATTCACCTTATGTATCTAAAAAGCTTAAAAACTGCTTATTTGTCGAGCAAGTGTTGATAAAGATGGCAACAACACAAACAGGACATTAGAGCGAGCAAAGCATTGGGTCCATGTGAGCAGGGGAATGTGGGAACACGCTGATCGCTGATGTTTGGAAATGGAAAGAGGAAAAACTGATTTAAAGGTGTGGAGCGACACACAGCACCTCTGTCCTAGGGACCTCAGAGTGCACACAGCACCTCTGTCCTAGGGACCTCAGAGTGCACACAGCACCTCTGTCCTAGGGACCTCAGAGTGCACACAGCACCTCTGTCCTAGGAACCTCAGAGTGCACACAGAGACTCGGAGAAACATGGTTCCTCCAGTCAGTGGAGAGCAGAAAGTCCACAGCTAAAGTCTGATCCTTTAGACCAGGGGCTCATTTATAAAGCCTTGCGTGGGAAGGTTGCTTACGTAGGACAAAGCAAATAAATACACAGACATTTTCCGATTCATAAAAGACTGGAGTCATGACGACTGGATCATCAAAAAACAGAAGTGACATTTCAAAAAAAGTAACATTTAAAAAAAAGAATCAAATTCTAAGAAAAGGGCACATTCTAAGAAAAAAGGCATATTTAGAAGAAAAAAAGTCAAATTCGGAGAAAAAAAAGTCTAATTTGAGATGCATTGTGGGACATGTAGTTTATGGGCAACGTGCTTCTGTAAATCCTCATGTAACCGGATAATAAACATATTATATTCTTTGCAAGCTCTTGTGGGGCCGCAGAAAATGAAGTCACGGGCCGGATTTGGCCCCCGGGCCTTGAGTTTGACACCCCTGATTTAGAGGAACGAGAGCTGTGAGGAGGGGAGAGAGCAGATTTAAAAGGTGTGACGCTGCGCTGTGATTGACCCGTGGGAATAGAGACGACGGTGGATTTGTAAATGGCTAAAGACGAGGGGGTTTCTGGTTTCTGTGCCGTTTACACGGGAACGTGAACAGTTGTATCCGCTACTTTTCTCTTTGGTATAGCCCGTTCGTTCACACGAAGCCGTCACAGAAACGCGGAAACGAACCCCTCAAACGATAACGTGTCCCAAGGTGGGTAGATCTGCGGACGGAACGCTCGGGGGGGGGGGGGCAAACGGCTCCGTGTGTACGTCCTATACGATCATTTCCTGATAACCATGAAGCCAGAGCCCCGCCTCTCCCCGCCTCTGCTAGTGCAACATCTACAGCTCATGGAGAACTACATGAACTACATGTTGCTACATCCATGCGGAGAACAAACAGAAGGGCAACCATGGCAACCGTGGTCGGGGGTCTTCTTCGCTGCTTTTGGTGTATTTCGTGGCGGAAGTACAGCGCCACTTACAGGCCCGGCATATGTACTACAGCGTCTCCAGCGGTCTCGTGTGGACGGAAGACTTTGTTGATATCGTATTCGATTAGTTTGCATTTAATTTGCGTTCCCATGTAAATGGGGTCTTAATGATGGGATGTAGGACCAGCTGTTTCCTCTCATGAATATATAGAGAGACTGTAAGCACAGCGTACCTGCAGGTGGAGCAGGCATACCGTGTTAATAGTTACCTGCAGGTGCAGCAGGTAGGTCTCCACGTTCTCCAGCAGCTGCAGGATGCCGTGCTCCAGAACGTAGAAGAAACCTTCCAGAGCGTCGAACTCCTCGTCCACCAGCTGCACAGAGGGAGGAACCACAGGGAATCACCTGAGAGCCTCTGGAAACACTGCTTACCTCTCAGAGAGAACGGTTTCTAGACACACTGCTCTACAGTCTGAGCTCGACTGCTTTCACATCCAAGAAACACACATTAGAGAGAGCTCCTCTGAGGCTTTGAGTCACCAAGAAACATAGCAAACATCATTACAAGTGATTGCATAGAACATGGGTCTTTGCAGAGCTTTAAAGAGCCCTTCCTTTACTTTCTACATGTATGCAAAGCAGCTTCAACCCACATGTTGCCTGAGAAATGTACAACGATCAAGAAGGTGGAGGAAAAACAGATGAAATCCTGTTGAAAGGGAAACCAGGGAGATGAGAGGATGCTTTATGGACGTGAACTCATGATCAGCCCAGAGTGACCCGAGTGCATCAGCCTGAGCAAACAGCAGGTTCAATAAAAGCTCATAAATCTCTCCTCTGTGCAGGAAACACACGGACCATCAGCCAGACGTGTCTCTGATACCTCATTCACACCAACGCAACTCCGATTCAAGCTCCGTGCTAGAGCTTTTCAGGTTCAGAACCGGTTCTTCGGTTTAGCTCCGGCTCTTTTCACACTGCCCAGAGTCCGACTGGTGCTGTGGCCAAAGCGCACGGAAACCCCTCACAGCTGATACCAACAAGAACAACAATGGCCGATTGTGCTCCAGCTTCCTCTGTACCTCTTCAGAAAACCAGATCCCCAGTAGGTAGCTGGTCTCTTCAGTGGACCACTGCTGCTTGTTAAGTTTCTCCATCGTTGTGTACAAACTGGATAAAACAGGAGTTGATCCCGCCCCTGCCCCTGCCCCCGCCCCCGCCTCGACGTATGTGGTGCTTTTGCCGGACAATTTTTTGGTGCTTGAAACGAACCGGATTCCGGAGCTAAGAGGCCGCTCCGCTGCGGTGTGAACAGGAAAACCCGGTGCTTTTCAAGCTCCAGCTCCGAACCGGCCCTGAAACACCGTTGGTGTGAATGAGGTATCTGAGGAACAGAAGTCTATCTCAGAGGTTCTTCAGACGGAGGAATACGGAAGTGTTGCATCTGTGATTCATAATAGAGGTGGAAGAAGGACTTCAGCAAAAGTAGAAAGACTCCGGGCTGAAACAGAGGGGATGTTAATACTATTATCTTTTTTCTTTCTGTTGTACCCACTGTACATGTTCACTTTGTTTGATAGGGTTTTTAATTACTGCATCGACTCAGTCGTCTTGTGTCTCATCTTTCTGAGATAAATCATGATTGTATTTTATTTGTATTGTCCTACCTTTCACCTCCTTGGTTAGCCTCAACCTGTTCAAATGTTATATTTTGCTGAATGTATCTGTAAAGGTTTTAATAATAATAATAATGGGTTTCATTTATAAGCACTTCATATTTGACTTCAAATCCCGAAGTGCTACAAGCAGTGAGCATGACCAGTATACAAACATTACACAACACGGTCAAATGAATAAAAAGCAATAAAAACAAACAATACAAATAAAATGAAATAAAAGGGGGTTAATAAATAAATAAATAAATAAATAAGAGGTCTAGGGAAAGGCTTTTTGAAAGGCCTCCACGGTCTGTGGTGCTCTCATGTGGTCGGGGAGAGCGTTCCACAGACTAGGGGTAGCCGAGCAGAAGCCCGGGTCTCCCACAGTACGGAGCTTAGTCCCGGGGGGTTTGAGGAGGTTGGAGTTGTTGGAGCGGGTGGTCCGCAGGGAGGTATGGGGGGTAAGGAGTTCCTTGAGGTAGGGAGGGGCAGTTCCATGGACACACTGGTGGGTGAGGACGGAGACCTTGAATTCGATCCTCAGCTCCACGGGGAGCCAGTGTAGTGATTTAAGGATGGGGGTGGTGTGATCGTATGTGCGGACCCTCATCAGGACTCTAGCAGCGCTGTTCTTAATAGTCCAGCCTGGAGGAGACAAAGGCGTGGACTAGCTTTTCGGCGTCAGACAGAGTGAGGGTGGGGCGGAGCTTGGCGATGTTCCTGAGGTGATAAAAGGAGTTCTTGCACAGCTGTCTAATGTGAGCCTCAAAGGTCAGATGGGCGTCCACTTTTCATACAGCAGGTGCAGCTCAAAGTGCTTTACGAAATGACAAGTTAGAAACAAACAACAAGAAATCCCACTCAGATTATTTGTTAAGAACTTTGAAAGGTACGTGCAGCGAAACATAACATGTTAACAGGTTAGGAGACACGAGCTGAGACAACTGAGTCGGTGCTGGAACCGCATAAAACAAAGGGAACATACAGTTTAGGGACAACAGAAAGAAAAAGATTAAGATTAAAAGAACATTTGAAGTGGGGGGTTGCTAATAAAAAGCTGATCTAAAAGAAGTGTCTTTAACATCTGAGGGGAGTTTCTTGTTGTTTATCTTTAACTTGTTGTAAATCGCTTCGAGCTGCCCGTGCTGTATGAACGGTGCTGTGTATCTACAGCTCTGATGTCCACTAACAGCTCCCAGCATGCAGACACTGATGTCGTACCTTGGGTTTGATCCCCGTCTCGTGTTTGATCTGCTGGCTCAGCCGGGCCGTCTTCTTGGCGATGCTGTGCGTGTTCAGTCGGTTCATCTTGTCCTTCATGCTCAGAGTCTCGGTCTTCTTGTATTTGTCGGCTGAACAGAAACAAGGAGAGTTCATGTGGAGCACAGATACACACATATATATATGCTGTTGCCATGTCGGCCTAAACGTCACTGTTTTTATTCTGTTGTTTACTTTATTAAAAAAAAAAAAAAATTGTTGTTTTGTTTCTACCATTTTACTCTGTAGCACTTTCAGTTTACTCAAATAAAAAGTGCGCTGATAAATCAAATTGATGATGATGATGAAGATGATGATGATGAGCAGTCCTATAAAAGGGGAGGTTTTTAAATAAAACAACGTTGCTTGAAGTTCTCTTTATGCGTTACATTCATAATGTGACCAACATCTTGTTTAATTCTGTGAACGCTGCCCTTCACTTTTTCACTTTTCTGTAGAACATTACCTCTTTCAAAATCTGCACAGCCGTCCACTTTAAAATCTAATAAGCTGTATTCTGATATGTGTTCACTGTACTATTTTGATCCTTCTCTTACAACTTATATGTATATCTGTATATTATACTGAGTTTATGTTATAGTGCAAAGCAGTGTGTACTGTGTGTTAGCCTACTTAGCCTATTCTGATTCTATAATCACAGCAGCACAACTATGGAAAAATAAGAGATACAACTTGTGTTATTTAATGGGTAAAAACAGATGGAAAAGACCATCATTCGAAATCATAATAAAATGTGAAATTGTGGAAAAAGTAAAATACGGAGAAAAAAATTGAAATTTCTGGGGAAAAAAATTAAATTATGAAAAAAATTGAAATTCTCAGTAAAAAGTAACATTTCTGAAAAAATGTGAAATGTTGGACAAATGTGAAATTATAAGGAAAAAGTGAAATGAAGGAAAAAAAGTCAACTTTCTGGGGAAAAAATTGAAATTATGAAAAAATTGGAAATTCTAATGAAAAATTCAAATTCAGAGAAAAAGTCCAAATATAAGAAAAAGTCAAATTATGAAAGAAAAAAAATGTCAAATTATGAAAAAAAGGCAAATTCTAAGAAAAAATCTAATTGTGAGAATGACCTAGTACTGTCACAGGTATAAACCACGGGTATAAACCACAGGTATAAACCACGGGTATAAACCACGGGTATAAACCACAGGTATAAACCACGGGTATAAACCACGGGTATAGACCACGGGTATAAACCACGGGTATAAACCACGGGTATAAACCACGGGTATAGACCACGGGTATAAACCACGGGTATAAACCACGGGTATAGACCATGGGTATAAACCACAGGTAGAAACCACATAAAGGCACTTTTACTCCACAGTGAGTACGGTACTCTTTCTTTTGATACATTATGTAAAGAAATAAAAAGTAGAGCCAGCGTTTCCTCACCGACTTCCCTGAAGCGCTTGTACTCGTTGATGCGGCAGTTGAGAGCGATGGAGGTGTGCGCGGTGTGCTCCAGCAGGGCGTACGCAGGGTGCTGTCTGTCCGTGTGCTTCTGGATGGTCTGCAGGAGCAGAGGGTATCGGGCGATCCTCTGGACCGGCATCACCAGGAAGAAAGTCAGAGACGTGGCGTTCACCTCCGGCCTGAAGAGAGGAGAGGAAGAAAGGAAGAAATGGAAATCAAAGATCAGTTTATATCCGTCTGAAAACACAGAGGAATACTTTTAGGAACAGCAAGAAGATGCGGTTATTGCACGGTTTAGTTGAATGCTCGATGCCGATTGGTCAATTTGGACATTCTAAGGAGGACGCTTTGATCAAGGGACTATGTGCAGTCATATCAATCCGCAGAAAGAAGTCCGGGTAATTTAACGTCAGCTGTGGACAGCTGAAAACACAGTGGACTTTTACATGTTAGGTTGTTTTAGGTTTGAGGTGCAGTCGTTACCCTGCTTGGACGAATACTCGATTCTGATTGGTCAATGTGGCTCTTTTTTTGCTCGCACACCATAGCTAAGGACCGACGCTCTGACTAGGTGACTATGTGCAGTCGTATCAATCCGCCGTAAGAAGTCCGGTCAATTTAAGAAATGTGTTTTCTACGTCAGTAAACACTGCGGAGTAGTTTTGGGATATTCATTTTTTAAGACACTAAAAAGCACTTCTCCTGGATCTCAAAGCGGTGTAAAGACAGAGGGCTGGAGCGTTACAGTAAACCTCGATCATTCCTCCCGTCATTTAAAAGATACGTAGCACCATCTTTTCTCCCTGGAAGCAATCCGATTATTTTAAAGTCAATACAATCAATTTAAATCCATATTTTGAGACAAAGCAGAGATTTCTTTGACTAACTAGTCGTATCAAAATCAGATTAACGTACGCCGAGGCCTTGATGACTCTCACGATGTCGTCCCACAGCATCTCTTTCTGCTTGTAGCTGTTCTCCAGCACCGTGACGTTAGAGTAGTTGGACAGGTATTCTTTATAAGACGCCTCGATGTCTGCAGACAGGCTGAGGAACGACTCACCTGCAGAGAGGGGACAAACACTCACTTTAAAACACAAGCAAAAAACATCATTAAGAGGAAATATAATTCAGTTTTGGTTTTTTATAATGATTGCAATAAAAAGTTAACGCTAAAATGCCAACAGAGTTCGTTATAATTAGCTGTTGTCTTCTTGTAATCAAGTTATCTATGCAAATCTGATAATATCTCATCCGAAGAAGCTCAACCTACAGTATTTGGGACTGTATTTGAAAGGAAAATACGTTTAGTTTTCCTCAAATTCAGTTTAATTGTCAGTATTTATTTTGGTTTCTGCACCCTCGAATGGAAAACAAGACTTTTGTTACATTTAAGAGAAGAATATAGACTCAAATCAAATGTGTTTGTGTTCATTTTAAGAAAGGGTCCTCTTTCGCTTCAACACAGCGTCTGTTGAACCTAGGCTTTATTCTTCTTTGTACAGAGTGCCAGCGCCCCGTGGTTGAAAAGGGGTTTTATTTCATTTAAAAAGTGCATAAAGATTTTCTGAAAGTCGGGTATGTTGATGATCTGACTACATATTTCAAACTGTTTTAAAAAAAAAAAAAATTTGAACAAATTTGACTTTTTTTTTTTTTTTTAAATTCTGTCTTTTTTTTAATTTTGACTTTTTGGGTAAAAATTCTGACTTTTTTCGTAAAACTTCTGGATTTGTGTGTAAAAATCAGATTTTTTAAATATTTCTAACTGCTTTTAAAACATCTGACTTTTTTTAGAATAAATTCTGACTTTTTTGAAAATGTTTTGAATTTTTTTGAATTTGTTTTGACTTTGTATAAAATTCTGACATTTTTCAAGTTTGACTTTGACCCGTTTCTCTGATGTTAAAATAGGATTCATTGCAGACGTCTCTAATACACTCCTGTGAGTTTGCATCAAAGTCTTAACCCCTCATGCAGAGACCTCGGACTGTGAGTGTGGACTCCTCCAGATTATCACTCACATGTGGAAACCGGCAGGAAGTGTGAAAGACGTTTTGTTTCCTGTCAACGAGTGTTGTCAAAGCAACTGATCCCAGAATAGGAGCAACAGTTACAAGCAGCAGGATTCAGTCATCAGGATATAAAGGAAACTGTGCTGAGAGCTGTGGATGACGATGTTATTAAAACCCTAAAAAGAGCGTGTAGTGTTTGTTGTAAAAGATGTTATCTCTTCTATACTGCCTGAATCTGCTTTATGGGACCTTTTGTTTTGTTTTTTACACGTGGCCAGGATCACGTCCTTTAAACATTCTCAGAATCCTGATTCTTTTTTTAAAATCAAAATTCTCAACTTTTTTCTCAAGATTCTGACTATTTCCCAAATTTCGATTTTATTATTATTATTATTATTATTATTATTATTATTATTATTATATTATTTATCGAATTTATAAAAAAAAAAAAAAATCTTATTTTTTATCAGTTTCGTTTTCTTCTCTCGAAATTCTCAAATTTTCCTCGGAAATGAAACCTTTTTTTTTATTTCTGACTTTTTACTTATTTCCAAAAAACAACAGAAATCTGACTTTTTTTTTTAAAATGCTCACTTTTTTCAGAAATGATCACTTTTAAAGAAATGCTCACTTTTTTGAAAAATGCTCACTTTTTTGAAAAAAATCTGACTTTTTATAAATGTTCATATTTTTTGTTTTCTGTCTGTCCGGCTCATGTGTTTCAGTGTTAGTCTGAGTGTGCTTCAGGTGTGTATATGTGAGTGTCTTACAGAGGGTCTGAGTGTGCTTCAGGTGTGTATATGTGAGTGTCTTACAGAGGCTCTGAGTGTGCTTCAGGTGTGTATATGTGAGTTTCTTACAGAGGGTCTGAGTGTGCTTCAGGTGTGTATATGTGAGTTTCTTACAGAGGGTCTGAGTGTGCTTCAGGTGTGTATATGTGAGTGTCTTACAGAGGGTCTGAGTGTGCTTCAGGAGTGTATTTGTGAGTGTCTTACAGAGGGTCTGAGTGTGCTTCAGGTGTGTATATGTGAGTGTCTTACAGAGGCTCTGAGTGTGCTTCAGGTGTGTATATGTGAGTGTCTTACAGAGGGTCTGAGTGTGCTTCAGGTGTGTATATGTGAGTGTCTTACAGAGGCTCTGAGTGTGCTTCAGGTGTGTATATGTGAGTGTCTTACAGAGGCTCTGAGTGTGCTTCAGGTGTGTATATGTGAGTGTCTTACAGAGGGTCTGAGTGTGCTTCAGGTGTGTATATGTGAGTGTCTTACAGAGGGTCTGAGTGTGCTTCAGGTGTGTATATGTGAGTGTCTTACAGAGGGTCTGAGTGTGCTTCAGGTGTGTATATGTGAGTGTCTTACAGAGGGTCTGAGTATGCTTCAGGTGTGTATATGTGAGTGTCTTACAGAGGGTCTGAGTGTGCTTCAGGTGTGTATATGTGAGTTTCTTACAGAGGGTCTGAGTGTGCTTCAGCTGTGTATATGTGAGTGTCTTACAGATGGTCTGAGTGTGCTTCAGGTGTGTATATGTGAGTGTCTTACAGAGGGTCTGAGTGTGCTTCAGGTGTGTATATGTGAGTGTCTTACAGAGGCTCTGAGTGTGCTTCAGGTGTGTATATGTGAGTGTCTTACAGAGGCTCTGAGTGTGCTTCAGGTGTGTATATGTGAGTGTCTTACAGAGGGTCTGAGTGTGCTTCAGGTGTGTATATGTGATGTTCTTACAGAGGGTCTGAGTGTGCTTCAGGTGTGTATATGTGAGTGTCTTACAGAGGGTCTGAGTGTGCTTCAGGTGTGTATATGTGAGTGTCTTACAGAGGCTCTGAGTGTGCTTCAGGTGTGTATGTGTGAGTGTCTTACAGAGGGTCTGAGTGTGCTTCAGGTGTGTATGTGTGAGTGTCTTACAGAGGCTCTGATTGTGCTTCAGGTGTGTATATCTGAGTGTCTTACAGAGGGTCTGAGTGTGCTTCAGGTGTGTATATGTGAGTGTCTTACAGAGGGTCTGATTCTGCTTCAGGTGTGTATATGTGAGTGTCTTACAGAGGGTCTGAGTGTGCTTCAGGTGTGTATATGTGATGTTCTTACAGAGGCTCTGAGTGTGCTTCAGGTGTGGATATGTGATGTTCTTACAGAGGGTCTGAGTGTGCTTCAGGTGTGGATATGTGATGGTCTTAAAGAGGGTCTGAGTGTGCTTCAGGTGTGTATATGTGAGTGTCTTACAGAGGGTCTGAGTGTGCTTCAGGTGTGCATATGTGACTGTCTTACAGAGGGTCTGAGTGTGCTTCAGGTGTGGATATGTGAGTGTCTTACAGAGGCTCTGAGTGTGCTTCAGGTGTGCATATGTGATGTTCTTACAGAGGCTCTGAGTGTGCTTCAGGTGTGTATATGTGAGTGTCTTACAGAGGGTCTGAGTGTGCTTCAGGTGTGTATATGTGAGTGTCTTACAGAGGGTCTGAGTGTGCTTCAGGTGTGTATATGTGAGTGTCTTACAGAGGCTCTGAGTGTGCTTCAGGTGTGTATATGTGATGTTCTTACAGAGGCTCTGAGTGTGCTTCAGGTGTGTATATGTGAGTGTCTTACAGAGGGTCTGAGTGTGCTTCAGGTGTGTATATGTGATGTTCTTACAGAGGGTCTGAGTGTGCTTCAGGTGTGTATATGTGAGTGTCTTACAGAGGCTCTGAGTGTGCTTCAGGTGTGTATATGTGAGTGTCTTACAGAGGGTCTGAGTGTGCTTCAGGTGTGTATATGTGAGTGTCTTACAGAGGCTCTGAGTGTGCTTCAGGTGTGTATATGTGAGTGTCTTACAGAGGGTCTGAGTGTGCTTCAGGTGTGTATATGTGAGTGTCTTACAGAGGGTCTGAGTGTGCTTCAGGTGTGTATATGTGATGTTCTTACAGAGGCTCTGAGTGTGCTTCAGGTGTGTATATGTGAGTGTCTTACAGAGGCTCTGAGTGTGCTTCAGGTGTGTATATGTGAGTGTCTTACAGAGGCTCTGAGTGTGCTTCAGGTGTGTATATGTGAGTGTCTTACAGAGGCTCTGCAGGTACAGAGGGTCTTCAGGCTTTTTCTGGTCCATCAGGCCGAGCAGACGGCTGGAGACGTCCATCACCTCCTCGATGAACAGGAACATGTTGTCCAGACCGGCCGGAGGAGGCTGTGGAGCAGAAAGATGAAGACGATTTACAGTATATGTAACGGGCTGAATAAAAGAAGGGGCAGAGTGTAAATGAACACTGTTATCACTCATTATAGGCGGCTTCATATATGAAAAGAAACCACATTACCGCAACCATTACTGTGTAGTATTAGGTGTCCCTAATTACATACTGAAAGTCTACCAACATCTGACCAAGAGGGCCAAACATTTCGTTAAAATACCCTAACTCCTTATTAGTTTTTACTCTGCGATATCAAAGGACTTATTCTGCTGTATTTCTTTTGTTTTTGGTGAAGTTGAGATTGGTCAACCGCTTAGAGATGTCCCGCCTCCTTAGCCTATCACGTACAGTAGCTGTGTCCCAATTCAGAGGCTGGGTCCTCCTGAGCCCGCGGAGGACCCGAAATGAGACGGTCTACGGAGCATGTCCTTGTACGTCACCGGCAGTTACCCCTACATTTTGCCGCCCCCGTCACCTAGCAACCAGCTGCAGTCACAAGTGCCGGTAATAATTTCTGACACTAGGCAAAATATTTTCAAACTGTTTTCAAAACTGTTTTCAAAAATGTTCAATATGGAGTCAGATCTAGCTGTACTTATTTTGGTGTTATATAATATGTTTAAATTATTTTCCCGAGGTCACAACAGGCCCCCTCCCTCGCATCTGGATAAATTGCGCAGTGCGCTCCTTCCTCCCTCTCAAAACAAAATTGTTGCAGTAAGATTTGTATAACAAAAGCAGTTAAATAAATAAATTAGCTTTATAATGAATCCCAACAATATGAAAACCAAACAGGGTTTAGAAATATTTTCACTTCATATTATTTTATGTATGTAATATAAAGAAGACATCTCCAATTGCCCGTATATTTAAATACACAAATTAAATAGGTTTACTTTTCTTTCATGTCGTTTACTATTTGGGTGAGAACATTTAAAAACGAATCCAGCTGAAACCGTTGTAGCCGTTGATGGGACGTTACAAGCCATATATTTTTTTTTAAACTCGTTCGTCACCGTCACCCGTTGCATCCTGGGATATGGTACACCGCGGAGTGTACATCAGATGTATCCTCTAAATCTGGGGAAAGAAGGCTGCATTTGTGGGCCGCATTCGGAGGAGTCTTGTCTTTTTTTTGAATTGGGACAGCCTTCGTTTGGCGGAAGTGACGTATGCGGTCTCCGAATGCATCCTCAGGAGGATGCGGCCGCTGAATTGGGACACAGCTAATGTGTTGGAGCGCTAGCCAATAGGAGTGTGAGTGTTCCGTATATAGTGATGTCACTATGTTCCAGATTTTAGCCTTAGCAGATCATTGACATGCACTAAAACCTATATAATAATAATAATACATTTTATTCATAAGCACACTTTTCATTTGAGTAAACAAAACTCAAAGTGCTACGGAGTAAAATGGTCGATAAAAAACAACAAAAAAACAAAAATATACTGTATATATGATATATATAAATGTCTTTTTCTGCTGCTGCAACGAGAACATTTCCCAAATTGGGATCAATAACGTACTTCTTATCTGACCTGAGAACACACAAAGGGAAAACCACCAAGAAGCAGAAGAGGGCCGATGTGCCCGTTCTGTTTGGCTCCATTGTTTTCTAAGCAGAGTCTGAACAACGCGAGCCCTGCCTCAGGAGATAAACAGACCGTTGTACTCTCACAGAAACTCCATTCATCCACATGTTGCCTTCTCTCTCGTCCATCACTTTCTCCCATTGTCCTCCGTTCATTACATCACGATCCCCATGTCTCTAATAACATTTAGACTGCATCTGTCATGTCCCTTGCAGACACGTCTCCATGTAATGTGTCTCTTATTAACTGATCCTCTCTTCCCGAGTTGATCTGCTTCCTTTAGCAGATCATCTCCTGTCCTCCTTTCTGTTATCTACTCATCCCTCTTCCCTCCATCCACCACTCCCTGCGGTGGTATCGTCTCCATGCTCATCCTGACTCCATTATGTTTCACGGGGACTCGTTTCCTTACTGATAATCCAGAAGCAATCAGAGGTAATGAAAAGCTACAAACAACAATAAATAAAACAAATCTGAAAAAAGAACCAAGCAAGCTCTAAAATGGATTGGCTAGTGCTCCAACACATTGTACGTGATAGGCTAAGGGGCGGGATGTCTCTAAGCTGGGTAGACCAATCACAACAGAGCCGGCCAGCTAACCAATCAGAGCAGACTTGGCTCTGGTTTCAGACAGAGGGTGAGAAGAGGTGATGCAGCACAGGCAGTATGAGAACAATAAAGAGCTTTTGGAACATTAGAGCATGGAGACATGTCCCAGGAGAGACACTTTATGATGTGTTTAAAGTATTTACAACCTGTAGAAGCTGTAGTTTCCCCCAAACACACCTGTTCACCCTCTGAGAAATACGCAAGATATTTAACCACTCACTTTGTTCGTCTGAAAGCTCTAGACTAGCTGAGGAAGTTCACACGTACTCATATATACTATTCTATACAGAAGGGGTGGGAATCACCAGGATCCCCACGATACGACGCTATCGCGATACTTAAGCCACAATATGATGCTATCGCGATACTTAAGCCATGATACGATGCTATCACGATACTTAAGCCACGATACGACGCTATCGCGATAATTAAGCCACGATACGACGCGCTATCGCGATACTTAAGCCATGATACGATAATATCGCGATACTTAAGCTGCGATACGGCGCTATCGCGATACTTAAGCCACGATGTGACGCTATCGCGATACTTAAGCCACAATACGGCGCAATCGCGATACTTAAGCCACGATGCGCCGCTATCGCGATACTTAAGCCATGATATGATGCTATCGCGATACTTGAGCTACGGTACAATGCTATCGCGATACTTAAGTCATGATACGACGCTATCGCGATACTTAAGCCACAATACGAAGCTATCGCGATACTTAAGCCACGATACGATGCTACCGCGATACTTAAGCCATGATACGACGCTATCTCGATACTTAAGCCACGATACGATGCTATCGCGATACTTGAGCCACGGTACGATGCTATCACGATACTTAAGCCATGATACGATGCTATCGCGATACTTGAGCCACTATACGATGCTATCGCGATACTTAAGCCACGATACGATGCTATCGCGATACTTGAGCCACGGTACGATGCTATCGCGATACTTGAGCCACGGTACGATGCTATCGCGATACTTGAGCCACGATACGATGCTATCGCGATACTTAAGCCACGATACGATGCTATCGCGATACTTAAGCCACAATACGATGCTATCGCGATACTTAAGCCACGATACGATGCTATCGCGATACTATATTGATATATGTGATTGCATGATATATTGGGTTCCAGTTTCTTTAACATGTGACAAAACCCTTCGGTTTCCACAGCGCTGATTGGACGCAGGTCTTTGCACAGGAAGCAGGTGATGATTGAGTTATTTTCTTAGTTCGCTCAGGATTTGATGGTGGCTTTGCCCAGGTCATTTGGATTTGCAATACGATTAGTTTATATAGTAAAATATCAATACTTGGCGTCCGTGTATCGATACAATATCGCCACGCAAAGTATCGCGATACTATGCTGTATCGATTATTTCCCCCACCCCTAGTGTACAGTATGACATCACATGACATGCCACTTGTTAGACGTTTTTATCCAAAGTGACTTACATACTCAATACTGTGGAGAATCCCCACAGGAGCACTTTGATGTGAAGTGTCTCAGGGACACAACGACATGCTGACTGTAGTGGGACTTGAACTTACTATCCCCTGATTCGAAGTCCAGCACACTACCCACTGAGCCACAGCCCCCCCCCCTATATCTAATACTATGATGTATTGAAGCCCTGATGTATCGAATCCAACTTTATTTATATAGCACTTTAAAACCTTCAGACCAAAGTGCTGTACAGAGAGATAAGCTCACACAACATAATATAAATACATTTAAAATACAAGATACAAACAAAAAACAAACCAGAATAAACTTAATAATTTAAAAATAAATAACAGCCATAAAATTAAAACAATAGACCACTAAAAGCAAATAAAAGCAACAATCTGCTTGTTTCCGAATGCTAAGGAGAAGAGGTGGGTTTTAAGACGGGATTTAAAAGCAGACAGTGTGGGAGCCTGTCTGATGAGCGAGGGCAGGTCGTTCCACAGGTTAGGGGCGGCAGCAGAGAAAGTACGGTCCCCTCTGCGCTTAGACTTTGTTTTTGGCACCTTCAGGGGCAACTGATCAGCTGACCTGAGAGTGCGAGTGGGCGTGTAGCTGTGTAACAGCTCAGAGAGGTAGGGCGGGGCCATTGAGGGCTTTAAAAGTAAATAAAAGAGTTTTAAAATGAATCCTCAAATGAACGGGCAGCCAGTGGAGCCTAGACAAAATGGGGGAAATGTGCTATGTATGTTATCAGTGTAATAAAAAGAGTACCTGTAGCTTGTTGAGGTTGCTCCTGATGGTCACCGTGCTGACCTGCAGCAGACGGAGGTAGTTCCTCTCTGATTGGACGAGCTCCTCGACGGCCAATAGCTGCCTCTGAGCCGCCCTCTCTTTATCTGCTGCTTCCTCCTCCAACGTCTTCTTCATCTTCTCCTCCTCTTCCTCCTCCTCTGTGTTCTTCTTCTTCCCCTCGTCTGAGAAACTGTCCTGAGAGGAAAGTCTTACATGTGTGGAAGTGTTCGTTTCGTCCAAAAAGACGTTGGCGTCCTCCTCCGAGCTGAAGGTCTCGTCTCTGTCCTTCTCCTTCATCGTTGCAGAGGAAGAGGAGGATGGTTTAGGGAGAGGAAGAGTGAAGGAGGAGGGCTGAGGCCTCCTGGGAACCTCCATGATGTCGATCACTGTGAGAGAGAAACACTGATTGTTAAGCATCTCTCTCGTGTTCGTTTACAATAATAACTTTGGTATTTACAGTTTAAAGGTCTCCCATCGTACTACCGTCAGGCGTGTATTATAGGTCTCAGATAAAAAACATGTCTCTGAAGTGTTTTGCTCAAAATACCAAACAGATCACTCAAGGGTTCTCTCTGAAACAGCATGGAGCTCAAACTCTTTCTCTCTCTCAGGTTTACCACAAGGTGACTTCCTTTTGATTTCCTGCTTCTTCACACAGACTCTCTCCAGTACAGGTTAGCTCTGAGTGTTAGCATGCTAATGTAAACACAGACCATATCACATCCAGAACACGTCTCATTGTTTCTGACAGTAACGTTTCTGATTGGACCGTGGGTGTAAAGCCCGCCCACATTTTAGTAATGTCGTCATGACGCAGCAAATCTGGATCAACTCCGTTGTTCCCCCGTTTTTAGAGATGTGGGTACGGAGGAGAAGAGAGAGGGGTTTATTTCCTGACACTTTGAGAGTCTCCTGACACACAGGGACACACCGGGGACACACCGGAGACACACGAGGGACACACCGGGGACACACGAGGAACACACCGGGGACACACTGAGACACCGGGGACACACAAGGGGACACACCGGGACACACAGGACACACCGGGGACACACAGGGGATATACCGGGGACACATGGGGACACACCGGGGACACATAGTCATGTTTAAAAGACATCACAAAGTGCATTTTGTATGACAGGAGACCTTTAAGGAAACGCATGGATGAAAATGAACCCGTTCATTTGAAACTAGTTTGAAGCTGCAAAGCCCAGCCATCTTCAGAAGGTATAAGGTTACCCTAAAACTGATTCCCCTCAGTGCGAAAGGCAACCACTGCAGCTGCTGCACGGTGTCAAATGTTTGAATTCAAATTAAGCCGGATAAGATAAGAGGTACTTTATTGATCCTAATTTGTGAAATGTTTGCGTAGCAGCAGCATAAAAAACAACAAAACAAGGCATTTCACATAAGTAGAAATGAAAGAGTAGAAATAAACAATACTAGAGTTTAAACATCTCAAAATAGAATTAAAACCGCGTTAAAAAGTTGAAGAGTAGATTGTTAAGACTGTCTCATGTTTGTTTACATGAATAACCTAGCTATTCACAGGTTAAGGAAACACATGGAGGGAAATGAACCCGTCTAGCTTTTATTTGACACTAGTTTGAAGCTTGAAAGCCCAGCCATCTTCAGAAGGTATAAGGTTTCCCTATTATTGATCTGATCAGTGTGAAAGGCAACCAGGCTGCACGGGGTCAGATGTTAGAGGGGACCAGATGGAAAACTCAACCGGATGAGAGGGACTTTATTCATCCTAATTTGGGACATGTTTGCGTTGCAGCATAAAAAACAACAAAACAACACAATGCATGATGGTAGAAATGAAAGAGTAGAAGTAAACAATACTAGAATTTCAACATCTCAAAGAAGAATTAAAGAGTGGAGAACATAGGCTACAGTCGGCCGTGAAGATTAGATGCAAAGGAAAATGTACGAGATGACATAACAATTCCCAGAATTCAGTCTGATAACATTCCTGATTGAAAGGTTCATCCGAAGTGAACTCGTACCATCCACCACATATCAAGATCTCACAGCCACACACACACACACCCAGCTGTGCTGCAGATGTTAAAGCTTTGTTTACACACTGTATTCAC
>NC_136901.1:94218161-94220661 GCF_949606895.1 Notothenia rossii
GTAGTGGTAGTGGTAGTGGTAATGGTAGTTGTAGTAGTAGTAGTAGTAGTAGTAGTGGTAGTAGTAGTAGTATATGTCTTATCAGCTGTCTGAGGGAAATAATAGTCCACATTCAGGGATGCAAAATGCTCTAAATCAAATTACTTTACAAGTTTGATATCAATATATGACGGATACAGATTGACTCATTGATCACTGCGGCTCTTCTTGGAAATATTTCAACGTCCTTAAGTTAATGTTTATTACTCTCTTCCTGCTGAGTGACAAACAGCTGAGGAGGATTTACTTTATTGTAGGTGTGTGATGATAGCATCCTGCCTGGAGGAATATATTCAAGTGCAATCACAAGTCTACCTTTCTGTGGTTAGTCTGATGGCTACATGTTGTGGTTTGTTTTGTTTGCACACTGCACTCTGAGTCAAGAACCCACATGCTGCTGAATACAAAATACAAATGATGGTCAGGCCAGTAAAGGTTTAATATAAATTAGTAATGACAACAGCATTTGTTTCGGAAATCAATCAAGACAATACTCGTCTTTTTGTGAATAATTAAAGCATTTTCGTCGCTTTTACCCGCATCTCTCTGTTGTCAGGTGAAGACTTTAAACCAAATCTCGTTGGAGAACTGCCGCAACGCGAGACGTCTTAAAAAGCCGCTCATGTGGGGTATTTTTGTTGGGATAAAGACAGGAGAAAAGGATAAATGTTGAATAAATAATGAAGCGTTTACCTTTCAGTCTCGTCCTGTGATGAAATCCCGTGCTGTGCTCTCAGCGTGTCTCTGTCATTGAACTCTCGTTCACCTGTTGTCATGTCAGCAGCCTGTCAAACTCGCGATAATGAGGGAAACAACGTCCGGTCACTGCTTTATAAAATAAAAGCTTTTTCTTTCAGAGTAAAAGTCGTAATCATTTAACAATAACTGTCGTTGAAATAAACAGTTACATTTATTTTTAAACATTATTATTATCTTTGTGTGAGTTTAGATCTGCCCTATCCTGTGTTTCACCCTTAATGCTGTTGTAAATCAGATTATTAGAGGATATAAATGTTAAAATAATTTCCCCCATTGACTTCAACAGAGAGTGATGCAATGTCTCCTCCTCACCACCAGGGGGCGCCATGGCCCCTCCCTCAGCGTGACGTCGCAGTTGAAGGGTCAGAGAGGCTGAGATCCACATGCATGATGTTGTTGATGCTGGAGATTTAAACACTTCTTTACCGCTGTTTTATTGGTGAGTTTCACCTTTTATTCTGGTTTCTTTACGTGTTATTTGTTGCTTTGGTTCGTTTAATAACATGCGGCTCCTTTTTGGTTTAAAGCTAAGGCTAGCCCATAAAGTTCCATTGTCGGACACACTGTTTGTTTCCCTGAAATGCTAACTCACTTTACTATCAAAGTACATTTAATGTATCACTATTACTGTCACCTGTCCTATATAAGGTGGTTTCATATTGATGGCTTTCAAAGAGCAATGATTCGTCACTTTGGTTAATTAAATAACTGCAGATAAACAGAATGTGTCTCCTTTTGCATTAAAGCCAAATGGCTACAGTTCCATTGTCGGACAAACTGTATTGTTCTGTTTAGAGAAATTTGTATCCCCCTAAAATGCTAACTAGCAAATTACTTTGAATTTCTACTCTCATTGTCACCTGTCTGATATGAGGTGGTTTCATATCGATGACTTTAAAAAGGTATAATGCTAAGGAGACTTGCTAACCAGCACAGTTAAACATGCTACCTTTTATAATAATAATAATAATTTACTTCAAGCTGTGTTTTCTTGGTGAGTTAACCTTACAGTTTTTGCTGGGTTGATTCAGTAAGAGCTGTTTGATATAAGGTGGTTAAATATCGATGTGGCTAATCCTGCCTGCCATGCAACAGCCTAATTAGTAAATCATTGATTCAATGGATAAAGGAAAAGCGTTTTGACTCAGTTAGCAACAATTAAAAAAACCATGCATCTTCTGATACTAGAGGCCTTGTAAAGCAGACACACCTTTCATATCGCTCCGTTGTGATTGGTCAACAGCTTAGAGATGTCCCGCCCCTTAGCCTTATCATGTACAATGTGTTGGAGCGCGAGCCAATAGGAGTGTTGCGTAGTGATGTTACTAGAAGTAAACAAAGGAGTCCAATGGAGGTTTTTAAATGCATCAAACTAGGGATGGGTATCGTTAAGGTTTTAACGGTACTACTAATTTTATCGATGCCGCTTATCGATCCGGTCCTTTAACGGTATTCTTATCGGTTCTCTTTTTTTTAAGGTAAATTAACTAAACAAAATAAATTAAATAAATAATATTTCACATCAAAAGAAACAACAACAACGTTTTAACAAATGGCCCCCAGAAACCAGAAGAAGAACCTCTTTAATGTCCTCTCTCTCTCTGGTTGTTTTCTCCGTGTGTTCCAGAGTCCTGAGGTGAAATGAGGAACCTGAAGCTTCTGAAGAGTCTCCAGAGCTCAGAGCTGCAGATCCTCGGCTCCC
>NC_136901.1:94225661-94238342 GCF_949606895.1 Notothenia rossii
CAGCGTTTAGAGAACATTCAGCAGCTTGAGGAGACATTCAGCGTTTAGAGAACATTCAGCAGCTTGAGGAGACATGCAGCGTTTAGAGAACATTCAGCAGCTTGAGGAGACATGCAACGTTTAGAGAACATTCAGCAGCGTTTAGAGAACATTCAGCAGCTTGAGGAGACATGCAACGTTTAGAGAACATTCAGCAGCGTTTAGAGAACATTCAGCAGCTTGAGGAAACATGCAGCGTTTAGAGAACATTCAGCAGCTTGAGGAGACATGCAGCGTTTAGAGAACATTCAGCAACTTGAGGAGACATGCAGTGTTTAGAGAACATTCTGCAGCTTGAGGAGACATGCAGCGTTTAGAGAACATTCAGCAGCTTGAGGAGACATGCAGCGTTTAGAGAACATTCAGCAACTTGAGGAAACATGCAGCGTTTAGAGAACATTCAGCAGCGTTTAGAGAACATTCAGCAACTTGAGGAGACATGCAGCGTTTAGAGAACATTCAGCAGCTTGAGGAGAATTGCAGCGTTTAGAGAACATTCAGCAACGTTTAGAGAACATTCAGCAGCTTGAGGAGACATGCAGCGTTTAGAGAACATTCAGCAACTTGAGGAGACATGCAGCGTTTAGAGAACATTCAGCAGCTTGAGGAGACATGCAGCGTTTGGAGAACATTCAGCAACTTGAGGAAACATGCAGCGTTTAGAGAACATTCAGCAGCGTTTAGAGAACATTCAGCAACTTGAGGAGACATGCAGCGTTTAGAGAACATTCAGCAGCTTGAGGAGACATTCAGCGTTTAGAGAACATTCAGCAGCTTGAGGAAACATGCAACGTTTAGAGAACATTCAGCAGCTTGAGGAGACATTCAGCGTTTAGAGAACATTCAGCAGCTTGAGGAGACATGCAGCGTTTAGAGAACATTCAGCAGCTTGAGGAGACATGCAACGTTTAGAGAACATTCAGCAGCGTTTAGAGAACATTCAGCAGCTTGAGGAGACATGCAACGTTTAGAGAACATTCAGCAGCGTTTAGAGAACATTCAGCAACTTGAGGAAACATGCAGCGTTTAGAGAACATTCAGCAGCTTGAGGAGACATGCAGCGTTTAGAGAACATTCAGCAACTTGAGGAGACATGCAGTGTTTAGAGAACATTCTGCAGCTTGAGGAGACATGCAGCGTTTAGAGAACATTCAGCAGCTTGAGGAGACATGCAGCGTTTAGAGAACATTCAGCAACTTGAGGAAACATGCAGCGTTTAGAGAACATTCAGCAGCGTTTAGAGAACATTCAGCAACTTGAGGAGACATGCAGCGTTTAGAGAACATTCAGCAGCTTGAGGAGAATTGCAGCGTTTAGAGAACATTCAGCAACGTTTAGAGAACATTCAGCAGCTTGAGGAGACATGCAGCGTTTAGAGAACATTCAGCAGCTTGAGGAGACATGCAGCGTTTAGAGAACATTCAGCAGCTTGAGGAGACATGCAGCGTTTAGAGAACATTCAGCAGCTTGAGGAGACATGCAGCGTTTAGAGAACATTCAGCAGCGTTTAGAGAACATTCAGCAACTTGAGGAGACATGCAGCGTTTGGAGAACATTCAGCAGCTTGAGGAGAATTGCAGCGTTTAGAGAACATTCAGCAACGTTTAGAGAACATTCAGCAGCTTGAGGAGACATGCAGCGTTTAGAGCACATTCAGCAACTTGAGGAGACATGCAGCGTTTAGAGAACATTCAGCAGCTTGAGGAGACATGCAGCGTTTAGAGAACATTCAGCAACTTGAGGAAACATGGCAGCGTTTAGAGAACATTCAGCAGCTTGAGGAGACATGCAGCGTTTAGAGAACATTCAGCAGCTTGAGGAGACATGCAGCGTTTAGAGAACATTCAGCAGCTTGAGGAGACATGCAGCGTTTAGAGAACATTCAGCAACTTGAGGAGACATGGCAGCGTTTAGAGAACATTCAGCAACGTTTACAGAACATTCAGCAGCTTGAGGAGACATGCAGCGTTTACTAAAAGCTGCAGAAACCAAACGCTTGCCCAAATAAGACCATAAAACATTTCAGTCGATACTTGAATACTTCTTTACTTTTACTTGAGTAAAGAAGTTTAGTCAGTACTTCACCAGAGTATTTTTAAACACGAGTATCTGTACTGCTGCTGTCGTAAAGGTGTACTCTGCCCTCTCTGCTGAGGTGTGATTGGATGCTGAATCTCCTCGTTGTGTTTCAGACCCTCAGGCAGTCTGATAGCCAGCTCTCAGCGTCACCCCAACAAACACAGCGTGGTTTTCATGGAGAAGAACGGACTTCTGCACGGAGACTTCACTCTGCCCTTCAGCAAGGACCAGGCCAAGGTCGAACCCTGACTCACACACCACCACAGCTCTGATAATGGTTTTTAGAAGAGGGGGCAAAGCCTTTAGATTCTTTCGTGGATCCGATGTAACAACATTATATACATTTAATTGTATTCCATTCTATTTAAATGTAAATACTGCTATATTTTATTTTTCTATATTTTGTATTATTTGTGATGCTTCTTAAAATAGTTCTCTATCTGTGTTTTACTTTGATGTATGCACCACAACACCAGGTCAAATTCCTCGTACGTGTCAACCTACCTGATGATAAACCTGATTCTGATTAAAGAATAAGACAGAACTTTTTTCTGAAAATCTCAAAATTTCGACTTCTCAATTCTGACTTTTTCCTCAAAATCTATGAATTCTGACTTGTTCTCAAAATTCCGACTCATACCTAAAAATTATGGCTTTTTCTCAAAATTATATATTTTTCTCAAAATTCTGAATTTTTTTCAGAAACATGAAAATTCTGAAACTAAATTCTAAAGCAGATTCTACACCATCACACCCCTGATAATGATGGTCTTTATTTATATAGTGTGTGTGTGTGTGTGTGTGTGTGTGTGTGTGTGTGTGTGTGTGTGTGTGTGTGTGTGTGTGTGTGTGTGTGTGTGTGTGTGTGTGTGTGTGTGTGTGTGTGTGTGTGTGTGTGTGTGTGTGTGTGTGTGTGTGTGTGTGTGTGTGTGTGTGTGTGTGTGTGTGTGTCTCTCTCGCGCTCTCTCGCTCTCTCTCAGGTGAAGGACCTGCTGTGGAATAGTGACTCCTCTGTGCTGGCCGTCTGGCTGGAGGACATGACGGCTGGAGAGGACGAACAGATCAACACCTGCAGTGAGTTCTGATCAATCTGTTTCAGCCAATCAGGGTCACTTTCAATATGTTGAACCACATCTGTGACATTAGAGCATCACCTGAAGAGTTGAAGGACAGGGGTGTACATTAAAGGTCACCTCTCATGCATCACCATGTGTCCCCGGTGTGTCCCCGGTGTGTGTGTGTAAAGAAGCAGGAAATCAAAAAGAAGTCACCTTGTGGTAAACCTGAGAGAGAGAAAGAGTTTGAGCTCCATGCTGTTTCAGAGAGAAGCCTTGATGTGGTTTGGAACATGATATGGAGTTTCATCACGGCAGCGTTTAGCTGAGTTTCTGAAGGTAGAATTAGTTTTAAAGCTACAGACCCAGAATCAGCACTTTAGTAACAGCTGAAATAGAGGGGTTTGAGGCTATTGGTATTTTGAGCAAAACACTTCAGAGTTCAGAGACATGTTTTTAATATATTTGAGAACTATAATATATGCCTAAAAATGGTATAATAGCAGACCTTTAAAGCCTCACCTGAAGAGTTGTACAGGCCAAAGGAAACACAGGATCGGGTGAACATTAAAATAACACGGATAGATTTATAATAAATGCCCTCTTTAATGTGTGTCCCCCTGCAGTCCAGCTGTGGACGGTGGGGAACTACCACTGGTATCTGAAGCAGAGCCTGGACTTCGGCAGGGACGCTCTGAGGGCCCCGCGGTGCGTCTGCTGGGACCCTGAACGGCCCCTCAGGCTCCACATGTTGACCCACAGCTGGACCAGCATCACCTACGACTGGAGCTTCACCACCGACAAGAGCTCGGGGTCAGAGGGGAGCGACAACGCCAACGTGGCCGTGATCGATGGAGGTGAGAGCCAATCAGACGAGAGGACAGGGGGCGGGGTGAGGATGGAGAAACATAGGGGCCGAAACTAATTTGTAAATAACTGATTAAATAAGGAAAAGTGTTTTGACTCTGTTGTGACAAACTACAAAACATGCATCTTCTGATACCAGAGAGACATATTTAACATTTCTCTTTGTTTCTAACAGATAAAATCCTGGTGACGAACTTCCGTCAGTGTGTGGTCCCGCCCCCCATGTGCTCCTTCGAGCTGCAGCTGAGCTCACCTGTCAATCAGGTGACCTTCCTGTGCCAGCCGCAGAGGACCAATCAGCTGGCAGCGCTGACTTCTGACGGACAGATTTCACTCTACGTCCAAGGTGGGTCACATGGTTTGTTTTCTTTAGTGATGAGTCCCTTGGTCTAAATACTATCTTAATTCATATGTGTTCACACCAACAGATTTAGGAAATGATTTGGACCAATCAGCTGACGGGTTTCGCAGGATGTCCCGCCCCCTCGTCCTGCAGAAAACCTTCAGGTAACTTCCTGCAGATGATTCACTCTTTGTTTTTAATCAAACGAGTCAAATACTTCCTGTTAAGCCAACAAGCAAAGCTCCAGAGGCTTGATTTGATATTATACCAGAGTTTCAGTGTTGTTTAGTGAATGCAAATCTGAAGTCACATTCAATTAGAGGTGGAAAAAGTACTCCCTTACTTAAGTTAAGTAGAAGTAGTATGTAAGAAATGTACTTAAGTAAAAGTACAAAAGTATTTGCATCAAAATATAAGTTCAAACAGCAAAAGTGTTTCCTCTGTGGTCATTATGTATTTGTGACCCGCTCTATCGAAATCAGTCGGAAGTCGCGACGGCTCATTTCAAAATAAACGTTGATTTGCGTAAAAAACTAGTTTTTCGGGGTTCGGGTGTTTTGTTTGATTTTAAATAAACAAAGTCTTGGCTTTCAGAATATGAAACTTTTATTACTAAAATCACACGATAAATAAGCTTGTAAAGGGAAGATGACAAGCACCACTCATCTGAATTCAAATAAAAAAAGTCTTGGCTTTCAGAAGATTAAACTCGTTTCGGAAGTTCAGATGATAAATACAGGTTTTAAGCTTGTAACGGCATAACAAGCGGAGAACGGAGTTAATGCTCTCTCTCTCTCTCTCTCTCCCTCAGAGTGTGTGTGGAGCCTCTCTCTGCAGTGTGTGTGTGTGTGTGTTAATGCTCTCTCTCTCTCTCTGTCTCCCTCAGAGTGTGTGTGGAGCCTCTCTGCAGTGTGTGTGTGTGTGTGTTAATGCTCTCTCTCTCTCTCTCTCCCTCAGAGTGTGTGTGGAGCCTCTCTGCAGTGTGTGTGTGTGTTAATGCTCTCTCTCTCTCTCTCTCTCTCTCCCTCAGAGTGTGTGTAGAGCCTCTCCCTCTGCAGCAGCTCCTCTGGCTGCAGGAGGACCTGTTTGTGTGTGTGACCTCCAGCCTGCAGACGACCTCCACCCTCATCCTGCTGCTGCACCCTGACCCTGAGGATGAGGACTCTCTCTCTGTCAGGTCAGCACCACACACTCATTGTTTATTATTATTTATACACACTGTGTGTGTGTGTGTGTGTGTGTGTGTGTGTGTGTGTGTGTGTGTGTGTGTGTGTGTGTGTGTGTGTGTGTGTGTGTGTGTGTGTGTGTGTGTGTGTGTGTGTGTGTGTGTGTGTGTGTGTGTGTGTGTGTGTGTGTGTGTGTGTGTGTGTGTGTGTGTGTGTGTGTGTGTGTGTGTGTGTGTGTGTGTGTGTGTGTTCTTCTGGTCTCAGGTGTGTGTGTGTGTTTGCTCTTCAGGTCTCAGGTGGAGGTGGATGGAGTTGTCCTCAGTCTGGTTCACGGCTCTCAGAGCGGCACTGTGGCTCTGCAGCTGGAGGACGGACAGATCCGGAAGCTCCTCTACAGTGAGTCACAACTCTTCTTCAAGTGTCTGCCGAGTGGAGTTTGAAATGCATGAATTCAGAATGAGTTATTTGGGATCTAGCATAAAGGATATCGTGTGTCAAATGTATTTGTAAATCCTTTATTCTCAAACGGTGCAGATGTTCCTGATCCCTCAGTGGAGGAATGGAGGGATTCCAGCGGATGTCTCATCAGCTTCCCGGTTCCCTGCGTCCAGACGGCGCTCTGCAGCATCAGTGGGGAGGTACGCATCATGTCTTTCATATAACTTGACTCAAGTGAGATCCTGGGTCAAATACTTCCCTCTGCCTCTCAGGAACATCTGCTCGGGCTGACGGACAGATCCCACCTGTACGTCGGAGACACTGAGGTAACACCTTTCATCAATATGTTTATTATAAGAAAAGGGGCTGATGGGAAATATTTTTAATTCATGTTTTACTCATTTTCTCAGCTGGCCTCCAATATTTCCTCTTTCGCCGTCTGCAACGACTTCCTGCTCATCACCACACACTCACACACCTGCCGCTGCCTCCACCTGAACACTCTCACTGTCAAAGGTAGGTCACACACACACACACACTCACTCACTCACTCACTCACTCACTCACTCACTCACTCACACTCACACTCACACTCACACTCACACACTCACTCACTCACACACACACACACACACACACACACACTCACTCACTCACTCACTCACTCACTCACTCACACACTCACACTCACACTCATATATATATATATATATATATATATATATATATATATATATATATATATATATATATATATATACACATACACACACACTCTCATACTCACACACACACAGACAGACAGACTCGCACCTGCCGCTGCCTCCACCTGAACACACTCACTGTCAAAGGTAGGACACACACGCACACACGCACGCACACACACACACACACACACACACACACACACACACGCACACACACACACACACACGCACACACGCACACACACACACACACACTCTCATACGCACACACACACACACACACACACTCTCATACGCACACACACACACAGACAGACAGACTCGCACCTGCCGCTGCCTCCACCTGAACACACTCACTGTCAAAGGTAGGACACACACACACACACACACACACACACACACACATCAGCACATCTCAAAACATTCTCTTGCACTAAAGCATCTGTTTTATTAGTTTTATGTCCTCTATATATTCATGTTGCTCTGTTGGAGGAGCCTGGGACTTCAGTTTTTCATTGACATATCTCCACTGTAGCTGCTGAGCACATGCTGAGAGAGACTTGAAACTCACACACTCTCACACTCACACTCACAGTTTGCAGCCCCTAAGTAAACAATAAGATCTTAAAATCGATGCTGAAATGGATGGACTTAACTTCTGATTGAAAGCCTTCACACTGGAGAAATAAGAAACTGAAAATGTATGCGATCATTTATGGCATTCATAATTAATGTCTCATTCTTAACAGTGAATTGTTTTCATGTATTAATTATTAAATGTGTTAGTCTGGACAAACGTTTCCTGTTGAGATTCCTGGAAAAGGGAAATTACTTTTCATAAAAAAAGTTGATTCAAGAACAAAACTCTGGTATTAGATCAGTACGGACGCCAAATGTCCTGTTTGGGTTGCCGTACCTAGCGGTCCAACATGGAGGAACAACTTGCGCTTGTGCAGTGCAAATCGGGCAGAGCCAACATGTTGCAGCTGAATGACCTTTCATACTTGCACTATTTGGTCTGCTTTATTGTGTTGCTCTGTTGGCTTAACTTAACTAATGTGCATGAGAGGAATAGTTTCGGCGAAAACTAAAAGGAACCGTGGGGTCAGATTAGATTTTTCCAAAGGGGGGTTCGGTTAGCATGTGTCCCACAATGCACTAACTTTAATTCATGTTCCTTTGTTTTTCAATGGGTGTTTTAAAATGCCATTTTGTAATATGTTTCTTGATGTCTTTCATTTTTTGAAAGCACTTTGAGTTGCCTTCTGTTGAAAGATTCTGTATTATGGCGCATTTCCACTACAGCGCGGTTTAAGCGTGCGGTGCCCGGCCCGTTTTTTGTTTGCGTTTCCACTAGGGGTAGTTCCGGCTAGCGGGTACTTTGTCACAGTTTTCTGGCCATGACTCAGACAGTCTGTGGTTTGTACTTGTTTAGCTTGTGTCTAGTTTCTGAACAGATATGAGGAGCTGTGAGCTCTGAGGGCTAACAGCTGATGTTGGTTTTGTGGTTCACATTGAAGATGACGTCAAGGCTCCGCCTACTCTGCGTTACTATAGTTACTGCCCCAGCTACTAAACTGTATTGGAAACGCAGTGTAGGAGCCGCATTTAAGTTTTTTTTGTTTTGATTTATTTGGAACCTTTATTGATGCATTTTTCTGTTTCAGTAAGAGGTGTGCTTTGCTCAGGTGGAGGGGGCGGGGCTTTAAGTTGGAGGTGTGGTGTGTGACGGGAGAGCAGCAGGCAGCAGCAATACCGTCATTGACACGCAGACGCAACCTAATGCTTAGTCAAATACAGATTATTAGGATCTGCTGTTTAAGTTTATGTTAAATATTGTTTTCGTATTTTTTGTTTATGTTTTACTGGAAATAAACCTTGAAAAGCAACCGAAACGTCCAGTGGATTGCGTACTGCGAGTCTGACACTGCTTCTGAGGCCCAAACTCTACATGTGGCCAAGAACAATAACTTTTGAGGGGAAGGTTACAAGACAAACGTTTTGGGGTTTTGGCCACTACATGCAGCCTAAAGTGAGCCTGGCCTATCAACGCCTACCTATACCGTACTAAGCCGTGCGAGGCCCTGCAGTGGAAAAGCGCCATAAATAAACTTGCCTTGACTTGAATCTTGAACCTTTGACCCCACAGGTCTGCAGGCGGCCCTGGTTTCAGACGGAGGGCAGAACGATCAGAACGATGAGACCCTGCGTCGCGTGGAGAGAGGATCCAGGATCGTCACGGTGGTGCCGCATGACACCAGAGTCATCCTGCAGGTGGGAGAGACACACAGTCGCACACCTGTCTCCGTTTACATCACAGCCACAGTCAGTGATGGTGCATTAGTTGTCCGATGTGAGGGTCTCAGGCGCATTCTCCAAAGCCCCCTGAGAGACATGTAGAATTTGTGATGTTGGGCTATATAAATACACTTTGATTGATAATAAAAATAATACACGTTATTCGTTTAGAGCTTTTCCTGGTGCTCAAAGCGCTTTCCAAGCAGGTAAAGAAGAACTATTGGCAACAAAAGTTAAACGTGCTAAGCTAGGTGGAATAGGAGCGAGGGGTTAGTGGATCAGGAGTTGAAGGGAAGGGGTTAGTGGATCAGGAGTTGAAGGGAAGGGGTTAGTGGATCAGGAGTTGAAGGGAAGGGGTTAGTGGATTAGGAGTTGAAGGGAAGGGGTTAGTGGATTAGGAGTTGAAGGGAAGGGGTTAGTGGATTAGGAGTTGAAGAGAAGGGGTTAGTGGATCAGGAGTTGAATGGAAGGGGTTAGTGGATCAGGAGTTGAAGGGAAGGGGTTAGTGGATTAGGAGTTGAAGAGAAGGGGTTAGTGGATTAGGAGTTGAAGGGAAGGGGTTAGTGGATTAGGAGTTGAAGGGAAGGGGTTAGTGGATCAGGAGTTGAAGGGAAGGGGTTAATGGATTAGGAGTTGAAGAGAAGGGGTTAGTGGATTAGGAGTTGAAGGGAAGGGGTTAGTGGATCAGGAGTTGAAGGGAAGGGGTTAGTGGATCAGGAGTTGAATGGAAGGGGTTAGTGGATCAGGAGTTGAAGGGAAGGGGTTAGTGGATCAGGAGTTGAAGGGAAGGGGTTAGTGGATCAGGAGTTGAAGGGAAGGGGTTAGTGGATCAGGAGTTGAAGAGAAGGGGTTAGTGGATTAGGAGTTGAAGGGAAGGGGTTAGTGGATCAGGAGTTGAAGGGAAGGGGTTAGTGGATCAGGAGTTGAAGGGAAGGGGTTAGCGGATTAGGAGTTGAAGGGAAGGGGTTAGTGGATCAGGAGTTGAAGGGAAGGGGTTAGTGGATTAGGAGTTGAAGGGAAGGGGTTAGTGGATCAGGAGTTGAAGGGGAGGGGTTAGTGGATTAGGAGTTGAAGGGGAGGGGTTAGTGGAACATGTGATTGTAAAAACTCCAAAGGTATATCTGTGTAAACTAAAAGAAGTGTATCAAACCGTTGATATTTTGTTATTCTTTAGACAGAAACATGGACTTGACGCAAGTCTTCTGGCTCTTATACTGTTGAACAACAATATAATAATGTCTTCAATCAGCATGTGTTTCTATTTGGTTATATTTGGTCATGTCTTGAGTGTCTAAGGTTTCCGATCCACGACAATGATGTGTGTTTTCAAGCATGTCAGAGATCCAGCTGCAGGTTTGAGTGCTGATTGTCTGTGATGTTATTGTGTTGACTTTATTGTGTTAATGTTATTGTGTTGATGTTATTGTGTTGTTTGTATTGATGTTATTGTGTTGTTTTTATTGTGTTGTTTGTATTGATGTTATTGTGTTGATGTTATTGTGTTGTTTGTGTCCAGATGCCTCGGGGGAACCTGGAGACGGTTCATCATCGAGCGCTGCTGCTCGCTCAGCTCAGGAAGTGGCTCGACAGGTGAGCTTAACTTCATCAAATCACCTGCTGGTGTTTCCCCACATAGATTCAGGAGGATCAATACTAGATGTTACCCTGTTCTGCTGCTCCCTCTCCTGTAGTAGTTAATCTTTCAGTTTGTGTGTACAGAGAGATCGAGATACCGTTTCCCACAATCCTGAATACAAAAACAAATATACATAAAAATATATATATATCTATATATACACAATCAACATTTATACATATGTACACATTAAGACATCAATAAAAGCACAACAATCAATACATACAACATAACAGTCACTTCAATGACTTGGTAGTGTGTTGGTTTTAAAAAGAGATAAGAAGTACTTTATTGATCCCAAATTGGGAAATGTTTGCGAAGCAGCAGCGTAGAAAACAAGGCATGGCACAGAAGTAGAAGTAGATGCTAAAAGTGTTCACTCCTAAGTGTTTAACATGTTGCTGTTTCTCTCAGTCTAAGGTTTAAAGATGCGTTTGAGTGCATGAAGAAGCTGCGGATCAACATGAACCTCATCTACGATCACAACCCGAAGGTGCGTTAAATCGTATAAAGTGACTCTGAGCGCGTTTGAATCTGTATAGTTTATTAATATGCTAAAGCACGATATAAGAAACACGGGTCCTGCAGATAACAGTTCCAATGTTTACCGTCACTGTTGGGGAATCATTTCCCCTGCATGTCCTCCTCCTTCGCCCTCTGACGCAGCTGACCAGCCTCGAGCAGCCGCTATCTCCCATAAGGAGGGGCTGCCCTAGCATATTGTTGATGTTTCCAGTTTGAGACCGGGCAGCTCTCGGTCAGAGATAGTTATTGTTGTGGGACACCTGGAACACATCCTTCTCGGGTGTAGATGACCTCGAGACATAAGCGACAACTAATGTGATTCAGTGTCCTCAGCTGTTTAGTCTATCTATCGAAGAATGTTGATTATTACACTGTGAACTAGTTCAAACCTGGAGCTAGAGGAGGGGTCTTCAGAATTGATTGTGGCATCTCAACCGTGTGGTCAGACCGTGGCCGTGACATGTCTTGTGAATTCTCCGGCCGAAGCTCCAGCTCTCCTCGTGTCTCTCTGAGTCCTGACTCCATCAAAGCTCCAGCTCTCCTCTTCTCTCTGAGTCCTGACCCCATCAGAGCTCCAGCTCTCCTCGTGTCTCTGAGTCCTGACTCCATCAGAGCTCCAGCTCTCCTCGTGTCTCTGAGTCCTGACTCCATCAGAGCTCCAGCTCTCCTCGTGTCTCTCTGAGTCCTGACTCCATCAGAGCTCCAGCTCTCCTCGTGTCTCTCTGAGTCCTGACCCCATCAGAGCTCCAGCTCTCCTCGTGTCTCTCTGAGTCCTGACTCCATCAGAGCTCCAGCTCTCCTCGTGTCTCTCTGAGTCCTGACTCCATCAGAGCTCCAGCTCTCCTCGTGTCTCTGAGTCCTGACTCCATCAGAGCTCCAGCTCTCCTCGTGTCTCTCTGAGTCCTGACTCCATCAGAGCTCCAGCTCTCTCCTCGCCTCTCTCTGAGTCCTGACTCCATCAGAGCTCCAGCTCTCCTCCTGTCTCTGAGTCCTGACTCCATCAGAGCTCCAGCTCTCTCCTCGCCTCTCTCTGAGTCCTGACTCCATCAGAGCTCCAGCTCTCCTCGTGTCTCTCTGAGTCCTGACTCCATCAGAGCTCCAGCTCTCCTCGTGTCTCTCTGAGTCCTGACTCCATCAGAGCTCCAGCTCTCCTCGTGTCTCTCTGAGTCCTGACTCCATCAAAGCTCCAGCTCTCCTCGTGTCTCTCTGAGTCCTGACTCCATCAGAGCTCCAGCTCTCCTTGTGTCTCTGAGTCCTGACTCCATCAGAACTCCAGCTCTCCTCGTGTCTCTCTGAGTCCTGACTCCATCAGAGCTCCAACTCTCCTCGTGTCTCTGAGTCCTGACTCCATCAGAGCTCCAGCTCTCCTCGTGTCTCTCTGAGTCCTGACCCCATCAGAGCTCCAGCTCTCCTCGTGTCTCTCTGAGTCCTGACTCCATCAGAGCTCCAGCTCTCCTCGTGTCTCTCTGAGTCCTGACTCCATCAAAGCTCCAGCTCTCCTCGTGTCTCTCTGAGTCCTGGAGTCCTG